>NC_059158.1:43175341-43488631 GCF_019923935.1 Bubalus bubalis | reverse complement strand
CTTCCAAAGGAGTTTGTAGGTTGAAACACTATCACACCCAAGAACTTTATTAACTGGAGCTGTAAGTTAACTCTTTTTTTCAGAGAGAGGTAGTGGGGGACAGCCCCCCATAAAGTCAGAGGTGTAGGTGAGAGCACAAAGCAGAAAGTAGGCAGACTCTGGTTTTGGGGTAGATGCTCGAGAATTTCCAGGGGGACTCCTGAGGCTCGATCCCACCTTTGCATATGCCCAGCCTCATTCCTCATGACCTTTGCTAGGGGCGGAGCTCCTGCTCCCGGCACATTACTTTGCCAACAGAGGTCTGTCTAGTCAAAGCTATGGTTTTTCCAGTAGTCATGTATGGATGTGCGAGTTAGACTATAAAGAAAGTTGACTGCAGAAGAATTGATGCTTTTGAACTGTGGTGTTGGAGAAGACTCTTCAGAGTCCCTTGTATTGCAAGGAGATCCAACCAGTCCATCCTAAAGGAAATCAATCCTGAATGTTCATTGGAAGGACTGATGTTGAAGGTGAAACGCCAATACTTTGGCCACATGATGCAAAGAACTGACTCATTGCAAAAGACCCTGATGCTGGGAAAGATTGAAGGCGGGAGGAGAAGGGGATGACAGACGATGAGATGGTTGGATGGCATCACTGACTCAATAGACGTGAGTTTGGGTAAACCCTGGGAGTTGGTGATGGACAGGGAGGCCTGGTGTGCTGCAGTCCATGGGTCGCAAAGAGTCAGACATGACTGAGCGACTGAACTGATCCTATACAGAAAACCAATTAGGAAATAGAGTAGTTGAAAAACATATTATAGGGCTTCTTTGGTGGTCCAGAGGTTAAGAATCCTCCTTGCAATGCAGTGGATACTGGTTTGATCCCTGGACCAGGAAGATCCCACATGTCTCGGAGCAACTAAGCCTGTGTGCCACACTAGTGAACGCACACACCCTAGAGCCCTTGAGCCACAACTACCGAAACTTGTGCGCTTAGAGTCCATGCTCTGCAACAAGAGAAGCCACTGCAAGAAGAAGCCCACACAGAGCAAGTAGAGAGCAGCTCCCACTTGCCGTAACTACAGAAAAGCCCCCGTACAGCAAGAGGACCCAGTGTCGTCAAAAATAAAACTAACTGAATTAAAAAAAAAACCCACTATAAATCAACTAGACCTTACAGACATACATACAGAACACTTCTTCCAAAGAATATGCATTGTTCTCAAGTACACATGGAGCTTTCTCCCGGATAGATCATATGTTAGGCCACAAAACAAATTTTAATAAATTTTAAAACCTAACAAAGAAAGACTCAGAATCTGATGGCTTCACTGATGAAATATACCAAAAATCTAAAGGAGAATCAACATCAATCCCACTCAAACTCTTCCAAAAACTTGAATAAAAGGGAACACTTCCTAATTTATTCTAACTTAGCATTGCCCTCTTACCAAAGCCCCCTTGTGGCTCAGCTGGTAAAGAATCCGCCTGCAATGGGGGAGACCTGGGTTCGATTCCTGGGTTGGGAAGATCCCCTGGAGAAGGGAAAGGCTTCCCACTCCAGTATTCTGGCCTGGAGAACTCCATGGACTGTATAGTCCACGGGGTCGCAAAGAGTCGGACACAACTGAGCAACTCTCACTTCACTTCAGTTCACTAACCAAAGCCAGACAAACACACAAAACTACAGATCAATATCTCATTAATATAGAGGTAAGGCAATAAAAGAACTCTGAATAAATTTAAGAGAACTGAAATCATACAAAGTGTGTTCTCTGAATGCAGTGGGTTGAATTTAGAAATCAGTGATAGAAGGAAAACTGGAAAATTAGCAAATACGCAGATAGTAAACAACACACTCATCGAAAAACCAATGGGTTAAAGATGAAATCACTAAGGACATTAGAAAATACTTTGAGACAAATGAAGACATACCAAAACTTACGAGATACAGTAAAAGCAGTACGCGGTGGGAAATTTATAGTTGTAAATGCTTATATTAATAGAAGATCTCAGATCAACAACCTGCCTTTAAACCTTAAGGAACCAGAAAAAGAAAAGCAAATAAAAGGAAGGAAGGAAGGAAATAAGATACAGCACAAATAAATATGGGAGGTGGGGAACAACAGAGAATTGACAAAATCGAAAGTTAGTTCTTTGAAAATATAACAAAACTGACAACATTTTAGTTAGACTAAAAAAAAACACAAGATGAAAATAACTAAAATCAGAAATGAAAGCAGGAATGAAAAGGATTATAAGGGACACTATAAACTATTATATGCAAACAAGTTAATCTGGGTGAAATTGACAAATTCCTAAATTATTAAAACTGATTCAAGAACAAATTCTCAACAGACCTATAATAAGTAAGAAGATTGGATCAGTAATCAAAAACATCGTGACAAAGAAAAATCAGGACTAGATGTCCTCATTTGCCAATTCTACCAAATATTTGAAGAAGGATTAACATCAATTTTATTCCAACTCTTCCAGAAACTAGAGTAGGAGAACACTTTCTGTGAGGACAACATTATCCTGATACCAAAGCCAGAGAAAGATTCCATAAGAAAACTATAGACCAATATTCCTAATGAACATAGGTACAAAAATCTTCAATAAAATACTAGCAGACCAAATCCAATGGCACATTAAAAAAGATTACACACAATGACTAAATGGGATTTATCCTAGGAAGGCAAGGGGGGTTTCAATTATAGGGAAATCAGTGTCATATAGCACCTTAATAGGACAAAGGAAACCAACCACATAATCAATTCAATAGATGCAAAAAAGCATGTGACAAAAAAAAAAAATCCTTTCATGATAAAAACACAACTAGGGGCTTCTCTGGTGGTCCAGTGGTTAAGATTCCACCTTGCAATGCAGGGGACACCGGTTTGACCCCTGGCCCAAGAAGATCCCACACTGCAGAGCAGCTAAGCCTGTGCACCACAACTCGCAGGCTCTAGAGCCCACGACTGCAACTACTGAGCCCGTGTGCCCAAAGCCCACGCTCCACAAGTCCCCACTCACCTCAACTAGAGAAAGCCCATGCGAAGCAACGAAGACCCAGCGCAGCCAAAAAAGCAAAAACACGGGGACTTCCCTAGGAGTCCAGGAGTTGGGCACAAGTTTGATCCCTGGTGGGGGAACCAAGTTCCCGCGTTACACATTGCATGGCCAAAGCAAAAAAACAAAAACACAGCCATCTACAAATAGAAGGATAGCCTTTTCAGCAAATGGTGCTGGAACCACTGGATATCTGTATGCAAAAATTACCAACTTGAATTCATAGCTTGCAATATATATGGATTCTGATGCATAATTCTATATGAAACTCTAGCAAACACAAACTATAGTGACAGAAAGCAGATTAGAAAAATGTGAGAGTTGGGTGAGAGGGATCACAAAGAGGCACAAAGAAATCTTTGGGAGTGAGGGATAGATCTATTACCTTGGTTATCATAGTTTCATTTGAACACGTACGTCAAGACATTAAATTATACACTTTAGGTGCAGCTCATTTTAATTACAGCTCAATACAGTTTTAAAAATATGAAAAGTAAAGAATGCCTCAACAGGGGCTTCCCTGGTGGTCCAATGGCTAAGACTCTGTGCTTCCAATGCAGGGGGCCCAGGTTCCATCCCTCATAGGGGAACTAGATCCCACATGCTGCAATTAAGACCTGGCATGGCCAGATAAATAAAAAATAAAAGAATGCCTCAATAAGTATGGGTCAGTGCCTGTTTATTTTATAAATGAGTTAATGAGAGGTGAGTCGATTGGCCCAGGGATTGGGAAGGGGGAGACATACAAAGAAAGAGGAACCAAGACTGTAGCAGAATCTTGTTGGCCACGATTATGTTGCCCAGGCTTAACCTTGCCAGGCTGGCCCCAACTGCCCTGACCCCACTTCTAGCCACTCTTGTGGCTTCAACTAACCTTGGAATCAACACCTTGGAATCTCAGAGTCCCTGACTCCAAAATGTAACTAATAATACCCACCTCATAAATAAGCTTATTGTTGACTGAAAGAAATGACATTTATGGGGGAATGCCCTGGCAGTCCAATGGTTAGGTCTCTGCACTTTGATTGCCAAGGGCCCAGGTTCAATCTCTGGTTGGGGAAAATAAGATCCCACAAGCCATGCATGGCAAGGTCCAAAAAAAAAAGGGGGGCGGGTGCGGATTAAACACTAGGTAAATAATAACCTGCTCCATAAATGTAAAGGATTACAAAACAATCTGACTGGTTACTTTTAAAAAATTATTTATCTGGCTGTGCTGGGTCTTATTTGCAGCATGCAGTATCTTCAGTTGCAGCATGAGAACTCTCAGTTGCGGCATGTGGAACCTAGTTCCTTGACCAGGGATTGAAACCAGGCCCCTGCATCAGGGGCGTGGAGTCATAGCCGCTGAACCACAAGGGAAGTCCCTTGGCTCTTCCTTACACTTATTTCTGTGCAGTTACCCAGTGTTCTCCATGTATCTTCTCTGTTTTCCCACCTCCATACCTTTGCTTCAGCTGTTCTTCCACTGCTTCCAGAGACCCATGGGCCTCTTTTGGGAGGGTGGAGCAGGAGGGGGCTGCTCCAGGAGTGGAAGACAAGCTTCTGAGACACTGTCCAGTGGAGCGGCCCTCACCCCACGATCCACGGGGTGAAGGCAGAGAGAGACCCCATAGACCCCACCCCAGACATTGTGAGATTACTGGAAGCCTGAGCAGGGGAGGTTTGGGACTCCCTCCACTTCAGGGTTCCTACTGGTCACCCTTGGACAGCACCAGAAACCTGACTTGAAGGTACGTGCCTCCCTCTAGCTTTCTTTCACCTTCTAAGTCTGACCTACACCTGACCTACTTTCCCTTGTCCTCTAGCCTCCAGGCTTCAGCTCCATCAACAGTGAGTCAGGGATCAAAGTACCTGCCTCTCAGGGTAGATGTGAAGGTCAGGGCCCTGGCCCTTAGCCCTGTACAAGCAGTAAGCGATCAAGGGATTGTCTGAACTGATGGGAGAGTACTTGGTACAGTGGAAAGCACTCATCAAATAATATTAGTTGTTATAATTGGTCCACTGAATTTTCTCAGATCAAGTACCCTCCAAGTAAAACAAATTCCCCTCGACTCCACCCCCAAACTGCAAACATCCACAACGGCCTTTCTCCAGTTTCAACTTATCTTGGCCTTCCTTGCCCGTCTCAGACAGCCCTGCTGGAAGTGACCAGTCAGTCCTCCATGAGCTCCTGCCCTCAGTCTGGGAAAGTTCACAGGATACTGGGCTGAGAGGTCAGGGGAGTAGAAGGAACTGGGGGCAGCACACAACACGTGTGAATTCTGAAACAGTGCAGTGGTAAATGGTGCATTTGGAGAACTGCAGAAAGTTCTATGAGGCTAGGGGAGAAAAAGGGCAAGGCAGGTGGCAGAAGTGTCTGCAGAGGTGGGCAGGAGGCAAATCACGTAACATTGGGTACTCTAAGGTACTGGCTCCCCTGGTAGCACAACTGGTAGAGTCGGCCTGTAACTCGGGAGACCTGGTTCAATCCCTGGGTTGGAAGATCCCCAAGGGAAGGCAACCCACTCCAGTATTCTTGTCTGGAGAATTCCATGGACAGAAGAGTCTGCCGGGCTTCAGTCCACGGGGTTGCAAAGAGTTAGACACGACTGAGTGACTTACACTCCAGGGTATTAGAACTTTACTCTGAAAGCTGTGGCTGGGAGGAGAACCAGACGTGTAGCCAGGACACTGTGGGGGGTGGGGGGAGCAGGAAGTGAAGTCAGGGAGGAAATGAGTGGCCTCTGCACTTGTCAATGTGACAGTCACTAGCCATTGACAGGTGGCACTGCAGGCTTTCTAGAGGGGACGCATGAACCCCTAGTGACCCCACAGGACATGGTTTTCTTTGGACAGGCTCAGCTCTTCCATCAGAGGGGTGAATTCAGGATTGGGATTCTGTAGAGGGGCCGCAGTGGGAGAAGATGGGCACAAGAAAGACTAAATAAATAATGGTGAATGAATGAGTGAGGAAGTGATGGACAGGGGGTTAGACTCGGCACCGGCTGGACAGTGTTTGGTGTCCGGAGTGGGATAACCATATTAAAAAAAAGATATTTTCATGTTCACAGAGTTGGAACAGCTGGTTCTTTATAGCATGGCCAGAGATGTGTATTCTCTGCTTAGGGTTTCAGACCCCAATACTGGTGAAAAGTCCCTTCCCAATGTGCCTATTTCCCAACCTGTAAAGTGAGAGGATTAGACTGGATGATTCCCTAATATCCTTTCACCCCACCACACAATGATTCACCACTGTTGCCTATTTTTATCCTTTTCTCACCTACCCAAGTGTTATGACTACCCATACACTTGCTCTCAATACGTGTTCATTGAGTTCCTGATGGTCTCTGTCACACAGACACTTGGCCATGTATTGGCATATTGTCAGTGCCCGACCTGTTGGCTGAGTGACGGTGATTCCATAAGGAAGTCCTCAGATGCAAATTCATTCACCACTTCCTGACTTCAGTTTCTCCTAGCTCCGATCCAACTTACACACTAAAGTGACCAGGAGAAAGTACTACTGAGTGGGTGAGAAAGTGGGTTCTGGAATCAGACCCCTTGGGTTTGCCTACAGTTATTCCATTTATTACTTGTGTGACCCTGTATATATTAGTTGGCTTCTGTATTTTCTCCTAAAAGCTTTGACTCATTTTACCCATTTGTGTAAAGCCATAAAATTAAGAGACGCTTGCTCCTTGGAAGAAAAGCTATGACAAACCTAGACAGCATATTAAAAAGCAGAGACATTACTTGGCCAACAAAGGTCCGTCGAGTCAAAACTATGGTTTTTCGAGTAGTCATGTATGGATGTGAGAGTTGGACCATAAAGAAAGCTGGGCACCAAAGAATTGATGCTTTTGAACTGCAGTGTTACAAAAGACTCTTGAGAGTCCCTTGGACTGCAAGAAAATCAAACTTATCAACTCTAAAGGAAATCAGTCCTAAATATTCATTGGAAGGACTGATACTGAAACTCCAATACTTTGGCCACCGGATGTGAAGAACTGATTCACTGGAAAAAACCCTGATGCTGGGAAAGATTGAAGGCAGGAGGAGAAGGGGATGACGGAAGATGAGGTGGTTGGATGGCATCACTGACTCAATGGACATGAGTTTGAGCAAGCTCTTGGAGTTGGTGATGGACAGGGAGGCCTGGAGTGCTGCAGTCCATGGGGTTGCCAAGAGTCAGATACAACTGAGCGACTGAACTGACTGACACATTTGTGAGTTTATTTTCATTGGATGGTGTGAGGTAGGGATCTAAATTTGTTTTTTTCCCACTTGGTTAGCCAATTATTCCAACACCATCTACTGAAGGACCAACCCTTTTCCTACTCAGGTGCATGCTTTCTCTGGCTCTCACTATATTCCCACATACACATATAGGTCTGTTTCTATTTAGTTTCCTAATTCACTTCTCTGTCTGGTTATTCCCATGTAGCACATTGTTTCCGTTACTGTATCTCTATATTAAGTCTTGATACTGATAGCACACAAGGCTTCCCTATAGTTCTGTTTTTACTTGTAGTTTTTCAAAACTATCTTACACATCCTTGGCTCTTTTACATTGTGATTTTTAGAATTAATTTGTCCAGTTCTTTTAAAAAGCAGTTTGCCTAAACAAAAACAAAAACAAAAAACACAGCTACCATATATGACCCTGCAATTCCACTCCTGGGCATATATCTGGAGAAGAACATGATCTGGAAGGATACATGCACCCTGATGTTCGTCACAGCGCTGTTTACAACAGACAAGACATGGAAGCAACCTCAATGTCCATCGGCAGGGGAATGGATAAAGAAGATGTGGTACATATATACAATGGATATTACTCAGTCATTATAAAGAATGAAATAATGCCATTTGTAGCAACATGGATGCACCCAGAGACTGTCAGACTGAGTGAAGTCAGTCAGAGAAGGAGAAATATCGAATGATATCCTTTATATGTGGAATCTAAAAAGAAATGATTCAAACGAACTTACTCACAAAGCATAAACAGACTCACAGACTTGGAGAATGAACTTATAGTCGCCAGGGGGAAGGATGGGGGAGGGGATAGTTAGGGAGTTGGGAATGAACAGGTACACACTGCTATATTTAAAATAAGTAACCAACAAGGATCTACTGTAGAGCACGTGGAACTCTACCCAATGCTTTGTGGCAGCCTGAATGGGACGGGAGTTTGGGGGAGGATGGGAGGGGAGTTTGGGGGAGAATGGATACGTGTGTATGCATGGCTGAGTTACTCTGCTGTTCACCCTAAACTATCACTGTTAATCGGCTATACCCCAACACAAAATAAAAAGCTAAAAAAAAAAAACAAACTGTCCCAAGGCCTCCATTTCCTTTCCCACACACAGGTGATGATCAAAGCTCCTATGTGCAAGGACAGCAAAGACGAAACGTAACGAAGTGAACACATCCCCTGGCACGAAGGCCTGGAACGCAACCCAGGAGCATCCGTAGATAGCAGCGTCATCTTCCCCAAACGCCCAACCCCACGCAGTCACTGCCGTTTTAAAACCTTTGTCGGCTTCCCAGTCACGCGGAGGAAAGTTCAAACCGCCGGCCAAGCCACCTGACCCCAGCTGACCTTTCCCATGGCGCCTCCCCCCGAAACTGCTCTTGCGTCCCAGCCCCAGAAAGCTCGCCGTTACCCTGGCGCCGTGTCCTTGCACACGCTGTCCTCTTGGTGAGAACTCCTTCAGCCCTCATGAACCCTCTGATTGTGGCTCTTCTGGGATGGAGTTCGTCGCTCTCTCTGCCTTCTATTGCATTTGTCACTTTGCACTGTGACTTATTTAGTGAACTCAGCACAGCCCTTGGCATTTCCCAGACAGGTGTTCACTCTCAGCCACTATCTAACGATCACATATCAACTCTGGTGTCACATACATTCCTTATTTCTTAATTCTTTTTATTTAATGAATTTATTTGGCTGTACCTGGTCTCAGTTGTGGCATATGGGATCTTAGTTCCCTGACCAGGGATAGAACCTATGCACCCTGCATTGGGAGCATGGAGTCCCAGCCACTGGGCCACCAGAGAAGTCCTCACTTATTTAATGCTTATGACGGCCCCACAAAGTAGACTTCTCCCCCACTGAACAGGAAAAAATGGGAATGGTAACTTATCCAAGATCACAGAGCTTGTCAACAGCTGAACCGAGGTCTCCCCCTGGTCTAATTCCAACGCTCACACTTTCTATCATAGCTAACAGCCTTCCCTCTCGTCTCTTTTCTGAATCTCTCACTCATCCCATGCTTCCATGGTCCTCCTGTCCAAGCTCTCTCCATCAGCCTCTTACCCTACCTCCAAATGCTTAACTCCCTAGGCTGTCATCTCTTCCACTTCATACCATCTGTCACCCAAGCCGCTGTCTCCGTGAGGACTGCATGTCCTGGGTTGAGCACATTGCTGGTACTCAGGCCACAGAACACAGAGCCTCGTGACTGCATCCGCAGATGCTGAGGTATCTCCTTAGCTGGGTGTCACAAGACCAAGGAGATAAAATAAACATTTCATATCTCAAATGTGTCTGAAACCAGAAAGCAAACAATTCCACGGTTTATAGCAACAGAGTTTCTTGGGCACAATTACCAGGTCTCCAGAAAAAATGGGAGCTAGGCTGGCTGGGGTTTGGGCAGTAATTCTGCCAGCTCAATCTGGCTTGGATGGTCAAAGCTGCTACCTCACAATAACAAAGCATGTAGGAAGTGTGGCAGCGCTATCCCCAGTGCTGGTTCCAGCGATGTCAGAACTGCATTTGTGTTCTTTGGGCGAATTTCCTCTTATCACTCATGCTCAAGGTTTGGGGGCCTCCTGAGATTTCTCTCTCACTTGCCTTCTTGCTGCAAGTCCTGCAGGCTATTAGGAGACTGGGCTGGAGTAAAATAATCCCCAAGTTTGTTATTTACCCTGAAAATGAAGAACAGTCAACAAGCAGTGGATGCGATGGGGACAGGTCACCTTTAGAATGGCCCATCATGGGACTTCCCTGGTGACCCACTAGTTAAGAATCCACCTCCAGGGTACCCAGGTTTGATCCCTGGTCAGGGAACTAAGATCCCACATACTGCAGGGCAGTGCACAAGCGCACGTGCCACAACAAAGATTCCATTATGTCAAAACTAAGACCTGCTGCAGCCAAGTAAAATAGAAAAAGATCTGACGTGGGCAAGTGGAGAGTTCCCCCAGATCCCAAGTAGAGGTGGCCATTTGGTGGTTCCCTGCATATATCGCCTGCATCAGTGTTCATAGTTCATACCCTCATTGCACACACGAAATCTGGCAAAACAAAGGCTCCTTTGATAGGGGAAGGGAGGGTGATCATCATGGGATAAAAAAGGCCTGCAGAATCAGAATTTGAGGAGGAAAGGGTACCCTGATCAGTTGTTAGGCAATCTGCCCTGTGGCTGAATGAAGTCATCAGACTACAATTGTTCAGCAACCAAATTACTGGCTACCCACACAGATAGCTGGTGCACTCAGGTAACTTGGTTTGACATTTATCGTCATATAAACGAGCCAGCTGGCATCCAGGCACCTACACCTCAGTCTCTTACGAGTTAGATTCATGTGAGTCTTGTCCTGGTAGTGACTCTCTGGGGACACAGACATCAGGTTTCTTGGCTTACAAACCTTGGCCAGTGGTGATGCTACCAGAGTTCCGGAGAGGCCAGCTCCCCTCAGCAGCTAACCGTGTTTATCTGATGGTGATACACTGCTTATTCTTGCGTCTCCAGCCCTTCTCCGTTTCCAGGCCCACCCTCTGCGTCTGCATGGCCTGGCATCATAACAAGCTTCTGGGCAGCTCCTTTCCAACCTCTCCTGCTGCCTCCTTAAACACGGCTGGTTCTACGTGACTGCCCTGCTCAAGATCACTTCACATGTCTGCAGCCAAACTCCTTGACCTGGCTTTTGGGGGTTTCCCCTTATCTGGTCTTGTCATGCTTTATTTTTCATTATAGCCCCCTAATGCCCATCATCTGTCTTTGGCCTGGGGGACAAAGCTGACTTCATGCTGCTCTCTCCCTGGCGACACCCTGTCTGTTCTCTGCAAGTTCGACCAGCTAGCATCTTCAAAACACTGTTTCAGCCCTCCCTGACTCCACCACACCCAACTCCTGCTTCCACACAGGAGAGCACCTCTGGGTGTGGCTCACCTCTGTTTCCTCACGCCCCTCAGAGCATCTGCCGGGGACTCCCTGGCACTGACTCCCTCTGCCTGCCCAGGATTCACTTCATTCCTCACTTGAATTTCCTCAAGAGCAAATCATCCATGGGGCTACCTCTGATCTCTGGGACAACTCGCAAGAATCCAGCAGAGGGGGGAGGGAGGATCAAAATGAGACTGATGAGAAGGACTCGAGGAAAACTTCTAGAAAGAAGAGACCAGACATTAAGCAGGGATGTGTGAGAAATATTGGTTTTTATTGATTGGCACAATATTACAACCTACAATTCCAATGCCCTTCCCTCCCACACAGTTCAAGTGGAAAGAAAACTGATTAACACATAGGAAGGAACAGCACACTCACGGGTTAAAGCATTTGTTTTTACACAAGGAGTGGGACGGGGGGTAGGATTTTAGGGGTAATACCAGGGCTCCATCTAGGCTATGGGGGAGGGCTTTGCTGTCCTCTGCTGCCAGCATTACACCGGGGATACTTTAGTAAGGGGGCAGCTACACGCGGCTGGCCAATTATTACAGGGGGGAAGTGGGACGCAAATCTCGGAGTACCTGTCTCGTACCCAAACCTGGACTTTCTTTTCAGCCTTCCTCCACAACTGCCTGCACCCACAGGAAATAGGTGTGAAGGAAGCCAAAGGACGGCCTCCGAGAGAAAGGGAAGCCGGCAAACTCAGTTTCCTTCCGCCTTCTCTGAACTGTCCCCCTCCCCTTGGCCCCGAAGAGCACTGAGAAGGCCTTCCTAGCGAACGCTGTGGAGAGACTGGGAGGAGGCCATATCTGGCCTGGTAGCTCTGAATGGGCAGAGAGGAAAACATGATTTTCCATACAATACCAAGCAAGGTTGTTTTGGGAATGAAAAAAAAATGGAAAACAGGGCCATTCCCCGTGGGTCGGGAGCGCTGAGGTCCCAGAGCGCACTGGGATTGTGGTAAGGGCAATACTCCCAAAGCCCGGTTCCACAACACAGCGCCAGGTTCCTGGAGGTTAAGGGACCATAACCAACCTCTCCTCCCAAACAGGTGCCTATCCTTGTATTCCCCGGTTCTGTTGAGCTCATTCAAGATTATTCTGCCACCTTTCCCCAGGACGTGTGGGCTCAGCTCATTGGTCCCTCCGCTCTCTACCCCTTCTACAAACAAACACTCAGCACACTCCTCAACAGGTGACTCATTCTCACCTGCAGAATGGCCACCGAGGAACCAGATCACCGGGAAGGCTAAGCTGTCTGCTTTTCTGTGTGGTCCTGATGGAAGGAGACAAAAGCAGACTTCTGGTGGGGTCAGAACAGTCTGGTCTGGGTGCGTGAGTTCCTGGCTCTCTGTCTCAGCTCTGGAGCCTTGGTCATTTAAGCTTCAGACAAAACATATATAAGCATGACTGGGGAGGGACAAATACTTTGTCCTTCAGAAAAAGTTAAACTCAACACGTCTTGGCTACTTTGCCTCCATCCAAAGGGTTCCTTGGAAATACTTGTTGAACTTGGCCAAAGGGAGACCGCACCTGGACCTGGACCTAGGCCGCAACAAAAACACTTGCAACAGAAGGGGAGCAAGAGTGGAGTGGAGGTGAGCATGGTTAGGAAAACCCTCAAATAAGCCTTATGCTGCCTGAGACCATACTCTGCGGCTCAGAGAAAAGGGCTGGGGCCTCACTGCTTCCTCAGAGCCCATCCCCTGCCAGGGCCAATGGGCAGGATGTGAGAAAGGCCCCTGAACTAAAAACTGGCCTCTTTATACAGAAGCAAGTATAAAGATGCTACTAATGGGCAGCCAGAGATGCCTGATTTTCTGTGACAACACCCTTAAATGCTACTGCCTCCTTAAACACATGGCAATCTGGTAGTTATCTTTCTTAAGACAGATGCACTGACATTTTACTTATTCCAACCACCAACTTTTTGTTCAATTATAAACCAGTCTGAATGCTTTCAGACTATGAACAATAAAAGCAGACCTGACATGTACACAGCCACACCCCACACTGTCTCTTTTACAAGAGTGGACCCACTGGTTTTCTAACTATGAAACGCAGCACCATGCAGCTGCTGGGCCCTCACTGACCTTGCGCACCTGTGCCCTGGGCAGCGCACCTGTGCCCGTGCACAGGCGAGTGACAGGGGCAGGTTCTCAGAGGCTAACACAGCAGCAGAGGATCCGGCTAATGGAGGATTTTGGAGAAAGTCCCTTTGGGTTCTGAGCAAAAAATGCTCAGTCATGTGCGAGGAGGCCAAAAGGCAAGTCTGGGTCTGTGCACGTGGCTCAGACACCTGCCTCTCCCTCCCGTATCCACTCCCTCCCATAACCAAGCTGCGTGCTGGCCGAGAGAGGGCCCTCAAAGTCCTCACCTCCCCTCAGAGCTCTGGAAACTCCCCAAGACCCTAACGTCGGCCAGGCCCCCATGGTGACCCTGGGTGGAGCAGGCCTACCTGTTCTGGTTCTGGGTGTCTCCACAGTCAGCCTGTACCTTCCCTGGCATAAGTCATATTTGTTATGCAAGACCAAGCCTTAACCCTGAAATGCTGTTTTCTACCCAATGGGACAGAAATGGGGTGCAGGAGGCTACATGGATCTACTGCTGCTCTAATTAGCACAGGGTGTTCAGAAGGCCGGGCTCATATCGGTATCACTTCCTGCAGGAATCTACAGTCCACCTCACTGGAGAAATGACTTCCTAAAGGTGAACCACTTACCCCACCCTACAGACGGGGGAGTCCAGTCTTGAGGCCCAGCATCGGGACTGGGGCATCTTGCTTTTTTCCTGAGGAGTTGCAAAGCCTTAAGGTTTTGATCTTAACGCCTGCCTGGGACCTCAAGCCCGCACGAGCGATGTTACTGTATTGTTGGAAAGTTCCTTGAAAGGTTCATCCCACAGATAACACAGTTCACAGATGGTGAGCCATTTAGTAGGTAAGTGTTCCAGACCAGAATTTATGTTCCCCAACTCAAGGATTAATAGAATCTCTGGCCTGGCGGCAGTAGGGGTGGGAGGATGGGTAGCACATTGAAATGGAGATGAACCTGGAAAATGACAAGACCGCTGCCTTTGTATCTTTTAGAGCCTATCTCCAGGGGGTTAAATGCCTTTTTCGCTGTTCTAGTGGCCCCTGTTTGGGGTTAAGAACTGGGAATGTAAACCGAAGGAAACCTATTTAACTAAACAACTGATCAGAGGAACAGAAACAGTGACTCGCTACCTCCTAGATATTACCCTTGCTTTTCAGCCAGAAGCACTTCCCTCTCCTGCAGAGGCCCTCCTGGGGCGCTCAGTTCTGAGTCAAGGCGGCTTTCCTGGGCACTCCCCTAGCCAGGTGGACAGTCCCATTCTCAAAGACAAGCTCAGGCTCACAAATCATCACGATAAACAAAGCTTCAGGGCAGGGACACGCCTTTTCACTCCGAAGCTTCATGCTGCAGAGACACCTGAGATCAATCATGTGACTGTTGGCCTCAGCTCAAGTAGTCCGTTAGAATCAACACCAAATGGTATTCTTTCTTTCTTTCTGTATTTATTAATTTTTAAGGGGATTAGGAGGACAACAATTGGATTAATCTGAAGGTGAGACGTATCATTTTTTCAGATGGCCTGACTAGGCATTCTCCATCCTGAAAGGTTATCAAGCTAATGGAAAAAGTCTGTCAGAGTGTGAAGCTGCCCTTTCAGAGGCAGAAGTGGAAGGCTCCTGGCTTCCCAAGGAGCCTAAAATCTCCAGGTTCCCAGGACTTGTGATGACCTCACAGGATGTAGTATAGTCTAAAGATTGCAGTATTTGGCAGTTCACAATTTACTTGAAAATCTAGAATGTCTCACTGCTTTAGGTGACATCTAAGTTGACATGGAAAACACAGCTCTTAGGGATGGTGTGGACTCTGTGACAAGCTCACCCCAGAGCACAGAGACTGACTCTGGGGTACTTTTCCACCTACTCCAGGTGAAGGGGGTGCCCTGATGGAGCAAGGCTGGGACCACTAAGGTCAAAGGCTGCACAGCCTTGTGGAAACAGGCTCCAACCCATCGGGGCTCGGAAGGAACAACTCCCACCCCAACTGGGCAGTACGCACCGCACAGCCTCAGGACTGACCTCTTTTAAAGTCTTCAAGAACAAGAACCTGAGGAGCCACCTGCATCACTGAACCCCAACAATCTCCTCTCCCTAGAACTGCTTGAGCTGACTGTCCTGCATGTCTCCTGTTTTTTTGAAAAGATATGGATGTGCCTGTATTTGGGGTCAAGATGAAGCTACACTATCTAACTCTTGCTTCTCTCGAAGCAAAAATTTACCTCCACGTGGAGATTTCTCCGGGTTATTTTAGTTCTTCATTGACTGTTAACTAGGATGGGCTTAGAGAACACTTCGGAAATATTAAAAAATCATACAGTTGTGGCAAAAATCACATTGTGGTTATTAAAGCCTTTTTTGTAAACTAAACTAAACAAACAAAAAAATATGGCTCAGGCTAAGCTGTTTAAGAAAAAAAGATCAGGTGGGGAGATGAACAGAGGTGTGAGTACAGCACCGGATGGGAATGAGGAACACACCCAGGTCAGCAGAAGAGCCGTCTGGCTGAGGACGTTCAGAAGCAGCCCCCAACGAGCACTGTACGTGGAGGAAAGGGGAAGAGGAAGCGTGGTTTTGTGGGGAACTTTTCCTTCTAGAATTCAAGGTGATTTCTTCTAAGAGAGTGTGAGAGACTTTACAGGGGCTGACTCCCAACATCAAAACAGAACTATTTCTCTGCCATGAAGCAACCTGACTATGTAGCAACAAGAGTACAAAAAACTGCAAACACTCTCAGAGGGCAGTGACCCTCACTACTCACGGAGGCTGTCAGCAGCAAGGACTCGGGCCTCCCTTTGCGTAGCTCTCACAACGCAATGCTGGGGGCGGAAGCCCTGTGGCCAAGCCACCTCCCAGGCTTTGCTGCACCCCCAGCAGGTAATACTTCCCCACCTCTGACCCCTCCAGATGGCCTTAGCTCAGACCCGGCAGTGCGGGAGCCCTCTTCACACGGGGCAGATAGGGCAGCAGACATTTGTAAAAACCACAGTCAATCCTGCAACTTTTCCATCCTGTGATGTTTGCTGTGAGAAAAATCAAGACTTCTGTTTCATGGGCTGCACTGTCCTAGAGGCTACAAAAAACCCAAAGTGGTTGACCCCTAGTAGTCCTTCTCTTTCTCTCTTACACACACACACACACACACACACACACACACACACAGTCCTGTTCCAAAAAAAAAAGTCATGATCTCACTGATGTTTCCCCAAGGGCTTCAAATTATGAACAAATTTAAATTTAAAAAATTCTATCGCTATCTTTCTCCATCCTGAGTATGCTGGACTCCAATGGACACTCCAGTAATAGTCAGATTCTAAGACATGTCCGTTCGCTGTAAGAAAGAGACTTTATGTCTGCCCTGAACACAGGAAGGAATCTGTTTCTGCCAAGCCTGAAGAAGGTAAGTACTTGCAGAATTAATGGCAAATCAGTGTTGTTGGAACATTCTGCAAGTAAGGTAAGCCTGGTGCTTTTCTCTGTTTTGTTTTCTTTGGGGGAGACAGAAAGGCTACTGCGACCATGCGTCCAAGTAACCTATCACGACAGGGCTCTACACACATCAGGAGACAGCCATGGTGCTGACGGTGCCAGGGAGGGAAAAACACCAAGCCCCGGCCATCAGAATCCCAGTGCAGCAGACAAAAGCACCAGTTTCAACAATTCTGGTGTTGGACAAAGCCTCCTTTTGTCAGTTGAGGAAGCAGCAGCACAATCTCTCCAGTTAACTGCATTAATGGGATCTATTCATGACTAAAAAATACTTCTTGGCACAGTTCGTGTTCCTGACCCAAAGACACCAACAACAATCCAAACTGGATTTTGTAGGGTAGTGTATTATTACACCAGCCCAGTGAAAACTTCAGATCACTAAAAACGCACAAATTATTATTAACACTGCAGTTCCTATTTCAGGAGTACTGACTGTTTTCCTGCAAAGCTCTTTCTGTATCATAAAGGCAGAATTTATCTGGAAGACTGTGTTTTGGGGATTCCATTTAGTGCTTAGTTCAATTTATTTTACAGTCCATTTTATTTATTTGGAGAAAACCCCAGAATGCTCTAAATCAGGCGATAAGTAGCAGTGTGTTCATTTCAAGTAGAACACGTGGACAGTGAGTTGGCATTTAGACTCAAATCCCATGGTGCTTTCTATCCACTGGGACCCTTCCGTAGGGACAGGATGCCTTTCCCAGAGGTAGAGTGGTGCTAAGGAAACTGCCAGCCCTGCTTTTTGGCTCTGTGTTTTAAGACTGGGAGAGAAGATGCAAACTGAGAATTGATAGCAAATTAAAGTTCAACTGACGTTCCCCAAAACGTTGAACATTAAATGACCAGGCCTACCAGATATACACATTTCTTTTAGCGGGAGGGAAGAACAAAAGTTTTTCAAAGTTTGAGTATTTATTAGACTTTTTAAATAAAGAGAACTACGATTTTAATTTCACATCTCAGCCGTGTTTTGACAAAGGAGATGCCACTAACAGTTTAGCAATAAACTCCTGTCTCAAAGCCAGGGATTGATCAGGGTCCCCCCGCTCCACCCTCAGTCTCTAGACCCTTTTCTGCGTGCTTGTCTACTAAACAACACAACTGGCAAATGAAGCCAGCATCCAACCTGTATCAAAAACCAACAAGACAGTCTGCAGTGAGCCAATGCATTATGTAGCCGTTCTAGTAAATGATTAAGCATTCTCCCGTACCACTTCTCAGCAGACGATGGACCTTTCACATCCTGGTGGGAGACAAATTTAATATTTCTGAGCATGCTCCATGGTGCAATTACAAGTGCTATAACATTACAAAGACAAGCAAACATCTGAATTTTCCTCCTGTGTACTTTTCAGGAACATAACATGGTTACCCAGAATGGGACAGGGCTGTGCAGCTGCGCCTGCCAAGCACAGCTGGATGCTTCCGGCACAAGGACCATGTCCAGCTCCGTGCAGTGTAAGGCATGGACGCACAGGGAGAGAGGCCGCTGTAGGCGGTAAGTAGCATTATGGAAAAAACTTCCAAACCAGCAGGAGAGAAACAGTGCTCGACGCTCCAGTTTTTTTGATAGTAATCCCAAGAATCCAGTTCAAATCCCTATTGTCAACACGTAGGGAGGAATTCAATTTCTAGCATTGTTTCTCCGGATCTGAGCTGAGGCCATTTGCTCCTGGCTTGGTAATAAAAAAGAAAATAGGTTTCTTCCTGTTTCTTTCTTGGCGTGGAAACACAGCTTCGAGAAGAGAAGGCATGAGTCCTGGGAGACTATGAAGTAGCTAAACCCTTTCCGGACCCTATGTAACTACACCAGCAACTGGGGAAAGGAGAGGGCGGGGAAACTCACCTAGCCACTAGCATCAAAAATGAAAAAGCAAATGAATTGTGAGGCTCTCCACTTCAGAAACACCCCAATTTAAAAAGTAAAACCTTGAAAAATTAAAAAACAAATGCCTCTTCTAAAAGTCATTTATTTACATATTATATGTCCAGTATATAATGTGTAGATAAATGCACCCTGCAGTGAAAGTGACCAACCTACTGGACTGAAGAGCACATCATGGGACAAATTCTTGAAAGGTTTCATCTCATATTGGATATCTTTTAATAAAAAAAAAAAATCTGGCCAGGGCTGGGATGAGACAAACAGGAACACTTCAGAATCCAAGGCAGAGGGAAGGCTGTTTGCCTCTTTAAAGAGTTGTAGGGGTGTGAAAAGGGAGAGACAGATCATGCACAAAAGTACTTACAAATTACATACCCAACCCCCACCCCCTCAATAAAAAGAGAAGAAAAAGCCCCATCACTTAACACCAAACAGCAACATTATCAATAAACCCCTTCTCTGCTGCCCATCATGCCTTATTTGAAAGAGGAGGCCTGTGAGGAGAGGTGAAAGAGCAAGGGTGAGAGGGAAGACCTGCACTTCAGTCTCATTTCCAATTTTCACTTCTCTTACAGGAAATCTTCAGTCATCTGATGCCCGGCATCGAGCTCTGAGCAGATACTGAGTATGTGGGGGCCACGAGCGGGGTGCCGTTGTTGGCTGAGTAGCCTTGTCTCAACGTTTCAAAATACGAGGCCTGCACCGGTTTGTGACACTGCAGCACTTTTATGGCATCTTCTATTTTAAACCATTCCCGCTTCCTTCCTGTGGAGGCAGAGAGTAAAAGAAATTAGTACAAAAGGGAAGCAGCAGCAGGTTTCTGATCCTGTAACTTTTGAGAAAACGCAGGGAAAAAACCCACAGAAATGACTGTCATTAATGCTCTTCTTTTCTTTTTAAAGTTATTTCTTTATTTATGGCTGCACTGGGTCTCGCTGCTGCGCGAGGGCTGTCTCTAGCTGCAGACAGTGGGGGCAATACTCCACTGCAGTGCGCAGGCTTCTCGTTGGGGCTGGTTCTCATGCTGCAGGGGCTCTAGGGCGTGCATGCTTCAGTAGCTGTTCCAAGGCACGTGGAATGTTCCTAGACCAGGGATCAAACTCATGTTGCCTGCACTGGTAGGCAGACTCTTAACTGCTAGACCACCAGCAAAGTCCTTCTTTCCTTTTTTAAACTGAAGTACAAATGACCCACAACACAGTATATGAGTTCCAGGTATACAACACAGTGATCTGACGTTTCTGTTGCTGTTCTTGTTGTTCAGGTGCTAAATTGTGTACAAGTCTTTGCAACCCCATGGATGCAGCATGCCAGGCTTCTCTGTACTTCACTATTTCCTGGAGTTTGCTCAAACTAATGTCCATTAAGTCGGTGACGCCATCCAACCATGTCTCATCCTGTTGCTCCCTTCTCCTCGTGCCTTCGATCTTTCCCAGCAGCAGGGTCATTTCCAATGACTTAGCTCTTCTCATCAGGTGACCTCCATCACAGCTCAGTAAAGAATCTGCCTACAATGTAGGACACTCGGGATTGACTCCTGGGTCTGGACGATACCCTGGAGAAGGAAATGGCAATCCACTCCAGTATTCTTGCCTGGAAAATCCCATGGACAGAGGAGCCTGGCTGGCTACAGTCCATGGAGTCACAAGAGTCGGACACAACTTAGCAACTCAACCACCACCACCACCATTAGGCAGCTGAAGTACTGGAGCTTCAGCTTCAACTTCAGTCCTTCCCATGAATATTTGTGTTCACATTGACTGATATTTCTACATAGTACAAAAGAGCCAGAATAGTTATCAACATTTAATAAATATATTTTTCCTATTTTCTTTTCTAACAAGGGTGACGGAAGCACACTTTGTATGTGTCAAATACTATACCAATGCCTAATGCAGAAAACAGGTAAGAAATCTGAAAACTGAAGAACTGAGACTAATGGTGTGAAACTTGTACTCTAGAAAGAACCACTGCTAGCTGTTTCTCCGGCTCCTAGGCCTCTGGCCTTCCGTGGCTGACACATACGTGCCTGAAGCCCAGCCAGCATTCCCATCTCCCGCAAAAATAGACATGAAGCTAATGCAGCTTCCAGAATTACTGGGATGGCTGACCTGTAACCAGGTATTTATTTTAAAAATCCTGTCTAAGAGTGATATATCTGGGATTTCCGTGATTGTCTACTGGTTAGGAATCCACCTTGCAATGCAAGGGACACGAGTTTGATCCCTGATAGGGAAACTAAGATCCCACACGCCAAGGAGCAACTGAGCCCAAGAACCACAACTAGAGAGCCTGTGTGCCACAATAAAGATCCCACACGATGCAACTAAGACCCAACACAGCCAAATATAAATAACAAAAAAAAAAGAAAAAAAAAAAAAGATGCTGAAAGGGATAGTTGGAAAAAAAAAAAAAAGGGTGGACTTCCCAGGTAGTACAGAGTTTGCCTCCCAATGAAGGGAACACAGGTTTGATTGCTGGTCCAGGAAGATTCCACATGTTGCGAAGCAACTAAGCCTGTGAGCCATGACTACTGAGCTCGTGTGCTGCAACCAGTGGAGCCTGAGTGCCTGGAGCCTGTGCTCCACAAGAGAAGACACCACAGTGAGACGCCCAAGCACAGCAACGAAGAGGAGCGCCCGCTCGCTGCAACCAGAAAAAGCCTGGGCACAGCACTGAAGACCCAGCGCAGACAAAAGTAAATAAAAAGAGTGATGTATCTACAGTAAAGAAAATATTTTCTTAAAAAGAGGAAAATATAATCTCAATACAATTACTATTAACTTTTCAGTGTATTTCAAAAATTTTTTCAAATGCATGTTTTAAAATCCTTTATTACTTTTTCTCTGACAAAGCTAACAAAAGATCATTGGTTAAAACTGGGAAAAACAGAAGCAAGCATAAAGAACAAGATAATTACCTGTAACCTTACAAACCAGAAGTAACTACTCTTAATACCTTAGTGCATTTGCTTATCTTTCACCTTATTTGAGAAAGACACAGCTATCTCAAAAATTATAATTGGGATCATGCTTTAAGGTGCTCCGAATTCCTCGGAGGCCCTGACAGAGTGCTCCTGTTGGGAACATGGACGCTGATGCTAATCTGCTGGGCTCCAGTCATATCAAAGGCTCTAATCAGCCACCAAGGCTTGGGCAAGTTATTGAACCTCTCTGTGCCCCTCTTTCCTCCTCTATAAAACAGAGATAATCAACAGTACTTATCTCACAAGTCTACTGTGAGGGGTAATACGTCAAGCATTTGAACAATACCTGGCACAAAGTACATGCTGTAAGACCATGTGTTATTATGGTTGTTGCTGCTGCTTTTCCACTTCACGCTGCTTCTTAAGCACTCTTCTCAGTATGACATGTAGTGGTTGTGTTACACTGTCTAGCATGGATGTAACGTCATTCACTTAACTATTTCTCCACCACTGGACATCAACAGCCTGCTATTTTAATTATTATAAAGAATGCTACAATTAAAAAAAATCTGAATGGCTAGTGACATGCCAAACAGCCTTCCAGAAAGGATGTGCTGATCCCCAATCCTGCTTCTGTGCTGGAATGTCAGTTTCACCACACTCCTGCCAGCACTGTTAACTGCTGTTTGTCACTGCCAATTCTTTAGGTGAAAACCAGTACCTCATCTTTGTTTTCATTTCAAATTCCTATTTTGATGTAGCCTTAATTAGTATACACATAATTCTATACCCTGTTTTCATTCACCTACTCAGTCTCATAAGCACTTCTCCGTGGCACACAGCTTTCATAAGCATGTGTGTAACAGCTGCCTAACATTCCATCAGATGAATGGACCTTGGATCACTTGTCATTCACTGACCTGTATATTTTAAGACACAATTTTTCACCTGAAAATGGCTTATGTGAAGAAAGGCTAACAGGCTTATTCCCTGTTAGCTATCTAAAACGTATTTTAGATAGTTTCATTAGGGTCAATTCTCAGCAGGAGCACAGGTGACGGGCTTGTTTGGTTGTTAACAGAGCAATGGTGCCTTAAAAATGAGTATCACAAGTGTACAACTCGGACCCAACAGAGTAGTCTGAGGACAGGGCCTGCCACACCACACTCATCTCTGGCCCCAGCACCAGCTATCAAAGAGTCTATTTTTAATACCCCCTCACCAAATTTATTTATACTTAAGCTTACTGCATTCTTATCAAATACAAAGCAACTAAAAACTGAAAGGCCGTGAAATGTCCAGATCAACAGTGCTGAGAGGCACGATGGTGAAGCACGTGCTAACAACAGAGAAGTTCTGATAAGTAAATTCTATTTGCCAAAGTTATAACAGAAAGTAAATTAATTTTATGTTTTTCTACGCTTTTCCTTCAGAGCTCAAAGATTAAAACCATGAACCAATCATTAAATCACCTCACTTTTTAGGTCAAAAGATATATATATATATACACACAACCGATCTGGGATCACTGAAAATGGCTCCTTAGGAGAAAAGGCGAGTTCACCTCAAGGGTAACATGAATGTAACCGGTAGTTTCCAGGTACTCCCACCACTCTGCACCTACTACACAGCTCTGGAGGGAGGGCTCACACCACTGAAGTCAGTTTCCTCCAACAATATGAATAAGCATCGCAACAGCAGCTGCAGCCCTGCTCTCACTGGGGTCAGTGGCCAACAGAAAGCCTAGCAATGGAGAGGCCACGATTAATATCTGCTTGGGAGGATCCAATTTGGTTTTAGAAAAATCCAATTCTGGTTTTATTCTTATGGGCCTTGTCTCTAATTGTTGACTATGCATCCAACTTCAGCTTCCTTTTAAACATTTAAAAATATAATAGTACTTTTCACAAGTTCAAAAACAGACATGCTTATTTAAACACATCCTTCTGTTATTTCTTTTCTTTATCAGGCTCTCGCCTGTGCTTCTGGGTAAAGAGCTGCAGTGTGGCCAAGGCTGGTCGTGAGAGCTCTTGGGAGGCCATCTGGGGACAACTTACCGATGCTGACCGAGTCTTCCCAGTCTTCCAGCACTTCTGTGACAATGAGCACATAGACATACGTTCTATGCTTCCTCTCCTGGTTCTGAAGGGCAGAAAGAGAGGGACAGAGAGTTTTTCCTTAGAGAGCTGAGATTACATAAATGAAACAGACTCTACTGCATATGTCCAGGGAGCTCAGATCCAAGGACTTCTTTTACTTTTGTCGTCCGACAATCAGATATGGAATGGCGCCAGCTGGCCTACTTAAAACATGCCACGCTTGAATCAGAGGGTGAGCTCTTTGGCTGGGCTTCCAAAGCCAAGGCTTTACACCCTGGTTTTTCCTTCTTCTTCCCTAAAAAGCAACTTCTCAAAAATACTGAGAAAAGGATTGGGGACCTCTTGAGAAAAGGTATGAAGTACATTTAACTTCATAGCAGAAAAATAAAGAGACTGTGATGGGCAGAGGGCCCATTCACGCAAGCCAGCTGATTACCTCACACATGGCCCCTCCTCCTATTAGCCCTGCTCATCTTTATCCCCTGATTTCTGACTTTCTCCAAATCCCTACTCTAGCCTAAGTGCTTGTTAGTCTCTTCTGCTGCAGCTGCTCATCTCCTCTTTCTCCTGTCTCCTCATTATCGACCCCTTCTCACATCTTGAGGAGAGGAAAAGAGGTAGAGATGGGAAAAACAATTCTTACACATAATTCTAGCTGTACAGAGGAGATTAATGGGATTTTAAAAGAGAAAGCACAGTATTCTCTCCTGGTGCTGCACTGTTTTGAAAACTTGGTGAAACAAAGATGGCATCTTTCCCAGATGAAGACTGCAATGGGGACTTCTGAGGCGGTCCAGTGGTTAAGACTCTGAACTCCCAGTGCAGGGGGTACAGGCTTGATCCCTGATCAGGGAACTACGATCCCACATGGTCAAAAGAAAATTAAAAAAAAAAAAAAGACAGTAATGGACAGTGTTTATGTCCCCGCCAGAAAGCGAAGCGAAGTTGCTCAGTCGTGTCCGACATTTTGCAACCCTATGGACTGTAGCCTACCACGCTCCTCTGTCCATGGAATTTTCCAGGCAAGAGTATAGGAGTGGGTTGCCATTTCCTTCTCCAGGGGATCTTCCAGACCCAGGGATCGAACCCGGGTCTTCAGCATTGCAGGCAGATCCTTTACCATCTGAGCCACCCCCACTAACACCACCCCAATTTCATGTTGAAATCCTAACTCCCAAGGTAATGGTATCAGGAAGTGGAGACAGTGGGAGGTGACTGGGTTATGACAGATGACCCTCATGAATGGAATTAGTGTTCTTATAAAACAGACCCTAGAGATGTTTGGTTCCTTCTCTGCCATCCAAGAACACAAAGCAACAGCTGTCTATGAACCAGGAAGGGGGTCCTCACCAGACACTGAATTTGCTCGCGCCTTTATCTTGGACTTCCTAGGAATCAGGTTCTATTGTTTATAAGCCACCCGATTTCTGGTATCTTTGTTACAGAAGTCTGAATGGTCTAAAGGTCAAGATATATATGGTTATTAATATAATACCGATTGCACCAAAGATTTTAACAGATTTACCTCAAAAATTCCAACTAATCTTCCCAATGTCCCTTTTACTCCAGCCTGAAAAAGAAAAAAGAAAAATGTGTGCATTGACATTGCTTACAGTGCTGGTCTCATTCTGAAGCTTCTCGACTAATCTGTAAAACAGAAGTAAATTGTAAAACAGAAGTAAAAAGCAAGAGGACACAGCTCAGGTGGACCCCAGGTCTGTGGGAGTGGTAACAGTGTGTTCTCGGGGTCACAGACTGGAAGGAGCAGGGTATGCTCTGGGGAGAAAGTCCTCCTCTCCTCTCCAGGCCTCTCACCACTGCAAAACTGGCCAAACAGAGCAACAAGCGAGGCCACAGCCATACCAAAGACACGCTGAGGCAGGAATTACTTCGGTCATTTGCCCATTCATTCACCAATATAGACGGAATGCCTAATCTGAGCCAAACAGTGGTGCAGATGCCAGAGGTACAGTGATGAATAGGCTAGAACTCAAGTTGCATGAGAATAAGACCTTATCTGACTTGTTCTTGGCTGTCTGTACACTGTACACCCAGAACAGAGCTCAGCACCCAGCAGGAGCACAGCAAAGCGGTCCAGTCAACAAAAACACAGTCCGGGTAATTCTGCTGAATCACCAGTTTTATGACAGGAATGCACAGAGCATGTGATAGACAGAGAATGATGGGGAGAGGGCAACTTTACACAGTGGTTAGGCTTCTGTAGTAAATACAATGTTTATTCCATCAGTCTTTTGGTATTTTTTTTTTAAGATCTGTGTCTTTCTGATGCATTATAGGTGAACTTTTCGATATATTCCAATTTACTAATTTCCTTTTCAACCATATCCTGGATAAAGTTATCCATTTCTAGTCCCTTTTTTATTTGATATCTTTCATATCTGTGTATATCTACCTGTTTCCATTATGGACACCTTTGCTTCCATGATTTTTTTGTTGTTGTTGTTCTTTTAAAATAGAAGTTATTCCTTTACTTTTTTGAGCATCCTGAACATATTTAGTTTCTTTATCAGGTCATGCTATAACATTCATTTCATCTGAAGTTAATAAATAATTCACGTTCTGTTTGTGATGCTGCTGCCAGAGGCTCTCCAGAGTGGCAATTTAGGGCTCCTGCTCCAAAGGAATACAGCGACCACCGCAGCACAGCCCACCCTCTACTGCGCTGCGGCTGTGTCCTCGCCCTCCCTGGGCCCATATCTTGCTAAGTCTCAGCTCCCGGTGTCCTTTCCATCAGGCAACTGACCTCACCCTTACTCCAAGGGCTTCAACCGCCAGCCAACCAAGGCCATGCAGGCTGCAACTGTCCTCTGCCCTTCTGCAATTCTGCTGTTTCTGATCTATGGAGGCATCCACTTTGCTTTTGGGTCAGGCTATGTGTTTTTAGCTTTTTGGAAATGCATGGGGGATGCAGTAGCTTGTTTTTTACTACAACTGCCATGTTATTTTGTACAATACATTAAAAAAAATAAGGCAAATATACTTTCTAAACACAGTAGGAGCTCAGTATGTTTGTACAGAATGAACAAAAATTTTAAATAAGTTCCCTAAAAGTTATTTAGAGATATTTAATAATAGAAACAATAGAAGCCAATTCAAAGGCCTAGATTCCTGGGTGAGCTATATTTTGAAATTAATTTTTGCTAATTATCTGTCGTCAAATTATTTTCCTTTCTCTTGCCAACATGCTTGTTTCTTTCTCCATTCTTTTCCCCATGTGGCTTTTGGTCTACTTGAATGCAAATGTGTACCTTTTCTTATTTAAACTGCTTTTCTACATTTCCAGAAATAATTGCACTCCACAGCCAAGACTAGCTAGGTTGGACTGCATGAATTAACCAATGAAGCTACCTGGACAAGTGGGACGAGCTGGGAGGCTATGCTCATCTGGAAAGCCAGCGCTGGTCTCTGGTCCGAGGCCGCCCAAATGCGCTCAGATGGGCTCCTGAGAGGAGTCACCTGTCACCTGCCACAGGCCGCCTGTGACAGGGCCCGGGAGCAGAGCTGCCGGGCTGCGGGGCAGGCCCGAGGCAAGCTGGGAGGGGGCAGCACGAGGACGCCTGCTAGCGGCTCACGGCGCCGCTCACATTCCTCTCTGCAAAGTGGGAAAGAGGCCTCTTCAGCAGCCACTGCTCAAGTATTTATTCTTCTTAACGAAAACAAAGTGCAGAAAAGGAAATACTCTCCAAATGTTAAGGGCATAAATCATCTTAATATTATGACAATACATATAATTTATTTAAAACTTTTAATTATAGTAATTTCTGCATTCAACACCAATGTTTCTATGATTTACTCTGTGTTAGAGGCAGTTCATGCATTGGAAAAGGAAATGGCAACCCACTCCAGTGTTCTTGCCTGGAGAACCCCAGGGACGGGGGAACCTGTTGGGCTGGCATCTATGGGGCCGCACAGAGTCGGACACGACTGATGTGACTTAGCAGCAGCAGCAGCAGCAGCAGAGGCAGTTAGGAAAAATATAAAAGCATTTTTTTCTTAATGAAATAGATGCATTTTTATTGTCTAAGGTAAATCAAATAATGCTGTCATCTGTACACTGAAATTCAGTGGCATATATTTTTACTTCTAAGTAGTCTAATTAATTACTTCAAATCAACAATAGTTTTATTTGTTCCTTAAATGTTTCTTTCAAGTTTTATTCTAATACTCAGGAGATCTACTTGGGGGAATTCTATCTAAGGTGATTCTACCTTATCTACAGTATTATCTACATTAAAAGCAAAGAAATGTTCCTAATTTATCAGTTTTTAAAATTTGGTTTTAGCAGTTTTCTCAAGAGGAGGCTCTTCTTTTCTAAGAATAGGATTTTGGTTCTTTAAAACCACAGTGCTAGTAAGAGGACGATTCCTCAGAGGCAAAGGTTCTTTGAGACAGCGTTTACTGTAACCAAGTTACTTTTTCACAACCTTCCACAGTCCTACTTTCATATCCTAGCTCTCTCTCAAATGCTGCCACAAGCAACTGGACAGAGATATTTTTATCTCTCACATGATTCTTGCACGCAGGTCAGGATAGGTGTCCGGATCACAGCTGACAGATACCTGGCTCAGACATTTGGGGCTAAGACTTGATTCAGGGTATATGTAAGCTTGGTCCAGTCACAGTGCTGGTAGAGCCTGTTTTTCTCATAATCATATGAAAGCAGTTACAATTTCAATCGGTACTGTCAAAAGCCCCCAATCCAGAGAAGTCTTTATTTAAAAGCCCATCTTACCCAGTAGTAAGAATTTCAAATAAAGTAGCTGCTGCCCTTCATTATTCAACCACATGCAGGTGAGTGGTCTCTCCAACTTCAAAGTTTACAATATCAATTCTAACACTTTTGAGGTCTAGTTAACATAAATTAATTGAGCAACTGTCTTTTTTCATTTTAAAAAGGAAAAAAATGCAAATGTCTTTTTTCCTTTGGCAGTGTTTTACTGGGATTGGAAGTACTTACTGGAAAGGGCTGGAATGACAAGGGACACTCCAGTGTCTTGTCCTTCCCTCAGTCTCCAGGGGGTGTACCTGAGGCCCAGGCAAAGGCACTGATGTGTCAGGCCTCTGAAGCGTACATTCTGCATGCACACACTCAGTCCTGACGGGCTCTTTGTGAACCCCTGGACTGCAGCCCTCCAGGCTTCTCTGTCCATGGGACTCTCCAGGCAAGAATACTGGAGTGGGTTGCCATTTCCTCCTCCAGGGGATTTTCCCAACGCAGGGATCGAACTGGCGTCTCCTGTGTCACAGGTGGACTCTTTGCCACGGAGCCATTGGGAAGCTCCCCCTGACGGGCCTTTGAACCTCCCCTAAAATGGTGGCCCACCACAAAGATTCCTGGCTTTGTGCTTAGTCTGCTGCTGCTACTAAGTCACTTCAGTCCGACTCTGTGCAACCCCATAGACGGCAGCCCACCAGGCTCCCCCGTCCCTGGGATTCTCCAGGCAAGAACACTGGAGTGGGTTGCCATTTCCTTCTCCAATGCAGGAAAGTGAAAAGTGAAAGTGAAGTCGCTCAGTCGTGTCCGACTCTTAGCAACCCCGTGGACTGCAGCCTACCAGGCTCCTCCGCCCATGGGATTTTCCAAGCAGGAGTACTGGAGTGGGGTGCCACTGCCTTCTCCGGTGCTTAGTCTGGATGGGCGCAAAGTGTACCATCACCTTCTGAAGCCCATTTTTCACACTCAGGTGGACGCTGTGGCAGACAGATGGCTATCTAGCCCACAAGCATTCTCCCTTCCTCCCTGCTACCAGTAAGACCCAGATTCTGTTCAGGTGAGAGCTCTGGCACACCTGACCACTAAGGGAGGTCTGCTGCCCTCTGCAGTGACAGGTTTAGGGGTACTGTGTGTGACCCAATTCTGGGTCAATGGTTCCCGAGAGGAATGTTTCTCAGAGGCTTCTGGGAAAGATTTCCCATCATGATAAGAAGAGCTGTACAAAGAGAAACCCTACACCTCCCTGCTTGTCCGCTGGGGATCTGAAACTTGGAGCTGCAACCGTCATCTTGTCATTGTGAGGGAAAGGCCTAGAAAATCAATGAGAAGTGAACCGCAGTCCTGACCCCTGAGCTGCTGGAGCAACAGGGGAACGGCCAACCCCCAGACCTCTTACATCAGGAAAGTAACTGTTGCTGTGAAAGCCACTTTTAGTCAGGTGCTGGAACCTGTATCTGAAAGCTTTCTGCTACTCTCCTTGATTTCAAAGGCAGCTCTCTGAGGAAAACTGCATATTCCCAAAGAAAAATTCTGAACTCTCAGGGAGCTGTAGTATAAAATCTTCCTCTATCAAAAGCAGTAAGCCCAGGCCTAAAAGGAGTTCAGGGCAACAACTCGAATGCAAATGTCTGCATGAGGAAACCTATGAAAAAAATATATGGTCTTCAATACATATAACTTTCTGGTATCCACCAGACTTAGAAAGTACAGAAGAAAAGAAACACAGTGAAGACAGATGAAACAGATGAGAAGCCAGTGTAAGTCCAGTGAGATTTCAACCCATTTTTTAATTTTGTTTTTTAAATGAAATACTTCAAGCATCAAAAAAGTAAAGAAAATAATGAAACAAACATTCAGGTAGTTGTACCTTTATTCTTCTACAAAAATTTCAAAAATCAGTTTCTCAGATCTTTTGAAAACTTCTTGGGGGATATCTCTTTTTATTTTTGGATTAATTTGAGAAAAACACACCTTTACAATATTTAGTTTCTTCATTCAAGAACAGACGATCTCTATCCATTTATTCGTGTCTTTTAAAATCGTTTAACGAAGATTTATTATTTTTATTGTAAAGATCCTGCACTCTATCAGCAAGGTATTTCAGTTCTAGTATAGTTCTGTTGCTATTGTGAATAATACATATCTTTACAAGTTACATATTTTCCAGTTGATTACCACTTGTTTAAAGAAACACTGCTGGTTTCTACATATTGATCTTTGGTCTTGAAACTTTGGAGGGGGGGCGGTTCTACCTCTTTACTGCTACCAATCCATCTACCTCCAGCCCCCTCAAGCCCCCTCACGCATGCGTGCTCAGTCATGTGACCCTATGGACTGCAGCCCATCAGGCTCTCTGTCCAAGGAATTTTCCAGGCAAAAATACTGGAATGGGTTGCCATTTCCTTCTCCTGTCTTGAAAGTTTTAAAAATGCTTTTATTATTCTACTAGTTTCTGTTGTGTGTCTTTGGTTTTTCATAATTAATGATCAGACCATCTACAAATAATGGTAATTTGCTTCTTCCTTTTGACTCTTTATTTTTGTCTTAACTGCAGTGGCTAGGACCACAGATCAATAAATGGCAGCATGATAGCAATCATAATTGTCTTATTCCTGTCTGCCATGGGGGATGCTTTGAAAATTTCAAAAATATGATGTTTGCTGGAGGTTTTATTAGATACTCTATCAAGTTAAGGACATTCCTTTTATGTTTGCTTACAGCTTTTAAGATGAAAGGGTACTGAATTTTAATAAACAATTTTTCTTCATTGACTGGTATGGTGATTTTATCTATTTTAATCTCAATGAAATAAATTACATAAACATATTTCCCAAGATTGAACTATCCTTGTACCCTTGGGATAACCAAGTTGTGTGATACTTTGACAAAGCATTAGATTCTATCTGCAGTTATTTCACTTAGGATTTTCACACCCATGTTCATAGGTGAGAACTGACCCTTCCTTCTTTCTAAGTATCAAGATCAGGAGTCCAGTTCTAGTTCAGTCGCTCAGTCGTGTCCGACTCTTTGCGACCCCATGAACCGCAGCATGCCAGGCCTCCCTGTCCATCACCAACTGCTGGAGTCCATTGAGTCGGTGATGCCACCCAACCGTCTCATCCTCTGTCATCCCCTTCTCCTCCCGCCTTCAATCTTTCCCACCAGCATCAGGGTCTTTTCAAATGAGTCAGCTCTTCGCATGAGGTGGCCAAAGTACTGGAGTTTCAGCTTCAACATCGGTCCTTCCAATGAACACCCAGGACCGATCTCTTTAGAATGGACTGGTTGGATCTCCTTGCAGTCCAAGGGACTCTCAAGAGTCTTCTCCAACACCACAGTTCAAAAGCATCAATTCTTCGGCGCTCAGCTTTCTTCACAGTCCAACTCTCACATCCATACATGACTACTGGAAAAACCATAGCCTTGACTAGACGGACCTTTGTTGACAAAGTAATGTCTCTGCTCTCTAGGTTGGTCATAACTTTCCTCAGGCCATAGCAAACTATGGCCCACAGGCCAAATCTGTCCTACCACTGGTTTCTGTAAATTAAGTTTTACTGGAACGTAGCCATGCTAATTCATTTAAGTACTGCCTATGACAGTGTTCACATTATAACAGCAGTCATATTTGTGAGAGAGACCATATGGCTTCTATATTTGAAGTAGTTATTATCTGGCCCTTACAGAAAAAGTGTGCTGTTTGCTGAAATAAGATTATACTGACCTTACAAGAGGTGTGTAGTTATCCTTTCTCTAAACAGTTCAAGATAAGAATATATATTTTCGGAAATTTCAGTAAAATCAATCTAGTCTAATCTTGGGATCTTTCTGTTGGAGAGAGGGGGTGATAACTGTTTAATTTCTGCAAGCATTAATGATCTACATATAGGCTTTCTAATTTTTCTTAAGTTAATTTGAGTTGTTTTCCCTAGAGAATTTTTATTAAGGTTTTCAAAATTTTTTGTTTGCAGCTTTTCATGGCATTCTCAGTACTTTCGTAACTGTCTAGCTCTATTTGCTTACTAGTTTTGAACTGTGATTTGTGCTTTAAGTCTAAGGGTTATTTAGGACATTTTTTTTTCCTGTTTCCAAATGTTTCTCTCTGTTAGGCTGGCTCTGTTGTTGATTTCTAATTTACTGCACTGTATCACAGTATATACAGTCTGTATTACTGATGTTGTGGGATTTTCAACACTTTTTTTTATGGCTTAACATAAGGTTGTTTTTTTTTTTAATAATTCTTTCATGTGTGCTTCAAAACTTACATACTCTTTGTTGGATACAAGGTTATTCCTCAATATATGGCATTTGATCAACCTTGTTAACTGTGTTACTCAATGCTTTTTTGGTTGCTTTTTCTATCAGTTTCTAAAGGAGATGTTGTAAAGTCTTCAATATGGCTACAGACTTGTCAGCTTTTCCTCCTAACTCTGTCAATTCTGCTTTATGCAGGTGAAGAATTTGCAAGGTGCACACAAGTTCACGATCGCTATCTTGTCCTGATAAATTGTTCCTTTTATTATTAAAGGTTCCTCTTGTCCCTTTAATGTTTTTCACCTAAATTCTATTTTGTCTGATATTACAATTACTATCCCAGTTTTCTTTTGGTTAGTATTTGCCTAATATACCTTTTTCCAGCCCTTCATTCTTTGTCATTCAGTACTAGACCATTCAGGTATGACCTAAATCAAATCCCTTATGATTATACAGTGGAAGTGAGAAATAGATTTAAGGGCCTAGATCTGATAGATAGAGTGCCTGATTAACTGTGGAATGAGGTTCGTGACACTGTACAGGAGACAGGGATCAAGACCACTCCCATAGAAAAGAAATGCAAAAAAGCAAAATGGCTGTCTGGGGAGGCCTTACAAATAGCTGTGAAAAGAAGAGAAGCCAAAAGCAAAGGAGAAAAGGAAAGATATAAACATCTGAATGCAGAGTTCCAAAGAATAGTAAGAAGAGATAAGAAAGCCTTCTTCTGCGAGCAATGCAAAGAAATAGAGGAAAACAACAGAATGGGAAAGACTAGGGATCTCTTCAAGAAAATCAGAGATACCAAAAGAACATTTCATGCAAAGATGAGCTCGATAAAGGACAGAAATGGTATGGACCTAACAGAAGCAGAAGATATCAAGAAGAGATGGCAAGAATACACAGAAGAACTGTACAAAAAAGATCTTCACGACCCAGATAATCACGATGGTGTGATCACTGACCTAGAGCCAGACATCCTGGAATGTGAAGTCAAGTGGGCCTTAGAAAGCGTCACTACGAACAAAGCTAGTGGAGGTGATGGAATTCCAGTTGAGCTACTCCAAATCCTGAAAGATGATGCTGTGAAAGTGCTGCACTCAATATGCCAGCAAATTTGGAAAACTCAGCAGTGGCCACAGGACTGGAAAAGGTCAGTTTTCATTCCAATCCCAAAGAAAGGCAATGCCAAAGAATGCTCAAACTACCGCACAATTGCACTCATCTCACACGCTAGTCAAGTAATGCTCAAAATTCTCCAAGCCAGGCTTCAGCAATATGTGAACCGTGAACTTCCTGATATTCAAGCTGGTTTTAGAAAAGGCAGAGGAACCAGAGATCAAACTGCCAACATCCACTGGATCATGGAAAAACCAAGAGAGTTTCAGAAAAACATCTATTTCTGCTTTATTGATTATGCCAAAGCCTTTGACTGTGTGGATCACAATCAAATGTGGAAAATTCTGAAAGAGATAGCAATACCAGATCACCTGAACTGCCTCTTGAGAAATCTGTATGCAGGTCAGGAAGCAACAGTTAGAACTGGACATGGAACAACAGACTGGTTCCAAATAGGAAAAGGAGTTCGTCAAGGCTGTGTATTGTCACCCTGTTTATTTAACTTATACGCAGAGTACATCATGAGAAATGCTGGACTGGAAGAAACACAAGCTGGAATCAAGATTGCCGGGAGAAATCTCAATAACCTCAGATATGCAGATGACACCACCCTTATGGCAGAAAGTGAAGAGGAACTCAAAAGCCTCTTGATGAAAGTGAAAGTGGAGAGTGAAAAAGTTGGCTTAAAGCTCAATATTCAGAAAATGAAGATCATGGCATCCGGTCCCACCACTTCATGGGAAATAGATGGGGAAACAGTGGAAACAGTGGCAGACTTTATTTTTCTGGGCTCCATAATCACTACAGATGGTGACTGCAGCCATGAAATTAAAAGATGCTTACTCCTTAGAAGGAAAGTTATGACCAACCTAGATAGCATATTCAAAAGCAGAGACATTACTTTGCCAACAAAGGTTTGTCTAGTCAAGGCTATGGTTTTTCCTGTGGTCATGTATGGATGTGAGAGTTGGACTGTGAAGAAGGCTGAGCGCCGAAGAATTGATGCTTTTGAACTGTGGTGTTGGAGAAGACTCTTGAGAGTCCCTTGGACTGCAAGGAGATCCAACCAGTCCATTCTCAAGGAGATCAGCCCTGGGATTTCTTTGGAAGGAATGATGCTAAAGCTGAAACTCCAGTACTTTGGCCACCTCGTGCGAAGAGTTGACTCACTGGAAAAGACTCTTGATGCTGGGAGGGATTGGGGGCAGGAGGAGAAGGGGACGACAGAGGATGAGATGGCTGGATGGCATCACTGACTCGATGGACATGAGTCTGAGTGAACTCCGGGAGTTGGTGATGGACAGGGAGCCCTGGCGTGCTGCGATTCATGGGGTCGCCAAGAGTTTGACACGACTGAGTGACTGAACTGAACTGATCACTATGTTTGAAAACAACATATGGCAAGTGTTATTTTCTTTTTAATTGAAGTATGTGTCTTTAAGTTTCATTTATTGTGATTTATGGAGAAGGAAATAGCACCCCACTCCAGTAATCTTGCCTGGAGAATCCCATGGACGGAGGCGCCTGGTGGACTACAATACAGGGGCTGGTGAAGAGTCCGGACGACTGAGTGACTTCACTTTCACTTTTCACTTTCATTCATTGGAGAAGGAAATGGCAACCCACTCCAGTATTCTTGCATGGATAACCCCAGGGACGGGGAGCCTGGTGGGCTGCCGTCTATGGGGTTGCAACAGGGTCGGACACGACTGAAGAGACTTAGCAGCAGCAGCATTGTGATTTAACCTGGAAATTTAACTTTAATACTGAGCCACATGGGGTCTCTTGGAGAGTTAGAATCTTTAAATTTACCTCCTATGTAGTAATGTAGAATCTTTAAATTTACTTCCTCTGCATTAGGCAGTTTCCATTTGTTAAGTTCACTGAATTAAAAGGAAGCTGTTAAGTGGTAGTCAGATAAGTCAGACCTGTCCAGGTCCCGTGGTTGTTCGTAGTTTAAAGACTGCTGAGTCTCTAGAGGCAAGGATTGCATTTAGTATTTGCTGAAGCCGCTGTGAATTGTATTGGGGTCAACAGTACATACTTCCTAATGACTAAAAATCCTTTCCTGGAATGTGGAGCTGGATGGGAAAGCAAATACAACTGTTTTGGAAGAGTCATCTGGAATTAATTCATTTAGCAGAAGGCAACTGGCTCCTATCCCAGTAATTCAGTCTCCATTGAGGTTCCAACACAGACCTGCTCAAATACAGTGCTATGTTCTCTAACTTGGCAGATTCTAATCTCTACATCAAACCACTGAATTAACTATTCATCAATGAGTAGCATTCAATTATGTGTGACAATGTAGAGAGATAAACTGAGTAAAAAGATATATATTTTTTCAACTCCAATTTTTAAAAACAATGGTTGAAGGATAATTTAGGAGTAGTTATTAGCAGTAAGAGAGCTAACCTTTACATCAGGCTCTCCTAGTAAGCCTAAAAAAATAAATAATAAATATCAATTCCTTGATTAAAGAGTGATTCTTTAGAAAAGCTGCTAGTATTTAATATAAATTATAAATAAACCCACTTCTTACCAAAAGGGTTCACCAAATAGATATTTCCGAGTTCCAACAATAAGGAGCAAAGTTTTCAAGTGTTTACATGGGAGGAATATTTTTGTGATACTAGACTTTTCCTAACACCCAACACCTAAGCCAAGAGTCTTGAGGAAAAGGATTATTCAAGGAGTCTAATAATTTCTTAACCATTCATGTGTGAAGAAAAAAATTTTTTTCAAACATGTAATCACTTGTACTTTTCTTATAAATAATTACCCATTGGTTGCTTACAGTCTTCATTATAACTCATCACCAAAGGTAAAAGACTGAACTGAAACATTTGGTAGGTGTTACAGTAACAAATGATACTTTCATTTCTTAAAAGTCCAAGTTTGCTCTCTTGGTCTTTGCAAGGGCAAAGGCAGACAAGAAACCAGGCCTCAAAGCATGCTCTGGAGCATTGTCACTGGCCAATAAGTAATCAGTCAACCAATAACACATGAGAAAAAAAGACATAAGACAGAATACATTTATGGTGGGGTGGGGAGAGAAGGGGAACATATTGCTGTGATTAATGAAAGCAATAAAAATTACTGGTCTTAAATGTAAATACTGTTGATATGACGAAAGTTAGTCACATAGTCCTGTCTGACTCTCTGCAATCCCATGGACTGCAGCCACTAGGCTCCTCCTTCCATGGAATTCTCCGGGCAAGAGCACTGGAGTGGGTTGCCATTTCCTTCTCCAGGGGACCTTCCCAACCCAAGGATCAAACCTGGGTCTCCTGCATTGCAGGCAGATTCTTTATCATCTGAGCTACTAGGGAAGCCCCTAACAAATGATAACTTTTTGTATTTTCCAGAACAGTACTTAATAATGATAATCTATACATAAAGTTACAAACTGAAACAAATGAGAATTGGGCAGTAAGAGGATATACATTTTAGACTGGCGTATGTGTGTGTTGAGCAGACTGTTTTGTTTGGTTGGAAAAATAAGTATCTGTTCTAATGTGTTATTTAAAAGTAAAGGAGACTTCTAGTTTCTGGTCCAGCATATACAAGGAGACTAGAAGGTCCCATGCTGTTATAACAACAAATAAAAAGCTGAACAAACGCTTCTTATGTTTATTAGAAAAGTGAAGCTACAGGGCAAGTCACTGCCCTCAAGTCAGAGAGACACATCAGAGAATCTCAACTTACCAGAGCAGAAACCACCAAGGGAAGGGAGGGAGGATAGGGTGGAAGAAACCTGGACTGTAAATGATGAACCACTGAAGGTTCAAGGACAAGCCTAAAATCTTCTGGCTGGTGGTGGTGGGCGGGGGTGGGGGTGTGGTGCGGGGAGAAGGAGGTGGGGGGCGACCACACATTTGTGGTTTTAACTCCAGGAGCTCTAACCAGTTTTCATAGTGAACACTGGAAAAAAATTCCCTCCTGCTTCTGGAGAGAAGAAAAATAGCCAATTTTAAATACTCCGTAACATTCTGTTCTTCTTAACAAAGACTGCCTTCTGGAGAAACTATTTTATGTAATCTATTGGGGTTTCATCAGAGTCTATCCAACCTGGGAGAAGTGAAATACTCAATTCCAGTTCCTTCATCCATCCTGTCTCATCTTAAGAGGGGGTGGGGGGCAAGGAGCTTGAACTACTGAGAAGCACTTGTGAAGTTCACAGCCCGGGCACACAGGCTCACTGAAAAGACTGAGGCCTGATCACAGGACTGTAGAATGCACATCTCACATGTACTACCGAAGGCCCACTACTACAGTTCCTAATATTCAGTCATCATGCTCAGCTTTCAACAATTAATCTTACTAAAAGGAAAAAACATTTTGAAGACCCATAAAAGCATTAGAAGCAGACTTAGATATGGCAGGGATGCTAAAATTATCAGGCCATGAAAAAACAACTATGATTAATATGCCAAAGATTCTAATGGAAAAAGTAAGAAACAACGGGTAACACAAGCAGAGAGGCAGAAATTCTAAGATGAATAAAAAAGTATTGCTCTAGATCAAACACACTGTCAATAGGAAGAATATCACTGATGGGCTCATTAGCAGACTAGACATGACTGAGAAGAGAAACCTTGAACTTGAGAATATGTCAACAGAAACTTTCAAAACTGAAATGCAAAGAGAAAAAATACTGGGGAAAAAAGGACACAGAACAGAGAGAATATCCAAGACCTGTGGGAGATCTATAAAGCATGTAACACTTATAATGGGAATACCAAAAGAAGAAAGATAAAGGAACAAAAGCAATATTTGAAGCAATAGGACTCAGAATTTCCTGAAATTAATGTCAGACACAAAACCAGAGAACTAGAAAACTGAAATGAGTATACAAAAAGCTACACCTAGCTGGACATATTATATATACAAACTGCAGAAATCAAAGGAGAAAAAGTCTCAAAAGAAGCCAAAGGAGAATGGGAAACGGCTTACCTAGAGAAACAAAATTAAGAATTATTTCAACTTCTCAGAAACCACACAAACGACGAGAGAGGAGTGAAATATTTAACACGTTGAAAGGGAAAAATACCATCAATCTAGGTATGGTATTCTTTAAAATGAAGGCGAAATAAAGGGTTTCTCAAACAAACCAAAGCTGAATTTGTTGCCAACAGGCCTGCCTTTAAAGAAATGTTAAAAGGAGTTCTTTGGCAAGAAGGAAAGTGACAGAGATCAGAAACTCTGATCTACATAAAGAAAGGAAGAATATTAGAGACAGAATAAGCAAAATGAAATCTTTATTTTTCTTACTCAATTGAGCTAACAGATTGTTAAAAATAGTAACAGCCACACTGTACTCAATTGTGTGTGCGCACGCAGAAGGGCGAGAGGGACGGCAGCAGCAGTGACAGGCCGGAGCGCGGCCTCTCGAGGCGCCTGCACAGCACGTCAGCGGGTGTGAAGGTGGGCTTGAGGCACTTCCCTGGTGGTCCAGTGCTTAAAAATCCACCTTCCAATGCAGGGGACACGGGGTGTGATCCCTGGTCAGGGAACAAAGACCCCACATGCTGCAGAGCAACCAGGCCCAAGCGCCACCACTAGAGAGCCCATGTGCTGCCACTCCAGGGCCTCCCGGCCCAGGAGCTCTAGAGGCCGTGGCCTGCAACAAGAGAAGTCCACGCACCACAACAAAGACCCAGTGAGCCAAACTAAAAAAGAAGACAGAAAAGACAGTGGGCTTGGATTAGTGGTATAGTGCAAGCTCTAGGGCAATCACTAAAAAAGAAACATAACTGTTATGTTAGGAAAGAAGAGAAAATGGAATAATTTATTAAGTGCTCAACTGGAACCAGAAAAGGCAGAAAAAGAGTGGACAACAAAGATACAAACAAAGAGAATAAGGGCAACAAATAGAAAACAGTATCAAAGTTAGCAGCTGTTAATTCAAGTATATCAATAATCACTTTAAACATCCATGCACTAAATATACCAATTAAAAGACAGGCTATCAGGGCAGACCAAAAAACAGTATGCTGTCTCCAAGAAACCCACTTTAAATATAAACACACATACAGATTAAAAGTAAACAGATAAAGAAAGACCATATACTATGCTAACACAAATCAAAAGAAAATATAAGTAGCTATACTAATTTCAGAGACAGCAAACTTTAGAGCAAGGAAATTTATTTACGTAATAATAAAGGGGTCAATTCTTCAAGAATAGGGCAGAACAATCCTTAAAGTACATGCATCTAACAATAAAGCATCAAAATATGCAAGGCAGAAACTGACAGTACTGCAAGAAGTAGATGAATCCATTATTACTGTTGGGAGACTTCAACGCTCCTCTTCCAGAAATGGACAGATCAGCAGGCAGAGGGGCAACCAGATATAATTGATACTTACAGACCACTTAATCCAGTAATTGCAGAATACATTCTTCTAAATTTAACACAGTACATTACCAAGATAGACAACATTATGGGCCATAATTGACATCTAAACAAATTAAAAAGTATGTAAATTAGACAATGTATGCTTTCAGATCACAATAGGATTATATGAGAAATCAGTAACAGGAAAGACTGTCGGAAAAGCCAAAATGCTTGGCGATTAAACAATACATCGGACACGACTGAGCAACTGAACTGAACTGAAACAATACAACTCAAAGTAACACACAGGTCAAAGAAGAAATCACAAGGAAATTTTTAAAAACCCTGAATTAAATGAACATAAACACACAACTTATAAAAATTTGTGGGAGGCAACAAGAGTAGAGCATAACGGGTACTTTATAGCACTGAATGTGTGTATTAGATCTAAAACCAATAATCTAAGCTTTCACTTTAGGAACCAGAAAGTGAAGTCGCTCAGTCGTGTCTGACTCTTTGCCACCCCATGGACTATAGCCTACCAGGCTCCTCCATCCACGGGATTCTCCAGGCAAGAATACTGGAGTGGGTTGTCATTTCCTTCTCCTGGGGATTTTCCTGACCCAGGGATCAAACCTGGGTCTCTTGCATTGTGGGCAGAGGCTTTATCCTCTGAGCCACCAGGGAAGCTTTCACTTTAGGAACTAGAAAAAGAAAAGCAAATAAAATCCAAAGAAAGCAAAAGAAAATAAGCAACGAGATTAGAGCAGAATTGTAAAACAGAAGATTTTAAAACATTTAAAATCAATTAATTTTAAAACATAAGATCAATGGAGGAAAAAAACAAAACTAAATGCTCATTCTTTGGAAAGATTAATACAATGAACAAGTTTCTAACACAGGTAACCAAGGAAAAAGAATTGAGGACTAATATCAAAAATTAAATTGAGGACATCACTACAAATCCCATGGACATCAAAAAAATAATACAGGAATAAATCAACAAATACTATATCCACAATTCAATAACCTACATGAAATAGACCAATTCCTTGAAAGACACAATCTGCCAAAACTCACAGAATAGACAACCTACCTAGGCCTATAAGAGAAACTGAATAATTAATAACCTTTCAACACAGAAAGCATCAGGCCCATGTGGATACACTGATGAATTCTACCAAACATTTAAAGGAGGAAATTGTATCAATTCTCTTCCAGAAGATAGAAGCAGAGAAAATACTTCCAAACTCATTCTATGAAGCCATCACTACCCTAATAACAAAACCAAAGGCATTATAGAAAACTATAGGCAATATCTCTCATGAACACAGCTGTAATAAAAATCCTCTAAATATTAGAAAGTGATATCTAACAATGTATTTTTAAAAAAAAGTACACAAGCAAGTGGGATTTACTCCATGTATGCAGGGCTTGTTCCATATAAAAATCAATTAATGTAACCCACCACATCAACAGGCTAAAGGAAGAAAAATCACATAATCTTATCAACAGACTCAGAAAAACCCCATGAAAAATTTCACCTATTTATGATTAAAAAAAACTCTCAGTAAATGAACTTGACAAAGCTTTATAAAGAACATCGAAAAAAATCTACACTTAATATCAAAATAAATGGTGAGAAACCAAAAGTCTTCCCACTAAGATCAGCAACAAGGCAAGGATGCTCCCTCCCACCATCCCTCTTCTACATTTTATTGGAAGTATTGGAATAAAGTCCAGAATAATGAAAAATTATAATCAAACTAAATGCTCACATGTATTATATATCATCTTTCAGTAATTACTCACATGTATATCTATTAACAGAAAAAAATGTCCACAATATAATGAGCTAATGAAATGGGTGAACTCCAATACTATTTTTAAAAAGATAAACACATATTTACAGATGTATAAGCATGTATGAAAATTATTAAAATGTTAACAAAGCCTATCTTTAGGTGATGGAAATATAAATGGCTTTTTGTTGTTTTGTACTGGTTATTTGTTAAAGTTTCAATAACAGAGATAAGTTATGTGACAAAGTAAGTATGGTCAGTCAGTCAGGCTGCGACCCCATGGACTGCAGCACACAAGGCTTCCCTGTCCATCACCAACTCCGGAAGCCTACTCAAACTCATCCCATTGGTGATGCCGTCCAACCATCTCATCCTCTGTCGTCCCCTTCTCTTCCTGCCTTCAATCTTTCCCAGCATCGGGGTCTTTCCCAATGGACCAGTTATTCCCATCAGGTGGCCAAAGTATTAGAGTTTCAGCTTCAGCATCAGTCCTTCCAATGACTATTTACTATCAACTTTCTTTATGGTCCAACTCTCACATCCATACATGACTACTGGAAAAACCGTAGTCAAAGCTATGGTTTTTGTTGGCACTTTGTTCAAAGTAACATCTCTGCTTTTTAACATGCTGTCTAGGTTTGTCATAGATTTTCTTCAAGGAGCAAGAGTCTTTTAATTTCACGGCTGCAGTCACCATCTGCAGTGATTTTGGAACCCCCAAAATAAAGTCTGTCACTTTCAGCCATAAGGGTGGTGTCATCTGCATATCTGAGGTTATTAATATTTCTGTTGGCAATCTTGATTCCAGCTTGTGCTTCATTCAGCCCGGCATTTCTCATGATGTACTCTGCATATAAGTTAAATAAGCAGGGTGACAATATACAGCCTTGACATACTCCTTTCCGGATTTGGAACCAGTCTGTTATTCCATGTCCGGCTCTAACTGTTGCTTCTTGACCTGCACACAGATTTCTCAAGAGACAGGTCAGTGGTCTGGTATTCCCATCTCTAAGAATTTTCCAGAGTTTGTTGTGACCCACATAGTCAAAGGCTTTAGCTTAATCAATAAAACGAAAGTAAATGTTTTTCTGAAACTCTTGCTTTTTCAATGATCCAGCAGATGTTGGCAGTTTGACCTCTGGTTCCTCTGCCTTTGCTAAATCCAGCTTGAACAACTGAAAGTTCATGGTTCATGTACTGTTGAAGTCTGGCTTGGAGAATTTTGAGCATTACTTTGCTAGCGTGTGAGATGAGTGCAACTGTGCGGTAGTCTGAGCATTCTTTGGCATTGCCCTTCTTTGGGACTGGAATGAAAACTGACCATTCCCAGTCCTGTGGCCACTGCTGAGTTTTCCAAATTTGCTGGCATATTGAGTGCAGCACTTTCACAGCACCATCTTTTAGGATTTGAGATAGCTCAACTGGAATTCCATCACCTCCAGTAGCTTTGTTTGTAGTGATGCTTCCTAAGGCCCATCTGACTTTACATTCCAGGATGTCTGGCTCTAGGTGAGCAATCAAACCATTGTGATTATCTGGGTCATGAAGATCTTTTTTGTACAGTTCTTCTGTGTATTCTTGCCACCTCTTCTTAATATCTTCTGCTTCTGTTAGGTCCATACCATTTCTGTCCTTTATCGTGCTCATCTTCACATGAAATGTTTCTTTGGTATCTCTAATTTTCTTGAAGAGATTTTTAGTCTTTCCCATTCTATTGTTTTCCTCTATTTCTTTGCACTGATTGCTGAGGAAGGCTTTCTTATCTCACCTTGCTATTCTTTGGAGCTCTGCATTCAAATGGGAATATCTTTCCTTTTCTCCTTTGCCTTTAGCTTCTCTTCTTTTCTCAGCTATTTGTAAGGACTCCTCAGACAACCATTTTGCCTTTCTGCATTTCTTTTTCTTGGGGATGGTCTTGATCACTGTCTGCTGTACAATGTCACAAACCTCCATCCATAGTTCTTCAGGCACTCGTCTATCAAATCTAGTCCCTTGAATCTATTTATCACTTCCACTGTATAACTGTAAGGGATTTAATTTAGGTCATACCTGAATGGTCTAGTGGTTTTCCCTACTTTCTTCAATTTAAGTCTAAATTTGGCAATAAGGAGTTCATGATCTAAGCAATAGCTCCCGGTCTTGTTTTTGCTGACTGTATAGAGCTTTTCCATCTTTGGCTGCAAAGAATATAAACAATCTGATTTCAGTACTGACCACCTGGTGATGTCCACGTGTAGAGTCTTCTCTGCGTTGTTGGAAGAGGGTGCTTGCTATGACCAGTGTGTCCTCTGCGCAAAATCTGTTAGCCTTTGCCCTGCTTCGTTTTGCACTCCAAGGCCAAATTTGCCTGTTACTCCAGGTATTTCTTGACTTCCTACTTTTGCATTCCAGTCCCCTGTAATGAACAGGACATCTTTTGGGGGTGTTAGTTCTAGAAGTTCTTGTACGTCTTCATAGAACCGTTCATCTTCCTCAGCATTACTGGTCGGGGCGTAGACTTGGATTACTGTGATACTGAATGGTTTGCCTTGGAAACAAACAGAGATCATTCCGCCATTTTTGAGACTGCATCCAAGCAGCATCTTGTAGTGACTGTATCAGTTCAGTTCAGTCGCTCAGTCGTCTCCGACTTTTTGTGACCCCATGGACCGCAGCATGCCAGGCCTCCCTGTCCATCACCAACTCCCAGAGTTTACGCAAACTCATGTCCATTGAGTCGGTGATACCATCCAACCATCTCATTCTCCGTTGTCCCCCCTTCCTCCCACCTTCAATCTTTCCCAGCATCGGGGTCTTTTCAAATGAGTCAGTTCTTCGCATCAGGTGGCCAAAGTATTGGAGTTTTAGCTTCAATATCAGTCCTTCCAATGAACACCCAGGACTGATCTCCTTTAGGATGGACTGGTTGGATCTCCATGCAGTCCAGGGACTCTCAAGAGTCTTCTCCAACACCACAGTTCAAAAGCATCGATTCTTCAGCGCTTGGCTTTCTTTATAGTCCAACTCTCACACCTATACATGACTACTGGAAAAAACCATAGCCTTGACTAGACAGATCTTTGGCATAGTCAATAAAGCAGAAATAGATGTTTTTCTGGAACTCTCTTGCTTTTTTGATGATCCAGCAGATGCTGGCAATTTGATCTCTGGTTCCTCTGCCTTTCCTAAAACCAGCTTAAACATCTGGAAGTTCACAGTTCATGTATTGCTGAAGCCTGGCTTGGAGAATTTTGAGCATTATACTAGCGTGTGAGATGAGTGCAATTGTGCAGTAGTTTGGGCATTCTTTGGCATTGCCTTGTTTTGGGATTGGAATATGGATGCTTACAATAAAATTATTTCTGTGGCAATACATTGTAATAAAATAGTGGAGTGACTTCTCTGGTGGTCCAGAGAATAAGAATCTGCCTAATGCAGGCGACACACATTTGATCCCTAGTCTGGGAAGATTCCGTATGCCTTGGGGCCACTAAGCCCATAAGCCACAACCTCTGAGCCCAAGCTCCACAAGGAGAACCCCATAACAAGAAGCTGGAGCACCTCAATGAAAGTTCACATGCAGCAATGAATACCCAGCATACCCATAAATAAATAAAATTTAAAAGTAATAAATAAACAAAATTGAAAAACAAAACATCCCCCTTTCTGCTTTGATCTGATACCTCAAAAAACACAGAAAACTCTGTAAGGTGGTGGTGGCAGCATACTTTCAATCAGGTGAGCATTTTTAAAAAAGCAGTTAACAAATTCAATGCCAAAAATATGAATCAAGTTTCTTTCCTAAATATATATTTAAAGCAACCTAAAATGCTCATATAGTTCAATTACCTCATTAGCATCCTCCCAATGAGAGCAGCGGGAAAGGGAGGGGAAGAGATGAGCGCTTTAATACGGTTGGCACGTGCACGGGCTTTGGAATCCAACACTTCTGAGTGGTCAGGTTATGCTCATGTGTGTGTCTGTGTGTGAGCTGCTTAGTCGGTGGTCAGGTTATGCTCGTGTATGTGTGTTAGCTGCTTAGTCATGTCCGACTCTTTGCAACCACATGGACTGTAGCCTACCAGGCTCCTCCATCCATGTAATTTTCCAGGCAAGACTCCTGGAGTGGGTGCCATCTCCTTCTCCAGCTCTTCTGTGTGATTAAGGTCAAGTCACTCATCTTTTCCAGTAATAATAATAAGACCTAGTATTTGAGTTCTTACTTAAATGTCTACCTATGAAGCAGGTATTATCATGCTTCCTATATTCTAGAAAAGAAATCTGATGCTTAGAGATGATAAATAATCTGCCAATGCCATGCAGTTAAGCAGCAGCACCAGAATTTGGACGTTAAGTGTCTTTGACTCCACAGCCTGTACACCCACCATATTAATGCCCTCCTCACCTCTGCCGCTGAGAGAATAAATTAGGACACCTTTTGGAGGGCAGGCAAGATAAATGGGATCTTGACTTATTTTTTGCTTTGCAATAACTGAGGTGTTTTACATAAATCTGCCCTCTAAACTATTTGAGAATCTTGAGGGGAAAAAAAACAGTGTGAAGGACCGGCTTTAAAAAGAAGAGGGTTAAGAAAAGCTGGTCTAGCAATTTTAAGTGATCCTTTGCCTGACACCTCAACTTTCTTAACAGTAATCTAGGTTTTAAAGGCAGAACTGGCAATTTCAGTTTGAAATGACAAAAAAACCTTCATGTTTCCAAGTATCACTATAAAGGGGATCTTGGTCTTCCTGAAACATTTAAAACTACATATATTTAATTGACTCAACAGAGGTAAACAGTTTATTTGAAAGCAGCAAGAAACCACAACTGCGTTTCTTACTCTCAATCTACTGTTGAAATGGCATGCATTTAAACATTTTAGCCATTCTAATAGGTGTAGAGTAGTTAATTCATTGTTGGATGGCATTAAAGGTAAATTTAGATAAAGTACAAGAGTCAGTAAAGTTACAAGAGTTAGTATCTTTCAAAAACACATTTAAAAAAAAAAAATGAAGACTTGAAAGGTGTAAAGGCTTAGCTCTATTTCACCAAAAGTGCATATTTAAACCCGATAACCTCTTGATGTTCTTTTCAACAATGTGTTTCTATAACCCTATAAAAATAAATTCCACTTAACATCATAGTCCCTACATAGACAGGCACACTTGCTACCTAAAGACCTTCTCAGCGAGGTCCTCGTTCAGTCTCACACCCAGAACTTCGCTGGTCATACTGCCATAAATAGTTGATCATCTTTCTTTCAGCTCTCGTAAATCTCAGTGAAAGTATGTCATGGAGGAACTCTTGGTTGAAAATAATACTCTTCCCTTCTTTAACTGCCTTACTCTCCATTCTAAAAAACCACTTTAAAAGTTCAGCACTTTTCAGTGATTTTATGACTTACTTTGAAACCAAAACTGTATCTGTTCTGGGGCCTGCCACAGAGCCCTTTAGCTGTTGAGTGATAAAAGAGGCTGTTCAGATGGCATTATAGTCTGTCCACTTATGTCCTGAAGTCACTCCTCAACCCCGAAACAGAGTAAAGAAAAAGAAAAATCAAGCCAAATAAAATGAATAACTGCCACTTCATCTAAACCACAGGACTGTTTTGTATGGAAGAGCTCTAAATGAGCATTATGGCAGGTATACGGATGGAAAAATATTTCATTTGGCACAGATATAAATGTATAGACCTGTGGTTAAGTACAAACACATTATAGCTGATTTTGAAACTGTTACTCTCCCATCTTCAATACTATGGCTTTTCTTCACCAATAAAGGGCAATTACTATATAAACCACTGGGAAGGGAAAAACCAGGAGGATGGATCTCTCTCCTCTCGATTCATTGTCTAAGACTGTGCATGTGTGCACGATGATGAGGCAGAGAGAACAGTAAGTCTGCTGCTAGAGGAGCAGCAAGGGCGCTGTGGCGAGGGGTGAAGCAAGTGGGCAAGAGAGAGGAGTAGAGGGGAAGTGCCAGAGGAGCCAGGCCACAGGCCACTCTAAGGCTTCAGCTTGAAAGGCCTTCAAGTGACATCATCTGACCAGGTTTTCAAAACAGAATCATTTTGTATGCTGTGCTGAAAATAAACTTACAGGGGTAAGAGTACAGAGGGGAGCAGAGGAAATGAGGTGAGAGGTGATGGTGGCTTGGACCAAGGTGGTAGAGAGACAGATACCTGAGAAGTGGCAGGATTCTGTATATATGTATTTTGAAGGTAGGGCCAACAGAATTGACTAATGAACTAAATATTGGGTGTGAGAAAAAGAAATCAAGGATGACTCTTAGTTTTTTGAGTTAAGCAACTGGAAGGAGATGAAGTGGACATTTACTGAGATGGAGAAGATAATGGCTCAGAGGTTTAGTTATACATCTTAAGTTTCAGATGCCTATTGTACATCCCAATGGAAATGCCAAGTAGGCAGATTAAGGACAGCTAAATGGTTAGGGATAAATGGGTCATCCGTCCACCAACCAACTTACCCACCCACTAACCCAATCACTCACCTACTGTATTTAAATCCTTGAGACTGGATAAGATCAACAAGAAGTAGATGGGAGACAAAGAAAGAAAAGGAAGAACCGAACTTCAGGACATTCAACCTTCAGGGAGGATCAGAAGACACTCAGATGGAGGACAAAAGTCAGAAAAGAGTGGTGTCCTGGAAGCCTAATAGAAAAAGTTATTTAAGCTTTTTTCCCCAATAGTGTTCTGTTCCTAGTCTTTTGATTCTTCCCGCTGAGGCGCCAGACACCATGGTTAAGTCATCCCTGTTGCACTTTCTCTGAATTCACGTCTCATGGAAACTATGAGATAACATGATTATTGTTTTAAGTTTTGTGAAGCAGCAATGTAACAGTTTCCAAATATATAACTGTGTCAGCGGCACCAACAAAAGAGTTCACATAAATCTACCCAGTTGCAATACTCTCAAGGAGATTAGTGCATTTGATGATTCTTCATGGATTACTTCTAGTCATACTCCTTTAAGGATTAATTGAGTCATCTGGAAACAGTAAATGATCCTGATGATCTCCATGTGAACCATTCCTTGCCCCAATAAAGTTATCTTCACCATCATTCTAATTAAAAAAAAAAAAAATTCTTCAAATGCTAAGATCGTTTCAAAGCTAAAAATAAGCTTGCATGGATGCTTGGGGCTGGCGCACTGGGACGACCCAGAGGGACGGTATGGGGAGGGAAGAGGGAGGAGGGTTCAGGATGGGGAATACATGTATACCAGTGGCGGATTCATTTCGATATTTGGCAAAACTAATACAATATTGTAAAGTTTAAAAATAAAATAAAATTAAAAAAAAAAAAAAAATCACACACACACAAAAAGAGAGAAAATAAAAACAAAAAATGTAACTGAAGCCTTGCCATCTGCCCCCCAGAGATGGATTTGCTTTCATTTCCTTGGACTTAAAGAGAAGACAATACAGAACAAAATTTTAGCAGTTCTAACTTTAATCTTTCTGAACCCAGATATATCCCCTTAGAATTCCTTGGGGGATCATGGCTATGCCATTAAGCACTTTAAATACTGACTTTTACAACTAATTGATCTGTCCACATTTCTCCCCAGACTCCGGGGTTGTAAAAAAAAAACTAAAATTAAAAAAAAAAGAAAGCGAGAGAGTTAGATAAAAGAAAATTTCCAGGGGCTTCCCCCTAGCTCAATTTCCTTCCCCAACAGTTATTTATTTTCTTATATGATCATCCCCTCTCCAGTGACTTTATTTATTTTTTTGCCACACCACGCAGCATGCAGGACTTCCTGACCAGGGATCAAACCCATGATCCCTGCAGTGGAAGCATGGAGTCCCAACCACTGGATGGTCAGGGAAGTCCCCACCCCAAGGTAACTAAAATTTCATTTAACTAAGCGTCTCAGAGGACTTTCCAAGTTGGGATATACAGATTTCCTTTATCTTCTTTAACCTGCTGCTGGATAATACATAATACGAACTGCCATGACTGATATAATCATTCTCCTACTGATGGACATTTAGACTGTCTCCAGTTTTTGCTATTATAAGCATTCCTTTACATATACTTAGAAGTCAACATGCTTGGCTCAGATATACGCCAAGAAGCACAGAAAGTTGTAAGACTTGGTCAAGGCTTCCAAGCCTGTGGCACGAGAAGAGGAAGAAGGGCTGGGATAACCAAAAATGACAAAGAAGAGAAAAGTTAGAAAACTTGTTTAATTAAAAAAATATTTTAAACCTTCCAGTTCACTTGCACGTTTGATATTTGAGGATAACACTGAGAAGCCTATAATCAAGTAGGAAAGCTGACAGAAAATACACCAAAATGTTACTAACAGGGAATATGAACATTTACAATTTTGTTCTTTTTATTTTTCTGTTTTTCAGAATGTCCACATTGAGAATATATGGAGAAAATATACTTAAAACTTATAATGGAAAAAACATTTATAAAAGTCACGAAAGCATTCATAAAATGTAGTAGCTGAGCAGAAAACTCAGAGATGTGCCCAGGTAGCAAGGGGACAGGGCAGGTTCTCCAGCTGGAGGGAACCATATGCACTCAGATCTGTGGCATGTCCTGAAATGGAAAGCAGCTGGAATGATTGGTGTACAGTTCCCAAATAGTACAGACAGACATTTTTAAGACTCTTAAAACATACTGCCTATTCCTTAATCATCATCAATAGAATAAAATTTTAAAATCTTGTCTAACTTGATAAGATCAAGAAAGATACTGGGTTATTTTAATTTTTTTTCTGGCTTATTTTAATCTGCACTTATTTGATGACCAGCGAGATGTATTTTTCCCCCGCTCATTATTATTTCCTCTCCACTAAGAAGTAGGAAAGCCAAGGGAAGAACAACAGTCAGTTTCTTCGTCTCTGTTCCAGGAGTTCATGTCACTGAGCTGCACTCCATGCTCACCAAGGTACCCAGGTCCTGTAACCTCTTCAACTTTGAATGCCTCTCTACCAGGCTGTCAAGGCCCTCTGCCATCCTGCTATGTCCACAGCCTGTTTTTCCCCTTTACTCCATCTGTGGCGTTCAGGACACCAGTCCCAAACCTAACCAGACTGATAGTGAGAGCCTGACCAACAGTTACCAATTAAGGATGAGTAAGAAACCAGCATCTGGGGGTGGCAGGGACAAAAGAACCTCCAGACCATTCAAAGTAAGAGTTCTTCCACAAGCATAACGGCTCCCGGGGGCACTATGGAGACAAATGAGGGCGTTTTTGCTTGTCACAGTGATGGACGAGAACAGGTGGCACCAACAGGAAGAAAGCAGGAGAACTAGATGCCCCGTAACAGGAAGACTGATCTCGCCCAAGAGCTGCCCTACATGACTTTTCAAAGTCTTGCCACACAATTATGTGGGTGGGAAATCTCATTTTAACTATTTGAGCCTAGAATTCAATTCCTTTCTAGTCTATGAACATTAATAGAGGAGATACACACACACACACACACACACACACACACACACACACACAAGCATACATAGGTAGGAAAATACTTATCTACTATAGAAAGGAAGTGTTGAGCCTGACAAGGTTGAGAACCACTCCGATTTAAGTGGTCATTTGCAAATGTACAAAGAGAGTTAGAAAATGGTTACCTGTCCATATAAGGGGCCGCCCATATAATGCCTACACTAACCCACAAAATAAAGGGCACCTACAGGCCAAAGACGGAGAAGGCAACGGCACCCCACTCCAGTACTCCTGCCTGGCAAATCCCATGGGCGGAGGAGCCTGGTAGGCTGCAGTCCATGGGGTCGCTAGTAGTCGAACACAACTGAGCAACTTCACTTTGACTTTTCACTTTCGTGCATTGGAGAAGGAAATGGCAACCCACTCTAGTACTCTTGCCTGGAGAATCCCAGGGACGGCGGAGCCTGGTGGGCTGCCGTCTATGGGGTTACACAGTCGGACACAACTGAAGCGACTTAGTAACAGGAGCAGCACAGGCCAAAGATTACACAGAAGCAACATGAAAACCTCCCTACCCAGTTCTTAGGTTATGTTTCTTAACTCATTTTACTACTTCTATGTCTGAAAGTGGTTCCCCAAAACAGGGTAAAGAAAAAGTACATTAGGTACACTGTAAATCAAACTATAATCTATGTTTACAAAGAAAAAATAAGTAACACTCTCTTGCTGGTGCCAATTACTTCCTCTTTAATATGGTCTTTATGAATGGTCTTGTCATTCATTTACCACCGAATCAAATCAACAGAGTCAACTCCTAAATAATCCAAATTGTACCAAGAGCTATTCTATTCTACCCATCCCAGTACTCTTCCTGAAACCAGAAGGTTCACATTATACAGTCTAGAATTCTCAGTCTCTATAAAGCTTCTCCTAATAATATCAATAATGCGACTGACAGTCACATTATTTATAATATGATAAAGCAAATAATGTTATTAGAAACCAATAACAATGTTATCAGAATGCTGTTAAGAAACAGTATCTTAAGGGAAAAGATCACAAATATTAAGAAAAAAGTTGTTAAATTTGAAATGTAAATTATTCTTTTAAAATATTTTTTTAATTACTATCTACTAAAAGAGCCTAGCAGCAATGACACCCTAGTAGCAGTGAACACACCCTGCACTGTAACCTTGGTTTCTAAGGAACATTCTCCACTAAAAGGGAATTCTCTGGAGAAATGGCTGACAAGTCTGGGACAGGAAAATTCAAGGTGAGCCTGGAAGAATAAAAACAAAACAGAATTTAAAAGTCTCCCAAACAACAAACAACAACAACAAAAAGGTGAGCCCGGAATACCTTATTGCATTACAGGGCAAGAAGTGCTCACACAATGAAAGGGCCGTGTCCAAAGTACATGGGGGGCTACCTGAAAGGGCACACACTGGTCAAATTTGCAATAATTAAAGCAAAGAGAATAAAGACAGTAACTGCTTGTAATATAATGGGAAAAAAATAGGAAAATCTATTAGTTCAGTGGGGTTATTTAAAATAAGGAAAAAGGGGGGAGGGAGGAAGAAGAGAACTTTCCCTTAAAGAAGAATTTCATCTCAGGAAAAAAAGAATTAGAAAACCACTGTTCTTCAGTCTCTGCTATAATATCTGATTTGGTAAGGTTCAGCTGCTGCTGCTGCTAAGTCGTTTCAGTCGTGTCCAACTCTGCAACCCCATAGACGGCAGCCCACCAGGCTCCCCCCGTCCCTGGGATTCTCCAGGCGAGAACACTGGAGTGTGTTGCCATTTCCTTCTCCAATGCAGGAAAAGTGAAAAGTCAAAGTGAAGTCGCTCAGTCGTGTCCGACTCTTCGAGACCCCATGGACTGCAGCCTACCAGGCTCCTCCATCCATGGGATTCTCCAGGCAAGAGTACTGGAGTGGGCTGCCATCGCCTTCTCCAAGGTTCAGCAGTAGATGCTAAAACTATTATGTTAAAGACTGTTGGGAGACAGAGGACATTCATATAGCCTGGAAGAATTGTTCAACAGATTACTTACCAGTTTTGCTGCATAAGGAGAAATCTACTTCTACGATAAACTTGTCAATTATTACCTGATCAAACATTTTATCATTAATGGCAAGGCAGCCTGATACGATGTGCCTCCTGACTTTAAGTACTAGGAAGCACATGACATCACCTACGTGGCAACTCGTCAAAAATGCTTCTCCTCAATCTCATCAAGCCTCTATCTGTGTGCTATTCAACATGGTGGCCACGATCCACATGTAGCTACTGAACTTGAAATGTGTATGTGACTAAGGAACTGAATTTTAATTGTTATTGGTTTACATAGACATATATGGCTAGTGCTACCACACCGAACACTGCAGATATGGATCACTTCAGAAAATTTTACCAGATAACACTGCTCTAAGTAAGTTGCTGGAAATACAGAAGAAAAGGAAATAAATTAAAAGACACCTGAAAGAAATGATCAAACAAAACTAGAATGTGAGACAGTCTATTAGACAACATCGCTAGACTGTTAAAAAGTCACCATTACGGTGAGCAGGGTGTGGAAAGGCTTAGTGTATGATTTTATTTATGGTATAAATATATCTCTATCATAGCATAGAGCCTGAAAAGGCATACCACAAACTGCAATGTGTGAGAAAACAAACAGGTATAATAGGCATTTCTTGATAACTGGGGACATTCGAATACGGAGTAAATATTAGATGACATTATGGAATTATTATGAATTCTCAGGTGCAACAATGGTATGTAGTAATGTAAGGGACTGGCCTTAAAGAGATTCATGCTAAAGAAAGAACAGAATTTTGAGGTAATGTGCCATGACAGCTACAATTTACTTTCAAATGGCATAGTCAAAAAAAGGATGTGGATATAAACACAGAGAGGTAAGGCAAATATGCAACAAGTCAACAGATATTATATCTAGAAGAAGGGATACACTGTTTGTTTCACTATTTTAAAATTATACTTCAGTTCAGTTCAGTTCAGTTGCTCAGTTGTGTCCGACTCTTTGCAACCCCATGAATCGCAGCACACCAGGCCTCCCTGTCCATCACCAAATCCCAGAGTTCACCCAAACTCTTGTCCATAGAGTCAGTGATGCCATCCAGCCATCTCATCCTCTGTCGTCCCCTACTCCTCCTGCCCCCAATCCCTCCCAGCATCAGGATCTTTTCCAATGAGTCAACTCTTCACATGAGGTGGCCAAAGTATTGGAGTTTCAGCTTTAGCATCAGTCCTTCCAATGAACACCCAGGACTGGTCTCCTTCAGAATGGACTGGTTGGATCTCCTTGCAGTCCAAGGGACTCTCAAGCGTCTTCTCCAACACCACAGTTCAAAAGGATCAATTTACATGTATGTAAAATTTCACAGTTAAACAGTTGGAGAAAAAAAAAATCAGCCACAGAACTACAGTAACATACTGTCATTTTTGTACTTACAGGTTTTTCATTCTGCTGGGAACACGTATTACTTTTAAAATTAGAAAAGTGGGAAGCTGAAGTGGTCACCAAGCTCAATTACTAAATCAAGGACGCTGGCTACACTAGCAGCACCACAGAATGCAAGAGGTGCACTGAGAAGCCCCCGAACAAGAGCCGCTTCAGATTATACTGCTTCTAGCCTTAAGATTAAAATGTCTACAAATCATTCTAATGGAAATTCCTAGTCAGAAGCATCCGTATATTTAACACAGTCACTAACAAAAAAATGTAATATTGAATCAATTTTCATAAAGTCAAGAGTATCTATTAAATAGCTTTACAAATGCCAAACTGACAGTCACTAAAAATTCTCAACCGATTTAAGGCTGACTCCAGAAATCATGATGGAAGTAACCTAGGAGTAGCCATTTACTATTTCTTAGCTGCCTGGGAGTAGAGAGGCGCCCTCCTCTGAAAGGAGAGAGAGCCCTTCCTTGCTCTGGGGCCAGAGCTGAATTCGACTCCTGATCATGTGAGCACAGAGCAAAATCGGAGCAGAGGGATTATCACAGCTGCCTCAGCCAAGCCCTCCACTGGAGGCGGTGTCTATGCCAAGGTCTCCTTTCATCCCTGAACTGTAACTGAGAGGAAAGGCCCTTTCTAAGTTCTCAGCTGCCAGAAACAGGAGATTCAATACGGATTTACTTGAGGGCCTTTGCCAGAGATCTGCGGGATTCAATCTGCCCTCTAACATAAAACGGCCTCACCCCAGCTTCCATCTAAGACATGGTATGTTTTCTCTGTTCGTTTTCTATATTCTAAATGATTTTTTCTAAGGAAAAGCTCTTAACTTCTTTCGCTATACTCCTGTGTGTATGATTTTCTAGGAGGGCAGAATAAATATGTTCCCAAATACAAACACGTATGCACATGTCAGGTGAACAAAGGCTTCCCTGAAATGTTTTATCACCGAACCACATTTCCCACTAAATTCTTGGAGAAGAATAAATTATAAGAATAAGAAAATTATATACAATGCATTAATAGACATGATTCTTACATTTTATAATGCTTTGACAAAGAAGCTAAAAATAACTACCTTCTTACAAAGTAAAAACAAAGACACGGTAGTACTTATAAAAACATATATTTTCTTGGGGAAAGTGACATCCATCATATTGTTGTACTTCATGGTTTCCTCCTGAAGCTTCTGAGTATAACTGGCAAATGATATATATGTCTACTTTCTTCCCAACTTTTTATTTTGAAAAAATTTCAAACATATAGAAGGATCTTTTGCTATTTTTTAATCTATTTATTTGTTTTTGTCCACATGGCTTGTGGGATCCTAGCTCCCAGACCAGGGATTGAACCTGGGCCCTCTGCAGTGGAATTGTGGTATCTGAACCACTGGACTGCCAGGGAATTCCCTTAAATCAGTTTTAGAGATAAATCTATAGGTGCACACAGCCATACACTGGAGGAGTGCATGGCAATCCACTCCAGTATTCTTGCCTGGAGAATCCCATGGACAGAGGAGCCTGGTCGGCTACAGTTTATAGGGTCACAAAGAGTCAGACACGACTGAGGTGACTTAGCGCACATAGCACATAGCCATACAAGTACATAATTATTGGGAAGTTCCCCCAGAGAAGAGACAGGCTACCCACTCCGGTATTCTTGGGCTTCCCTAGTGGCTCAGATGGTAAAGAATCTGCCTGCAATGTGGGAGACCTGGGTTTGATCCCTGGGTTGGGAAGATCTCCTGGAAGAGGGCATGCCAACCCACTCCAGTGTTCTTGCCTGGAGAATCCCATGGAGAGGGGAGCCTGGCAGGCTACAGTCCATGGGGTTGTAAAGAGTCGGACACGACTGAGCGACTAAACATAGCACACAGAACATTATTATTAGTAACTCATATTCATGTGATTTGAAGTTCCTTAAAAATTAAGTAATAGAAATTCAGAAAATGCTATCTAAATAAAGCCTGGTTTTCAACAAATAAACAGGGTTGGTTTGTGATCGCTCTTGAGATTTATAGTAACTTACATCTGGATATAGTTTCTCATGTTGACACTTCTATTAAACAACGCAATATTCCCAAGGTTAAAAACCTTTATTTGCCTTCATTCATCATGTTGTTGTTCCTATTGTTTAGTCACTCAGTTGTGTCCAACTCTTTGTGACCCCATGGACTATAGCCTGCCAGGCTCCTCTGTCCATGGGATTTTCCAGGTAAGATTAGTGGAGTGGGTTGCCATCATGTAGGAGACTAAAAAATAAAACTATCTTCTTCCAAAAGTTTGGAGGCTTACCAGTTTACAGTTCAAAATAAAGTAAAAATCTGTAACACACATCATACACCTAATTAAGAATGTCTTTTGGCTGTTTCCCATTATGAGCCTTTTAGTACTACTACTGCGGTTTTAATCTACTCTGCATGTATTATTTGACTACAACATTTTAAAACCAATTTTTAAAAATTAGTTGTCTACGTTGAAAGATCAGGAGATCTCACTATCCAGTTTTCATGCTTCTCTTAAAATAGCAGTCACACTGGGTCTTAATCGCCACATGAAAACTACTGGCTGGGCCTGAGAGAAGCTGCCTCTGGCCTAGGGTAGGCTCTCCCCACTGTATCAGAGCCATACCCACCGTCAACCACCTGTCTGCTTCCCTATGGGCTTATGAGCTAGAGATCCCTTTACCCTATTTTATTTACCATGCTGAAATGACTGAAAGTATTCTTAATATGTTATGATACATATTTTATGGTTAAAGTCCTGACATTTTTTTAAAAATTAAAGTTATTTCCCTAATAGATTCTATGATACCATACGCCCCCTTTCCCTTCACAACTGTTTAGGCTGGGGCCAGAAAGTAGAGATGAAAACACAGCACAGTCACACAGAGCCTTCACTTTTCTCTCCACTCCACAGAGTCAAACACTGTGAGCTAATAAAAGTTGAAAAAACAGTGTTTCAAATTATTCCCCAGTAGTCACAGGCTTTTCAAATGTTCTACTTGTATATAACAAGAGACATGAAACACTGCTTCTCTATCGAACAGTTCTGAGATACCATAGGGAGCCTTCTGGTTGCTATGTTACATATGTAAGATCATACAACCTTTTTTTTTTGGAAGGACAGGGAACACATAGTACAGGAATCAGGATAAAAAGACACAGATTCTTAAAATAAAGTTCACTGTTTCATTTTCCATGTTTTTATCTGAAAATAAAACGAGATCAAGAAGGATTACGATAAATTCTTGATGGGTTTGACTTAAGTAAGGCTGAGATAATCAAGAAACAGCTTTGCAACGATGATCCTTGGTACCATATTAAGACATCTAGATGTCCAAATGGAGAAGGCAATGGCAACCCACTCCAGTACATTTGCCTGGAAAATCCCATGGATGGAGGAGCCTGGTAGGCTTCAGTCCATGGAGTCACAAAGAGTCAGACATGACTGAGCGACTTCACTTTGACTTTTCACTTTCCTGCACTGGAGAAGGAAATGGCAACCCACTCCAGTGTTCTTGCCTGGAGAATCCCAGGGACAGAGGAGCCTGGTGGGCTGCCATCTATGGGGTCGCACAGAGTTGGACATGACTGAAGTGACTTAGCAGCAGCAGATGTTCAAAAAACTATCTTGAATGAAGGTGAATAAAATCAAATATGCTGTGAAATGTTTATATAAGACAGCGTATCAAAAATTTGAGGAAATTCTATCCTGGCGATCCAGGGGTTAAAACCGTACATTCAGTGCAGGAGGTATGGGTTCGATCCCTGGCTGGGGAACTAACATATCACAAGCAGCACGGGCAGCACAGACAAAAACAAAAACCTGAAGAAGGGCAGCAAGGTACAAGAAAGTTTAAAGTGACATCACTGACACTAAGAACTTTCCACGATGGTGCGTTTATGTGGCATAACAACAGATGGCCAGAGCCTGAAGGCGCAGAGGAGAAGTGAGGTGTAAGGACACAGCCGATGAGGTCGGGAACAGGTTTTTGTTTTTTTTCTCTAGGTCTGTGCCAAAGGTTAATTATCAGGCTACCTACAGAAACTTTATAGATTATATGCTAGAAATGGAGATGGATATGGGCCTTGCCCAGACATGAGGCAGCAGACAGAAGGAACTGGCATTTGACCTAACTCTCCGTTATCGCTGGCTACATTTCTCTAAAGGCAGAAGGTACCCATCTTTGTCACCCTTGAAGAGAATACAGCTGCAGCTATGCACATAATTTTTCCGTTTCTGTTTTCAGATGTTCTATATCTTTGTGGTAACACTCTTGGTTTGGCTGAGGTGACAATGGGTGAAAGAGATGGAAATTTAACAGCTGCACAGAAGACAGAACAGTTTCAGATCCAGCTTCTCTTTCTTCCCTGTCAGCCAGCAGTTTTACCTTTCCCATTGAATTAACAAGAAAGAATAGCTCTGAAAACCACACAAAGAACTGCTTTTCCTTTTTATTCCAGAGAGAGCATCACATGGCTGGCTCATACAAGCCTCTGCTAGAGATGCACTGTGACCAAGGCCCGTGGCCAGCCCTAGGAGAAAACCTCATCCTTCCAACCCTTTGAAGGATCACTCTAGCAGGACTTTAAAACAACTTAAAAATGAAGGCAAGTTTCCAAAAGGGAAGAGTTCAGTTCTTTAAATGTGGTGACTGGTAATGATTCAAGTGCTACAGATTGATCTGTTTCTGAGATTCAGGCAATATGCTAAAAATTTTAAGCTGGGTTGAACCAAGTTTCAGAGCAGGTTGAGTTTAGACTGACTTAATAACCTCATTACATTCATGTTTATTCAGAAAGTTTTCCTAGGAACAAATATATGTTTAATGCAGAAAACTTGATAATCTAAGAGCTAACCCAATGATAACCTCTGTGAACACCTGGTGGACATTCTTTCAAGGCATTATGAGTATGGGTGCTAAGACTAGATGTTTTGGATTCAAATTTCATGTTGAGCACATCTAGCTGGGCACAGTTAGTTTGCACAAATTACTCAATCTCACTTTTTTCTCACCTATAAAATGTAGATGATAACAGTTACTACCTCATCAGGTATGGTGAAAAAACAAGGCAACAAATGCTTAAACAGAGCTTGGCACCTGCAATGGTATTGTTCTTTCTATACAAGTAGACACATATGTATTCTTCACTAAGTGGTTTTCTATCATAAACACTGATTCATACCCTACTTTAATCTCTAGGGAATTTGCTGCAAATATTTCCCTGTGTTAATAAATGTATTATTACACACACAGAACCGCTGGCCCAGTTGCTGCAAGCAGTATTTAAGCACAGGCTGCAATGCTTTTAAAGCACATGACCTTGCCATTCTGAGCTCAGTTAGAGGAATAAGAAATCAAACATCTTCAAATGGCTAGAATGGATGTGATGTGGCAACTATGCCTGGAGATTGTGACCAATCAAGTCCTCTTCTCAGGAAAGCTGAGTGTGAGACACACAGAGTGAGTCAACAGATAGGTTAGTGACACACAAGGCAGGAAGAGCACCAAACAAAAAGTGGTAAGCAGAAGGCAAGGCTGAGAAGAGCTCAGAAAGGCAGTGCCTCCACAGTGGAAGAGAGGCATGGTGACCAGGCCCGAGAGCCGCCCTGCGTCCCCACCGTCCATCCAGCCGCTGTGAGAAGGCCTGCCTGGGCATCAGGACCTGAGTTCCCAGCTCTGTACAGTCTGATGGGGCAGCGGCTGTGATACTGTCATATTCTTGTCTCTCAATTAACCGAGGGACCTGTAGATACATGTCTACTCTTGGCAATCCCAAAGGGCCTACCTCAACCACATTGATGTGGCTGCTCTAGTGGTCACCCCAAAACCTGTAGCACTTCCTTTCTTAAGCACTTGTTATGTGTTAAGCACTGGGGATTAAACGGTGACTGAAAAGGAACAAAATCTGGCTACGCAGAATGTAAAGTCTAGCACAGAAGACAACTAGACAAGTGATATGAATAAAACATGATAAAGATGATGCTGGATACAGTCTTCCCGGTGGTCCAGTGGTTAAGACTCTGTCTTCCAAGGCAGGGGCACAGGTTCGATCCCTAGTCAGGGAACTAAGATCCCACATGCTGCATGGTGAGGCAAAAAAAAAAAGATGCTAGAAATACACTGCAATGGAAACACACAGGGAGAACAAGACAGAATCACAAAGACTGCATGGAGGAAGACCTTCAGGGTGAAGCACAAAATTAGGCTGGTGTGCCGGATACTCCAGATGGCTCACTCAACACCCACCACCACCCAGGTGGACTGCATGATGACCATGCATCTTTGTTTAATTACAGTCCTTCTTTTTTTGTCCACACCAAGTGGCATGTGGAATCCTAGTTTCCTGACCAGGGATCAAAGCCATGTCCCCTTCAGTGTCTTAACCACTGAACCACCAGGGAAGTCCAGTGAAGTGACAGTCCTGACTGAGTTATAGTAACTGGACCAGCTTTTCCTTTCAGGACACTCTGAATCCTGGCCTCATTTAACAGGAAAGGTGAAGGAGGCCAGACATATTTTATGATTTTGTAATGTTTAAAATGATTTGGCTTGTATAATTGAATACCTTATTTCTGAATGGTAATTTTAAGTTGAAAATCTTAGTAAATTTATGTACACTATGGCAGTGGTCCCCAACCTTTTTGGCATCAGGGACTGTTTTAATGGAAGACAACTTTCCAGGAGTAGGGGAATTGGGGGGGGTGGGGGGCAGGTTGGAATTAAGAACATTGTTAACAATGTTAAGAACATTACATTTATTATACATTTTATTTCTATCATTATTACGTCAGCTCCACCTCAGATTATCAGACATTACATACATCCCAGAGGTTGGGGACCTCTGCACTGTGGCACTATTTAAGATTCATCTTAGCTATAAGTTTAATACAAGACATCCACAGGACTTTACTGATAAGGAGCCTCATAACATTTTCATTTTTTAAAAGTCAGACAACTGAAGTTCTTCAAAAGTCAATCTGGTTAATTAAATTTATTATAAATGCAATCTGAAACATCTGAAAGTCTTCAATGAACTGGCCTAGGTATTATCCAAAAGCCCCTTAAAAATGACTAGTAAAATCTCCTATGCTTATAATACAGCCATCAGATGTATAAGCATTAGGAAAGAACTAAGTTTTTGAATGTCTGCTTTTATAAAGTCATGACATTTTGAAAACTAAAGAAATCCCTGAATAGTGATTTCTGCTTACAAAACTACCCTTCAAGAACAATCAAAAACATCTACCTACATCCTCACTGATTCCAAGTTTTATTCTCTGTTAGCAGACATAGAATTGGAAAAGTCAGCCCCCCCATTTTATTTTGATGTAAGCCAGTGAAATGTTTGCCTCTGTAATGACCCATTTCTCTAATTTATATTTTTTGTACAAATATCTGATTTATTTGGTACTTTATTTTATTTATGGGCTTCCCTGGTGGCTCAGATGGTAAAGAATTTGCCTGCAATGCAGGATACTGGGTTCAATCCCTAGATCAGGAAGGTCCCCTGGAAAAGGGAATAGCTACCCACTCCAGTGTTCTTGCCTGGAGAACTGCATGGACAGAGGAGCCTAGTGGGCTACAGTCCATGGTGTTGCAAAGAGTTGGACACAACTGAGCGACTATCACACTTATTCTTTATCCTCTCAATAATGCTGGAGTCAAGAACAGGGTATGGTATGACTCTTTTCCCTGGAGGGGGAATATTTGCTCAAGGTCAAGCAGGACTCTTCAGGGCTGAGAATGGCAGGCAGGGTTTAATTTCGAGCTTGGGATTCCCTTCAAGACAGGAGGTGGGTAAGTGATGAACATATGAAAAGCGTAGTTTAATTACCTGTGCTATACTGTTTACCTTCTAGTGTCCCAAGTCCACTCTACTCCCCACTCTATCCCTCCTCCACCTGCTGAAGGCTGGTATGCAATTTCCAGGAAACAAAAGGGTCACTGTATATCCTTTCCAACTCCCTCACTGCATTTCCTTTTGCAATCATCTAGTTTTCGACATCTTAGTTGTAACCGAGAGACATTTCAACCGTGGTACTCAAAACAACCATAGTAGCAACTGATACTTTCCTGAGAAACATGCCAAATCCAAATGTGCTCTACAGAGGTAAAGCTGTCAACTTGTCTCCCCACAACTTCTAAAACCAAGTAGCAAGGTTTGCCCAAGGTCTCGGAATTTTTTCCTTCCTCTCTATTCTAGAACCATCAGTCTACTTCAGGTCTTCCAACAACCTGTCAATCTAAAGAGCTGCAATAACTCTGTCAAACATCACTTTTGTCTTGGGTGCCTCGGAACCCACAGGAGCCAACTGGATTGAAATCTAAACTATGTAGCTTAGGTCCACCAGTTGGCCCTACCACACTTATTTGAATAGTTGAACCTTTGAGATCCTCCAGAAAGCACTCTGGTGATTTCCATCTGGGGTATTTCTTCAGGATTTTTATGTTCCATTTATCACAGAAGCTTGTATTAATTAAGTTCTATTCACCCAGGCACAAGAAGGGAGGATTTAAAATAGGAAACATAATCTTAGTCCTCAGAGGTTACAATATAATTATACATACTCAAATATATGATAAAATAATAGTGTCATGAGCCAACATAACTAACTCTGCAGGACTTCAGAGCAAGGAAAGAATTCCTTGGGTATTCTAAAGTGAAATTAGTCTAAGAAGACCTTGGCAAGGGCTAGACCCAAAAGAAATGCAGAACGCAGACCTTTTCTAAGCTCTTTTTTATATGTTCTTAGAATCAGTCTGAAGTCCCTTCTGGAACAAGGAAATGAACCTATAAAAAGCACTATGTGGCCAAAGCAAGTACATGGGGCTGGTAAAAATTACATTACTGAGTCAGGACTCTTAGACAAGATAACATAAGCAGAGCAGAGTGTGGTGCTGCCGCAAGAGGCTGTGGAGAAACACTAGTTCCTTCCTCCTGGTTTAGAATTGCAATTTCAATTTCACCAGTTTCACCAACAAAACTATAAGCCCTTGAAGAGCACCAAGATCTGACTTCTGACTGTTAACTGTAGAGTATCCAGTAAGATACACTGGGCATGGCCCAAGAACTCAAAACATATATGGTATCACGTTACCAAATAAAAAAAGATACTACTGTCTCTCAAGTTGCACCTTTAACAGCTTCTGGCAAACTGAACTTCTGCTTTAGCCACTGCTCTACTGCCAGGACCCAGGAAGCAAAGGAGAACTAACACTACCTTCGCCTCAAGCAAAGGTTAACAAGAATAAGTTGCTTGTATCAATACTGCCTCCTCCTCTTATTTCTTAGGGCTGATGAACTATCTGATTCTCATTCTTCTGCCACAGGTAACAGAGGTAGAGCAGGCAGAGATCCAAGGGCAATCAGAGAGAACTGTCTGGTATAATTGCACACAGTCACTACTATGATCGCCCCTTGCAGAGAGAGCCTGGTAAATACCACCATGTCACAACCTCATCACCTCTCTGATCAAGGAGGCATGAGGTGAGTGCTGAGCGCCTTTTCTCTGTGCCCCTGAGTCTGTTCACGCAGGGAGTGGTGATAAAGTAAAGAACTACAGGGCCGTGACGGACGCACGGTGCAGCCACACCGTTCTCAGCGCGTACCTCCTCACAGACTTCACGGACTGCGGCGGTGCCCGGCTCCTCCTCGGGCTCCATGCCCCCTCCAGGGACGATCCACCGGTCTGGATGACGACTGCTGCTCACAAGTAGCACCTGAAAGTCAGAGGTCACGCGGGCCATTAAAACTCAAAAAGCCACACTGATATAAATTCAGAGTTTCAATGCCACACAAACAGAAGTACCTAGGACCCATTCTTTGTTGATACCTCTCCAAATCACTTTAAGGTAGCTTCCACTTCTGTTTGGAAAAGCAGACAATCTGTCCAGTGACAGCAGAAGGGCATCTGACCCAGCGGCCATTAGGTGTACCCCGCAGATTCTCAGTCACTTGCCCTGTGGACCCTTTCCTCTGTTCCTTTCTCTTTAGCCCTTTGAACATGCAACTGACAAAAACACTCAAAACAAACAAAACAAAACCGAGACTGTCACTGATGCACTGATGAGCTTGTGAGCACTATGAAGAGCTGGCCCTGGCCCACAGTCCCAACTTTCCCTCCAAGGTTCTCACTCCTGTGTTTCCCAGGTCCCGCTCCATCTGACGGCCACAGGCTGACACTACATACGACCCAAAGCTCTAAGCGTGCGCTGAGAACCCGATGCTCTCACCAACATGAGAACTAGGGAGATTTCTTGTTGTCATGCTTTCACCTGAGGTAAGACTGGAATTCTTTTACTAGGAAACTTTTTATCAAGAAATGACACGTAATGGCCATCACTAAAAAGTCTACAAACAAGGCTTCCCTTGCTGGCTCAGTGGTAAAGAGACCTGGGTCTGATCCCCGATCCAGGAAGATCCCACATGCCAAGGAGCAACTAAGCCCATGCGGCCACAACTACTGAAGCCCTTGTGCTCTAGAGCATGTGCCCCGCACTAAGAGAAGTCACTGCAATGCGAAGTCCGCGCACCACAACTCGAGAGGAGCCCCCGCGCTCTGCAACTAGAGAAAAGACTAAATGCAGCAACAAAGACCTAGTGCAACCAAAAAAATTTTTAATAATAACTAACTAAATGCTGAAGAGGATGTGGAGAAAAGGGAACTCTCCTATATGATTGGTGGGAATGTAGATTAGGACAGCCACTAGGGAAAACAGTATCTGCTGCTGCTGCTAAGTCGCTTCAGTCGTGTCCGACTCTGTGTGACCCCATAGATGGCAGCCCACCAGGCTACCCCGTCCGTGGGATTCTCCAGGCAAGAACACTGGAGTGGGTTGCCATTTCCTTCTCCAATGCGTGGAAGTGAAAAGTGAAAGTGAAGTCATTCAGTCGTGTCCAACTCCCAGCAACCCCATGGAGTGCAACCCACCAGGGTCCTCCATCCATGGGATTTTTCAGGCAAGAGCACTGGAGTGGGTTGCCACTGCTTTCTCCGAGGGAAAACAGCTCCTTATCCAGCAATCCCACTCTTGGCATATACTCAAGACAAAACTATACCTCGAAAAGACGCATGCACCCTTATGTTCACAGCACCACTATTTACATTAGCCAAGACACGGAAGCAACCTAAATGCCCATCAACAGAGGAATGGACAAAGAAGACGCAGGGTGTGTGTGCGTGTGTGTATACATATACACGCAGACAGTGGAATATTATTCAGTCCTAAAAGAAGAATGAAATAATGTCATTTGTGTGACATGGATGGACCCAAAGATTATCATACTACGTGAAGTAAGTCAGAAAAAGGAAGACAAATACCATATGATATCACTTGTATGTGGAATCTAAAATACGACAAAAATGAATCTATCAGAAACAGACTCACAAACGTAGCAAAAAGACGTGTGGTTGTGGGAGGGTGGGGGGTCACTGGTGTTGGAGGGAAGGATCAGGAGATTGGGATTAACAAATGCAAACTATTATATATAGGGTGGAGAAACAACAAGGTCCTACTGTAGAGCACAGGAAACTATATTCAGTATCCTGTGATAAACCATAATGGAAAAGAATATACATATGTGTAACTGAGCCACTTTGCTGTACAGCAGAAACTAACACAACACTGTAAATCAACTATACTTCGATAAAATTAATTTTTAAAAAAATGAAGTGAACAGAAACCAAACAAACACAAAGTATTGATCTAGAACATAGGTTACTAATTCAAACTTAAGCAGAATTCTAGTCATGGTTAAAATACAATCTAGGACTTCCCTAGTTCCTTTTCCTTAACCCTCTCTAGGACAGATGTTAAACAAAGTTAGCTTTACTCCTCATTTGGAGATGGAGTTGGGTTGGCATTATTTCCAGAACTAAAGGAATCCTCAACTGCTCCCTAAACAATCTCTTTCTGGTGATGTCTTCTGAGCCTCAGGCCCTATTCCAAACCATATCCTCCGTCTGCCCTTCCGTGCCCCAGCACTCACCTGCTACTCTGCGGTCACCTTTGCTGCCTGAAAGAAATCACTCCTTCCTCTGTGGCCCTCATGGGTCGCGTGACTCCCTGCCAGGTAATTCTCCTCCCGTCACTTCCTCTCTCCCATTTAAGCTCTCTGCAACATCAGCCCTTGGAAACTACCTTTTTCTTCATCTTTAATCCCTTTCCTCCTGTCATGAATGATAAGATTCTCCTGATGCTGCTCTAAAAATCTGTGATCTGCAAACTGAGAGGGGATCACAAGCTTTAAGAGGGAAATCCATGAATCCGTACACAGTCACCGCTATACAGCCCATGGGCTGAGAAAATACTGTCTTAAATTTACAAGCACTATTTTTTAAAGTGTATATAAACTCTGCTTTGATTGATACAACATGGAATAACTTAAAACAATATAAACTGGGACTTCTCTGGCAGTCCAGTAGTTAAGACACTTCCACTGCAGGGGGTGCAGGTCTGATCCCTAGTTGGGGAAAAGAGCCACAAGGAACAGCCAAAAGAAAAAGAAAAAAGAAAAGAAAACCTGTAATAGTTCTTGGTTGGTGTGTATGTATGTTTAATCAAGGGATGTTAAAAGTACAACGTGAGGGAATTCCCTGGTGGCCCAGTGGTTAGGGCTCAGGTTCAATCCCTGGTCAGGTAACAAAGATTCTGCAAGTCTTGCAGCATGGCCAAAAGAAGAATGGTAGTACAGGAGGATGGGAGGAGGAAGGGAGGAAGGGAGGAAGGAAGGAAGTACAATGTGGCAGTTTCACGAAATTATGCTTTTAAATAAGAGTCTTCACTGGACTCTTACTTCACATTATATACAAAAATTAACTCCAAATGGACCAACAACCTAAACCTAAGAGCTCAATCTATAAACAGGGGTAAAGCTTAATGATCCTGGATTTGCTAAGATAGGCCAAATTCTTAAGACATGACAACAAAAACCTGAGATACAAAACAAAAAATGGATGAGTTGGACGTCATCAAAATTACAATCTCCTGTGCATCAAAGGACATTATCAAGAATGTGAAAAGATGATCTACAGAATGGGAGAAAATTCTTGGAAATTATCTGATAAGGGTCCGGTATCCAAAATATATAAGCAATTCTTACAACTCAAGGGAAAAATGACCAACAGCATTTCTCCAAAGAAGATATACAAAGAGTCAACAAGCATGTGAAAAGATGTGATCAACATCATTAGTCACTAGAGAAGTACAAAGTAAATCCATCATGAGATACCGCTTTACACCTACTAGACTGGTTATAGTTTTTAAAATAACAAGTACTGACAAGGATGCAGAGGAACTGGAATCTTCATACATTGCTGGTAGGAATGTAACAGTTAAGGCACTGAAGAAAACAGGTGGTTCCTCCAAAAGTTAAACATGAAATTACCATCTGATCTAGCAATTCCATTCCCAGGTATATACCATACCCCAAAGAACTGAAAACAGGTACTCTAACCCTCAGACACAAGTGCTCATGGCAGTATTATTCAAAATAACCAAACAGGAGAAATAACTCAAATGTCCATCAACGCATGAGTGGATAAACAAAATGTGGCATCTACATAAAAGGATTAGTTTTCAGTCATAAAGAGGAATAACATTCTGATAAATGTTACAGTGGATGAACCTTGCCAACATTATGGTTAAGTGAAAGCCAAACTCAAAAAAAAGTCACATTATGTACAATTCCATTTATATAAAATATGCAGAATAGGTAAATACATAGAGACAGAAAGGAGACTGGTGGATGCAAATCACACCAATTTTTTAAAGGCCTAAATAGTGCCACCACTATCTTGTTCAGAGTCTACACTCCAGAGGAGTGGCCTTCCGGAAGGCTATCCTTAGTTTCATTATTATATAAAATCACTCCCATTAAAGAAAAAGGGGATCACTGCCATACCCATTCTCCTCAAAAACCGTGGCCAATCATACATTTCGAAAAATTTATGATTAAAAAAATAAACCCAAATATAAACACATTTATTAATTCAAGCCAAAAGTTAAAAAAAAAAAAAAAGTCCTCCAAAGACTCTTTAAATAATGTCATATCTATTTAATCTGCAAGGGAGATTCCAGAAGGGAAAGTAGAAAAATGCGTTAATCCTTCACTGATTTGGTATATAAATAACAACATGTAGTCTTTCTTCCTGCAGTTCTCCCACTTCTTGGCAGTGTTTACCAGCCATTCTAAATCTAATCATTTGCTTCAGAGGCTGACTAGGGCCATCCAATTAGGTTTCAGTCGAAATGAAGGAACTTAATAGGGACATTTCAAAGTTAAAGCAATGAAAAAGAAACTACCATAGAGAGTAATTTAATTTCTAAATATCAATCAATGTGAAATATTAGCTAGTAAATCTAGCCAGTGTGATTGCTTTTTACATTCAAAGCACGACTCTATGAGGTAAGACTACATACAACATTGAGGCTGGAGAAAGCCAGCCGCGTTACTTTGTAGTCATACTTCAAAGCAAACACTATTACCAGCAAATAGTTCTTCTCCTCAGAAAGTTTCCTTGACAACCCATTGAAAATTTACTGCAAAAACTGAAAACAAAATATTCTTTGTTTTTGCCAGAGACTTTACTTCTTTCTGTCTTACAGTAAGTGGTGTTTTGCTCAGTAAATTCTTACTGTGAAGCTTGATTTTTAAATACATATTATCTAAAAAGAGATTAAATGGCAAAGCTCCTAGAAGATTCTGAAAATGACGCTCTAAGGAAAAAAAAAATCGCCATTTATTCAACAAATATTCATTAAGCACTGTAAGGAGCCAGGAACTGGAGATGCAGATTAGAACCTCTGCAATTCTGAGGCAGATCAAAGTGGGGAACTGGCCAACCAAGCACCAGACCTTTTGTGAAGCTCTCTGCATCGAGACAAGTGGTATTCAGGCAGAAATGGATAAACAAACCCCCAGAACACACCCACCCATATATGAATTCTTGGATTCATGACAACTTAGTATCCTCAAGGACACAGAAAAAAAATCACTGGGTTGATTAGGGACAAATGTGCAGTGAAAAAATATAGATCTGGAGAGATATACATAAAGGGCTGCAGCTAAAACAGTAATGTTTTCTTTTTTTTTTTAATGTTTTATTTCTTAAGTTTTAAATTGCTTAATACAAATTTCCAAAAGAATATAATACAGTGAGAGGAGTGCTTTGGTTGAGGTATGCAGAGAAAATCACAATCAGACTGAAAAGTCAGGTTGCAGGGAGACGGTAGGCGGTGGTAAGGGAAAGTTTCTTAAAGGAAGTGATTTGAGTTAAATTCAAGTTAAAGAAGGACACTTGGGGCTTCCCTGGTGGCTCAGTGGTAAAGGATCCACCTGCCAAAGAAGGACACTTGGGGCTTCCCTGGTGGCTCGGTGGTAAAGGATCCACCTGTCAATACAGGAGACACGGGTTCCACCGCCAATCTGGAAGGATCCCATAGAGCAACTAAGCCCGGCACCGCAACTACGGAGGCTGTGCCCGAGAGCCCAGGAGCCACAGCTGCTGCAGCCCCAGACCCCTGCTTCACAGTAAGAGCTACAACGAGGAGCCCACACACAGCAACTCGAGAAAAACTTGTGCAGCAACCAAGACCCAGCAGAACCAAAAATAAAATAAGCAAATCTGGGGAAAAAAAAGGACACTCATTCAACAACAACAAAAACCACCAGAAGCCTACCATATGGCCCTGTGCTTAGGATACAAAGCAAGGCAGATACAGCCCCAGCTCTTGAGAAATTCAAAGGTCAACAAGAAGTCAGGTGACTGATTATATTTCAGTGACTACACACCATAATGCTCAGTAAATATTTCATGCTCTTGCCTACAGTATCCAGCCTCCTTTTGCTGTTAGGTGGGACCATTTGACTAGTTTTGCATAATGAAATATGAGCAGAAGAGACGTGTCACTTTTGGGCTGAGACAGGGAGAAGCCAACGCAGTCTCCCTCCTCCTCTGTCACAGTGTCCAAGAACATGGTGAGTTCCAGTTGGTGTAGATACAAGCCTGAGCCCCTTGAACAGAAGAGAGTTCCTGTGTGGAGCAGAGCCTTTGAAAGCCCATGGCTGATAGGCAACATAATCTATTCTATCCTGATTAATGGTATGAAAGGTCAGTGAAAGGTCTAAGGACCGGTGCAGTTGATTGCCTCACACCCAATCCTTACGTACAGCCCCTGACCCATATATACAGGTGGCCAAAAAATGTTTGATGAGCAAATGAAAGAATGGACCAGTAACTAAGGGAACAAACAACTGCTTTTAAAAAAGGAACGCAGAGAGCATATAGATGAGGTTAGAGAGGTTGAACAAAAAGGCAGGGGTCTAATTATAAAGAGTTTGGATGGAAACCTGAAGGCAATGAGTAAGTACTGAGGCCATTAGAATAAGGAAATGACATAACCCAATTTGTGTTTTAGAAAGATCACTCTGACTTGGACTGGATATGGGCAAATCTGGTAAGAGAATTCACTTCTGCAGTTAATTCAGGCTGAGAAAGAAGGAGGATCAAAGTGGGAGTTGGAAGGAAGTGACACATTTCCAGAAATACAGAAGGAAGAGTCCACAGGGCCAGTGACTGACAGGATGTGGGCCAGGTCAATGGGGGAGCTGCCCTCCCAGAGAATGTGAAACGGTGGGTGGAGGAGGGAACCACAAGGAAACTGTCCTCTGAACATGAATTTGAGGGTTCAATGAGACATCTAATGGATAATTTGAGAAGATAAATCATATAAATGTTGGACTGGAGCTAAAAGAGAGGGAAAGAGAGATGTGAGAAACAACCTTCTCAGTCTTTTCCATCCAGAAAGAGACTAATACCAGGCAGCTCCAGGTGGAGAAGCTATCCATATTCCCTCCCTTTATCGTCCTCTCCCTTTGGTCTCTGCTAAGTTTCCATTCCCACAGCCAATAGCATAGTAGGGGTAGATTTGTGCTAGGTTCAGTTCAGTTCAGCTGCTCAGTTGTGTCCAACTCTTTGCGACCCCATGGACTGCAGCACACCAGGCTTCCCTGTCCATCACTAACTCTCAGAGCTTACTCAAACTCATGTCCATCAAGTTGGTGATGCCATCCAACCATCTCATCCTGTCACCCCCTTCTCCTCCCACCTTCAATCTTTCCCAGCATCAGGGTCTTTTCAAATGAGTCAGCTCTTCACATCAGGTGGCCAAAGTACTGGAGTTTCAGCTTCAGCATCAGTCCTTCCAATGTATATTCAGGACTGATTTCCTTTAGGATGAACTGGTTGGATCTCCCTGCAGTCCAAGGGACTCTCAAGAGTCTTCTCTAACACTACAGTTCAAAAGCAATTCTTCCGCTCTCAGCTTTCTTTATAGTCCAACTCTCACATTCACACATGACTATTGGAAAAACCATAGCCCTGACTAGACAGACCTTTGTCAGCAAAGTAACGTCTCTGCTTTTTAATATGCGGTCTAGGTTGGTCATAATTTTTCTTCCGAGGAGCAAGCGTCTTTTAATTTCATGGCTGCAGTCAACATCTGCAGCGATTTTGGAGCCCAAAACATAAAGTCTCTATTTCCATTGTTTCCCCATCTATTTGCCATGAAGTGATGGGACCAGACGCCATGATCTTACTTTTCTGAATGTTGAGTTTTAAGTTAACTTTTTCACTCTTCTCTTTCACTTTCATCAAGAGCCTCTTTAGTTCTTCTTCTCTTTCTGCCATAAGGGTGACGTCATCTGTGTATCTGAGGTTATTGATATTTCTCCCTGCAATCTTGATTCCAGCTTGTGCTTCATCCAGCCTGGCATTCTGCATAATGTACTCTGCATGTAAGTTAAATAAGCAGGGTGACAATATACAGCCTTGATGTACTCCTTTCCCAATTTGGAACCAGTCTGTTGTTCCATGTCCAGTTCTAACTGTTGCTTTTTGACTTGCATACAGATTTCTTAGGATGCAGGTAAGGTGGTCTGGTATTCCCATCTCTTTAAGAATTTTCCAGTTTGTTGTGATCCACACAGTCAAAGGCTTTGGCATAATCAATAAAGCAGAAGTAGATTTTTTCTGGAACTCGCATGTTTTTTCGATGATACAGTGGATGTTGGCAGTTTGATCTCTGGTTCCTCTGCCTTTTCTAAATCCTATTCCATGTTAAAGTTCTGCAAACTTTTTTTTTTGCCACACTGCATGGCTTGTGGGATCTTAGTTCCCCAACCAGGAATAAAACCCGGGTCTTCAACAATGGAAAAAGCACTCCATACGCTCCGTGAAAGCGGAATCCTAACCATTACTGGACTGCCAGGGAATTCACTGGAAATAATTTTCTTAAAAAAAAATTAATTATCTACAGTGATAATATACAACATGGAAAATCCTGACTGGCAAGCTATATATTTTAGATGTATTACGAATTTCCAGAAAACTACAGGCAATAATGCACTTAACATAATTTCCAATGACGTGATGCCCCTGGCATTTGACAGCCCCTCAACAATGTCATTACCACCAGACAGCTCTGCTGATCACCCAGATGGCACAAGGGCTGCACCCTATCAAATCCGTGACATGCCCTGCCAACTGCTTTTACAGTCAAGCCCATTCTAATTATTATGTGTCCCTTCATAAAGATAAGATCAACATAATAGTGAATATACATCATGAGAAATGCTGGACTGAAGGAAGCACAGGCTGGAATCAAGATTGCTGGGAGAAATATCAATAACTTCAGATATGCAGATGACACCACCCTTACGGCAGAAAGTGAAGAAGAACTAAAGAGCCTCTTGATGAAGGTGAAAGAGGAAAGTGAAAAGGTTGGCTTAAAGCTCAACATTCAGAAAACGAAGATCATGGCATCCGGTTCCATCACTTCATGGCAAATAGATGGCGAAACAGTGGAAACAGTGGCTGACTTTATTTTTCTGGGCTCCAAAATCACTGCAGATGGTGACTGCAGCCATGAAATTAAAAGACGCTTGCTCCTTGGAAGGAAAGTTATGACCAACCTAAACAGCATAATGAAAAGCAGAGACATTACTTTGCCAACAAAGGTCCGTCTAGTCAAGGCTATGGTTTTTCCAGTAGTCATGTATGGTTGTGAGAGCTGGACTATAAGGAAAGCTGAGAGCCAAAGAATTGATGCTTTTGAACTGTGGTGCTGGAGAAGACTCTTGAGAGTCCCTTGGACTGCAAGGAGATCCAACCAGTTCATCCTAAAGGAGATCAATCCTGAATATACACTGGAAGGACTGATGCTGAAGCTGAAACTCCAATACTTTGGCCACCTGATGTGAAGAGCTGACTCATTTGAAAAGACCCTGATGATGGGAAAGATTGAGGGCAGGAGGAGAAGGGGATGACAGAGGATGAGATGGTTGGACGGCATCACTGACTCAATGGACATGCATTTGGGTGAACTCCATGAGTTGGTGATGGACAGGAAGGCCTGGCATGCTGCAGTTCATGGGGTTGCAGAGTCGGACACGACTGAGCGACTGAACTGAATAGTGAATGTTATCTGCACTTGGATTCCAGATAAATTTACTATTTTTTACAGAATGTTTTAAAGAACAGCTACACAAGTTCTTGGACATAAGGACCCTATAAAATGTTTAAAAGATGAGTAAAGCCGAGTATGAGGTGAAATAACTTGTTCAAATTAAGTCAACAAATTACCACAAGGCCAAGCACTAGTAGTTTCAATTCCTTGAGCTTTAAAGTCATTTACCCTTAAGCTCATTTTTTTCCTGCACAGCTCAAAATACTGCTAAAAAGAAAGAATAAATGAAAACAGTCAGTTTACAAAATTCCTTCATTTTCTAGCTAACCAGGTTGCTTATTTAACAAAAGAGGAAATCCCCTGCCAAGTACAAGGACTGTGCTATGAAAAGATATTCTGCAATTTTTACTTTGATAGGAACAAGGTATTTTAAGAACAGATATCACTCCTTAGTATGCATCCCAGGTATGGAGTATACTGCTAGAGTTCTAAGTGATTGAGTGTCTTGCCCTGTTTCCAAATGAATGTCCATATGTTAACACACTGCACTGTATATTACCTGGTAATGACTTTTTAATTTTGAAAAAGATGACTAAAGAAACGCAGTTAACTTGGCTGTATTTGCAGGTTATATAAAGAAGACTTAAAGTTGCTGGATCACACTGTATGAACATAACCTACCGGAATGATTGAGTTGTTCCTGTAAACCTTAACTCCTCCCCATAACTCTTAGAAATATTGAAAAAGCTGCGGGAGGCGAAGGGAGACTAACAGTAGGGGGAATAAATAAAAACAGCAGCAGGTAGTATTTATTCAGTGCCCATTTGTGCTAGGTGCTGCCATTTTACGTTCTACTTTTAATATACTATCCCTAATTTTCAAACCATCACACAAGTCAGGCATTACGTAATTTTTACCATTATCGTGATGAGGAAACCAAGCTTTAGATGATTTGGTGATGTGGTGAGGGTACAGAAAGGGTGAGCACTGAGCCAGGATTCAACCAGTGTATATGCCTGCCTCTGACCGCCAGATGACAGATGAGCACTGAGCCAGGATTCAACCAGTGTATATGCCTGCCTCTGACCGCCAGATGACTGAGTAGTCCTCACAGGAATCACATGACCCACAAAGCCAAAAATATTTACTATCTAGTCCTTTCTGCAAAAAGTTTGCCAACCGTTGATCTAACAAAGGACCCAAGCAGCCACAGCATCATGTTAGTAAGGACTATTATGAGGGAAAGAAGATTCTGAGAGGATCCCAGAATACTTCTCAAGAGGGAACATTCAAGCTGAACCTAGAAGAGAAATTTACTGAGCCCAGAAAGGAGGAGGTTCCAAGCAAAGGGCACTGTAATCACACAGCCACACATGCAGGAAACAATATATTATAGCCAGAGAATGCTAAGAAATTCAAGCAGTTTAATATGGTGAAGGGTGCAAGATGGGAAGGAGGAAGAGGGCAACAGAGGAAGCTGATAAATTAACTGAGACTAGTATAAAAAGTTCATACAGGAAGCGCATCAAGGAGTTACGATAACTGAATGCAACTGGGAATCCGCCTTGGTTTTTGAGAAGGGATACAGCAATTGCACTTGTGTTTCAGAAGCTTGAATCTGGAAGCTGAATGAATGCTGGGCGGTGGGTGGGATAAGTTCAGTTAGAGAGGATCAGGGAGCTGGACGTAACCAAGGTCCCGGGAGAAGAGACTGATACAAGTCATATTTAGGAGACAGCTATGACAACTGGTAGCTAACCAGAAATTAGGGTGTTGTGAAAGGGATGCAGAAGCTATGACTTCTAACTGAGGTCAGTAGGTGGAAATCGATACTCATTTTTCGAGAGAAATACAGGAAGAGAAGCAGGTAGGAAAGGGAGAAACAGTCTGAGATATTACAGGAAAAGTAAAGCTACCTACACTCTCTCTATACTATGGGAACTTCTAAAACCTCAACTTAAACATTGATTTCAAAGCATTCACCCGAGAAACAATGGCTGCCTCTGTACTTGGCGACACTAAGGAGGAGGAGGCATTTCACATTAAAACCTTGTGTATAGCTTGAATATTTCAGGACAAGCATTTCAGACTTTTATAATTGGACAAGAAGAATGCCAAGCATTATTCCCAAGGAAATTTCTGACAGCCAAATGGAGTGAATGAAATATTTAGAATGCTTGAGTTTCTTGAGTTCATGAAAAATAAATAAAGCCCCAGGAACAGCATCCCTGGCATCCATAAACTATATGATTTTCCCACACACGGTCTCAGGACCATATGAACAGTGTAAGAAAGCAGGTACTATGTCCCCAAAGTGGCACCAACATATTAATCAAATTTCCACCTAATATAAACAGTCGAAGTTTAAAACACAGTTATATGCTGTCTACTTTTTAGAGGAGGACAGTAAGGAGACATGGATCACAGGTATGCCTTATCCCCATCAGCCACACAACTGGGGGAAAAAACCTATACTTCATCTTTCTCAGTTTTAAAATGAGGTAGTCCAGTTAATTCCTAAACCCCTTCCAGCATTAACATTCTATTATTCTAAATGTACACAGTTGTGTGTCTAAAATTGTAGTTTTCAATTCCATTTTTTTTCAGTGATACACATTGCACAAGCTAAAAAAAAAGTACAAGAGAACGGACAGTTGAAAAGCAAGTCCTCTCTTTCATCTCCAGCCTTCTCTCCTACCCCTGTCTCCTAATTGCTTCTTAATGAAACTTTCTTGAATATTTTCTTCCCTCTTTATTAACACAAATAGTAACTCATCACCACAGTTCCACCTTTTTTCACATAAACCATGGAGATCATTTCATCACTACATACCAAAGAGCCTCCTTTTTTTAATGACCATGTGGTATTTTTAAAAAATGATTTTAGAAAATTCCAAACATACACAGAAGTAGAGAAAAAATACAATGAACCTCCAAGTATTCACTGTTTGTGTGCTTAGTCACTCAATCATGACCGACTTTTTGCAACCCCATGGACTGTGGCCCATAAGGCTACTCTGTCCATGGGACTTTCCAGGCAAGAATAATGAAGTGGGTTTCCATTTCCTTCTCCAAGGGATCTTCCTGACCCAGGGACGGAATCCACGTCTCCTGCATTGGCAGGTGGATTCTTCACCCTGAGCCGCCACCTGGGAAGCAATATAATAAATACTGATGATAAAATTTACACAAACAAAAGCTTTTGGGGGGATCTTCAGTAATGTTTAAGAGTGTAAAAGGATTCTGAGATTAAAAAAAAAAAAAAAGCTTGAGAACTGATGGAAAGGCTAGGAGAGTTTCCAGGTCACGATGGTAAATACCAAGTATGGAGGATGTAGGGCTTTAAAAAAATATACCACAACATCACTATTATACCCAGCAAAATTAACAATTTATTATAATCATCTAATGAACAGGCCATATTCAACTATTTCCAATTGCTTCAAAAATACTATTTTACAACTGGCTTATTTAAATGAAGACCCAAACTAGGTTCATACACTGCATTTGGTTGATATGACTTAAGCCTAGTCTAAAGCAGTCCAGCCATAAAATTAAAAGACGCTTACTCCTTGGAAGGAAAGGTATGACCAACCTAGACAGCATATTAAAAAGCAGAGACATTACTTTGCCAACAAAGGTCCGTCTAGTCAAGGCTATGGTTTTTCCCGTGGTCATGTATGGATGTGAGAGTTGGACTATAAGAAAGCTGAGTGCCGAAGAACTGATGCTTTTGAACTGTGGTGTTGGAGAAGACTCTTGAGAGTCCCTTGGACTGCAAGGAGATCCAACCACTCCATCCTAAAGGAAATCAGTCTTGAATAGTCATTAAAAGGACTGATGCTGAAGCTGAAATTCCAATATTTTGGCCACCTGATGTGAAGAACTGACTCATTGGAAAAGACCCTGATGCTGGGAAAGATTGAAGGCAGGAGCAGAAGGGGACAACAGAGGATGAGATGGTTGGATGGCATCACAGACTCAATGGACATGGGTTTGGTAGACTCCGGCAGTTGGTGATGGACAGGGAGGCCTGGGGTGCTGCGGTTCATGGGGTCGCAACAAGTCGGACACAACTGAGTGACTGGACTGAACTGAACTGAACTAAAGCATTCCCCTCTCCTGGCCCTTTGTTCTCAAGCCATTTACTTGCTGAAGTAAACAGGTCATTCATTCTGTACTATTCCCCACATTTCAACACTTGCCAGTGCCATCCCTTGTGGTAACCTTCAATCTGATGCTCTAGACCCCGTATGTCCTGCCCCAGGTCATTAGATCTTGAAGCTTGGTCAGTTTTAGATTAGGTGCTTTGGCAAGCAAACTTTGCTGAAGTGCTAAATACTTCCTTTATTGTGAGTTACAGAAGATGTGACATTACTTTTAGTGATGAGAGGATGAAACTGTGGTTTTAAAAGTGTTGTCACATAATTTGTCCATCACAGAGTTCACCACCAGCCTTTCATTTAATGGTGTTAGCATCTATTAATGGCAGTCATCTGTATCTATCATCTCTTAAGGGAATGCAAGTGGCAATTTTCTAACTGTATTGCCCCTTCTGTATATATTGATTAGCTGAAATTCTACAAATAAGATACTTTATCAACTGCTTGATTACAGGTAAATATAGGAAAGAAAAAGTAAATGCTTGATTTTTTTCTCATTTACTAATTTTCAGAATGACAAGATGCTGTCCCCAAAAAATCCCAATCACTGTTGTTGCATCATTAACTAGACTTTTTTCAATTCATGTGTTTCAATCAACTGCTGCTGCTACTGCTAAGTCGCTTCAATCGTGTCCGACTCTGTGTGACCCCATGGACTGCAGCCTACCAGGCTTCTCCATCCATGGGATTCTCCAGGCAAGAACACTGGAGTGGGTTGCCATTTCCTTCTCCAATGCATGAAAGTGGAAAGTGAAAGTGAAGTCGCTCAGTCATGTCTGACTCTTAGCGATCCCATGCACTGCAGCCTACCAGGCTCTTCCGCCCATGGGATTTTCTGGGCAACAGTACTGGAGTAGGGTGCCATTGCCTTCTCCCAATTTTTTCAAAGACTTTTTTCAATTCATGTGTTTCAATCAACTGCCAGCTCTCATCTTTAACCAGCAAGAGCTACTCCAGAGTGGTGCCTGTCCCCTTTTATCTCCACTACTTCATCACTGTTGTTGTTAAGTTGCTCAGTCATGTCCCATTCTTTGCAACCCAATAGACTGCAGCATGCCAGGCTTCCCTGTCCTTCACCATCTCCCAGAGTTTGCTCAAACTCATGTCATTGAGTCAGTGATGCCATCCAACCATTTCATCTTCTGCTGTCCCCTTCTCCTCCCGCCTTCAATCTTTCCCAGCATCAGGGTCTTTTCTAATGAGGCAGGTCTTTTCTAATGAGTCGGCTCTTTGCAGCAGGTGGCCAAAGTATTGGCGCTTCATCATCAGTCCTTCCAATGAATATTCAGGACTGATTTCCTTTAGGATGGACTGGTTTGATCTCCTTGAGAGTCTTCTCCAACACCACAGTACAAAAGCATCAATTCTTCGGCATTCAGCCTTCTTTATAGTCCAACTCTCACTTCCATACATGACCCCTGGAAAAGCCATAGCTTTGATTAGAGGGACCTTTGTCAGCAAAGTAATGTCTCTGCTTTTGAATATACTGTCTAGGTTTGTCACAGATTTTCTTCCAAGGAGCAAGTGTCTTTTAATTTCATGGCTGCAGTCACCATATGCAGTGATTTTGGAGCCCAAGAAAATAAAGTCTACCACTGTTTCCATTTTCCCCCCATCTATTTGTCATGAAGTGATGGGACCAGATGCCATGATCTTAGCGTTCTGAATGTTGAGCTTTAAGCCAACTTTTTCACTTTCCTCTTTCACCTTCATCAAGAGGCTCTTTAGTTCCTCTTCACTTTCTGCCATAAGGGTGGTGTCATCTGCGTATCTGAGGTTATTATTGATATTTCTCCCTGCAATCTTTATTTCAGCTTGTGCTTTCATCCAGCCCAGCATTTTGCATGATGTACTCTGCATATAAGTTAAATAAGCAGGGTGACAATATACAGCCTTGATGTACTCCTTTCCCAATTTGGAACCAGTCTGTTGTTCCATGTCTGGTTCTAACTGTTGTTTCTTGACCTGCATACAGGTTTCTCAGGAGACAGGTCAGGTGGTCTGGTATTCCCATCTCTTTAAAAATGTTCCACAGTTTCTTGTGATCCACACAGTCAAAGGCTTTAGCATCCATGAAGCAGGTGTTTTTCTGGAACTCTCTTGCTTTTTCTATGATCCAATGGATGTTGGCAGTTTGATCTGTGGTTCCTCTGACTTTTCTAAATCCAGCTTGAACATCTGGAAGTCCTTGATTCACATACTGTTGAAGCCTGGCTTGGAGAATTTAGAGCGTTACTTTACTAGCGTGTGAGATGAGTGCAATTGTGCAGCAGTCTGAGCATTCTTCAGCATTGTCCTTCTTTGGGATTGGAATGAAAACTGACCTTTTCCAGTCCTGTAGTCACTGCTCAGTTTTCCAGATTTGCTGGCATATTGAGTGTAGCACTTTCACAGCATCATCTTTTAGGAGCTGAAATGGTTCAGCTGAAATTACAGCTCTACTAGCTTTGTTCATAGTGATGCTTCCTAAGGCCCACTTCACTTAGCACTCCAAGATGTCTGGCTCTAGGTGAGTAATCACACCATCATGGTTATCTGGGTCATGAAGATCTTTTTTGTATAGTTCTATGTATTCTTGCCACCTCTTCTTAATATCTTCTGCTTCTGTTGGGTCAATACCGTTTCTGTCCTTTATTGTGCTCATCTTAGCACGAAATGTTCCCTTTGTAGCTCTGATTTTCTTGAAAAGATCTCTAGCCTTTCCCATTCTGTTGTTTTCCTCTATTTCTTTGCATTATTCACTTAGGAAGGCTTTCTTATCTCTCTTTGCTATTCTTTGGAACTCTGCATTCAGATGGGTATATCTTTCCTTTTCTCCTTTGCTTCTCTTCTTTTCATAGATATTTATAAGGCCTCCTCAGACACCCATTTTGCCTTTCTGCATTTTTTTTCTTGGGGATGGTCTTACACTGCCTCCTGTAAAATGCCACAAAACTCCATCCATAGTTCTTCAGGCACTCTATCAGATCTAAATCCTCATATCTATTTCTCATTTCCAATGTATGATCATAAATGATTTGATTTAAAAAAAAGGGCAGGGGGATTTGATTTAGGTCATACCTGAATGGTCTAGTGGTTTTCCCTACTTTCCTCAATTTAAGTCTGAATTTGGCAATAAGGGGTTCACGGTCTGAGCCACAGTCAGCTCCCGGTCTTGTTTTTGCTGACTGTATAGAGCTTCTCCATATTTGGCTGCAAAGAATATAATCAATCTGATTTCAGTGCTGACCACCTGGTGATGTCCACGTGTACTTCTCTTGTGTTGTTGGAAGAAGGTGTTTGCTATGACCAGTGCATTCTCTTGGCAAAATCGGTTAGCCTTTGACCTGCTTCGTTTTGTACCCCAAGGCCAAATTTGCCTGTTACTCCAGGTAGCTCTTGACTTTCTACGTTTGCATTCCAGCCCCCTATAATGAAGAGGACATCTTTTTTGGGTGTTAGTTCTAGAAGGTCTTGCAGGTCTTCACAGAATCATTCAACTTCAGCTTCTTTGGCATTAGTGGTTGGGGCACAGACTTGGATGACTTGAGATACTGAATGGTTTGCCTTGGAAACGAACAGAGATCATTCTGTTGTTTTTGAGATTATACCCAAGTACTGCATTTTGGACCCTTTTGTTGACTATGAGGTCTAATCCATTTCTTCTAAGGAATTCTTGCCCACAGTGGTAGATATAATGGTCATCTGAGTTAAAGTCACCCATTCCAATCCATTTTAGTTCACTGATTCCTAAAATGCTGATGTTCACTCTTTCCATCTCCTGTTTGGCCACTTCCACATTTATCTTGATTCATGGACCTAACACTGCAGGTTCCTATGCAATACTGTTCTTCACAACATCAGACTTTACTTTCACCACCAGACACATCTACAACTGGGCATTGTTTTTACTTTGACTCAGCCTCTTCATTTCTTCTGGAGGTACTGCTCTGCTCTTCTCCAGTAGCATATTGAGCACCTACTGACCTGGGGAGTTTATCTTTCAGTGTCATATTCACTTGCCTTTTCATACTGTTCATAGGGTTCTTAAGGCAAGAATGCTGAAGTGGTTTGCCATTCCCTTCTCAGGTGGACCACATTTTGTCCAACTCTCTACCATAACTGGTCCATCTTGGGTGGCCCTACACGGCATGGCTCATAGTTTCACTGAGTCAGACAAAGCTGTGATCTATGTGATCTATTGGTTAGTTTTCTGTGATTGTGGCTTTCATTCTGTCTGCCCTCTGATGGATGAGGATAAGAGGCTTGTGGAAGCTTCCTTGTGGGAAAGACTGGCTATGACTAAAACTGGGTCTTGGTCTGCTCTGGTGGGCAAGGCCATGCTCAGTAAATCTTTAACCTAATTTTCTGCTGATGGGTGGGGCTGTGTTCCCTCCCTACAGTGGCCTTACATGTAAGATGGCAGAGTAGGACAGGCACCCATCTTCCCCTGTGAGAACACCAAGATCCGCAACTAGCTGCTGAATAACCATCGACAGGAGAATGTTGGATCCCACCAAAAAAAGATACTCAGCATCCAAGGGCAAAGGAGAAGCCCCAACAAGACGGTAGGAGGGGCAAAATAGCATTTAGTACTTCATTATACAAGTTTTTAAACATACAACTCAGTTCAAAGAATTATACGGTAACCACTCATGTGCCCACCACCAAGATTCTACCAGTAATTTTTACAAATTTTATCTCATATCTTTTTGATATAAATCTTTAATCTTAGTTTTCTTGCTTTTTGTCATTGCAAGATATCTCAGGCTCGTGTTAAGTGTTTCTTGTTCCAGATTTGAATTCAGCTATTTCTCTAAGAAGCCTTGGTTCCTTTTAGTGGGAAATGATATTTAGAGACCTCAATTTGAGTGATGGCTGCCACTGCATTGTCATTGTTTGCGGGGAGCGAGCTCCGCCCCGGCAAAGGTCATGAGGAAGGAGGCTTGGCATACGCAAAGGCGGGATCAAGCCTCAGGAGTCTCCCTGGAAATTTTCCAGCATCTACCCCCAAAACCAGAGTCTGCCTACTTTCTGCTTTGTGCTTTCACCTACACCTCTGACTTTACGGGGGGCTGTCCCCCACTACCGCTCTCTGAAAAAAGAGAGAGCTCCAGTTAATAATTCCTGGGTGTGACAGTGTTTCAACCTACAAACTCCTTTGGAAGTCCTCTAGCCTGCCTGATTAAGTTTTTTCCGGCAACATGTGATTGTTCAGAGCCTCCCAACTGTGAGAGGCAGGAGATGTTCTAAACCGTCTAAACACAGATTCCTTTGAGTAGTTAAAAGATTGATTAGAAATTGTATTGGTGAAGGGTTTTTCACTTGTTGGGCCAATGTTTGCTGCTAAGTCTCCATATCCCTTACCTACTGTGTCCTTGGCAGTGTATTGATTGATATAACAGGTGTATAGAAATGTAAGTAGTAGCCTCAATGTTTGTAACCTTGGACCCTTGAGTTAATTTTTTTCTTGATTGAGCCCACCATACCTTTGCCCTATAGGAATGCAACCTTATCCAATGCTTTTTGGAGGGTGGGCCTGACTTTAGAATAATCACCTTTAGAGAAAAATAAGTTTCTTAAAATGTTAACAGGCCTCCTGGCCAGAAGATGATGTAATTCACCTAAACTTTTGCATATGATAAGTTTGAAAGCCTGGCTTCGATTAGGATCAGGAACTGCTGTCCTTGCATGACTCTACCCCCTCCCCCATTATCCTCTATGCACAACTTAAGGTATAAAACTACTTTGGAAAATAAAGTACGCCCTTTTGTTCACCGAACTTTGGTCTCCCCATGTCGTTCTTTCTTTCACCTTCTAGCTGAACTTTTCCTCTGAGGCAGGGAAGCTCGTCAAGTCTACTAATTTTGCCTGGGCTTCTAAGATCTGACTGGGGAGGCCTTAGTGTCTCCTCTCCTTCGGGAGAATGGAAGGACGCCTGCGGCCTTCGTAGGTGACGTAAATTCCCTGCTTTGGAATTTTATTCAGCCTCTTTTCTTCACTGAATTTCTTCGCTGAGCTATCCTTATTTCACCACTCTTTATATCCTTAATAAACGTTTAATTAAGCAGTTGTTTCCTGATTTTCGCCAACGCCGTCCCCGCTTCGAATTCCCTGGATCCACCGGGGCTGGACCCCGGCAATTGTTCCTCAGGTTTTTCAATAACAGACAGGAAATTTGTATTATTAGAAAAAAAAAAGAATAATAATTGAAAAGAAAAATAAATTATGGGTCATATGAATATTTCCATTTCATATTTAAAGCCTCAGTTCAGTTGCTCAGACATGTCCAACTCTTTGGGACCCCATGGACTGCAACATACCATGCTTCCCTGTCCATCACCAACTCCTGAAGCTTACCCAAACTCAAGTCCATCAAGTTGGTGATGCCATCCAACCATCTCATCCTCTGTCATCCCCTTCTCCTCCTGCCTTCAATCTTTCCCAGCATCAGGGTCTTTTCCAATGAGTCAGTTCTTCACATCAGGTGGCCAAAGTATTGGAATTTCAGCTTCAGTATCAGTCCTTCCAGTGTATATTCAGGATTGATCTCCTTTAGGATGAACTGGTTGGATCTCCTTGCAGTCCAAGGGACCCTCAAGAGTCTTCTCCAGCACCACAGTTCAAAAGCATCAACTCTTTGGTGCTCAGCTTTCTTTATAGTCCAGCTCTCACAACCATACATGACTACTAGAAAAACCATAGCTTTGACTAGATGGACCTTTGTTGGCAAAGTAATGTCTCTGCTTTTTAATATGCTGTCTAGGTTGGTCATAGCTTTTCTTCCAAGGTGCAAGCCTCTTTTAATTTTACGGCTGCAGTCAACATCTGCAATGATTTTGGAGTCCAAAAAAATAAGTTTTGAAGCCCCTCAAAATTAAAGCCTACTAAGCTTTGCGACCGGCGTGCTAAGCGCAGGCGGCTGCGACCGGCGCGGCCAAGAGGAGCCACCCCACGTCCGAGGTCAGGGGCAGAAGCCGGGAGGACCCCATTCCTGAAGGGTGGTGGCCGAGAGGAGCTACCCCACATCCGAGGTCAGGGGGGGCAGCCGAGAGGAGATACCCAGCGTCCAAGGTCAGGGGAGGCAGCTGAGAGGAGCAACCCCACGTCCAAGGACCGGTGGCTGCGGGGCACAGGAGGGCCTAGAGGAGCTATCCCACATTGAAGGTCAGGAAGGGGGGCGGTGAGGAGATACCCCTCATCCAAGGTAAGCAGCAATGGCTGCACTTTGCTGGAGCAGCGGTGAAGAGATACCCCATGCCCAAGGTAAGAGAAACCCAAGTAAGACGGTAGGTGTTGCAAGAGGGCATCAGTGGGCAAACACACTGAAACCATACTCACATTAAACTAGTCAATCTAATCACACTAGGACCACAGCCTTGTCTAACTCAATGAAACTAAGCCATGCCCGTGGGGCAACCCAAGATGGGCAGGTCATGGTGGAGAGATCTGACAGAATGTGGTCCACTGGAGAAGAGAATGGCAAACCACTTCAGTATTCTTGCCTTGAGAACCCCATGAACAGTATGAAAAGGCAAAATGATAGGATACTGAAAGAGGAACTCCCCAGGTCGGTAGGTACCCAATATGCTACTGGAGATCAGTGGAGAAGTAACTCCAGAAAGAATGAAGGCATGGAGCCAAAGCAAAAAGAATACCCAGCTGTGGATGTGACTGGTGATAGAAGCAAGGTCCGATGCTGTAAAGAGCAATATTGCATAGGAACCTGGAATGTCAGGTCCATGAATCAAGGCAAATTGGAAGTGGTCAAACAAGAGATGGCAAGAGTGAATGTCGACATTCTAGGAATCAGCGAACTGAAATGAACTGGAATGGGTGAATTTAACTCAGATGACCATTATATCTACTGCTGTGGGCAGGAATCCCTCAGAAGAAATGGAGTAGCCATTATGATCAACAAAAGAGTCCGAAATGCAGTACTTGGATGCAATCTCAAAAACAACAAAATGATCTCTGCTCGTTTCCAAGGCACACCATTCAATATCACAGTAATCAAAGTCTATGCCCCAACCAGTAACACTGAAGAAGCTGAAGTTGAACGGTTCTATGAAGACCTACAAGACCTTTTAGAACTAACACCCAAAAAAGATGTCCTTTTCATTATAGGGGACTGGAATGCAAAAGTAGGAAGTCAAGAAACACCTGGAGTAACAGGCAAATTTGGCCTTGGAATATGGAATGAAGCAGGGCAAAGACTAATAGAGTTTTGCCAAGAAAATGCACTGGTCATAACAAACACCCTCTTCCAAGAACACAAGAAAGACTCTATACATGGACATCACCAGATGGTCAACACCAAAATCAGACTGATTATATTCTTTGCAGCCAAAGATGGAGAAGCTCTATACAGTCAACAAAAACAAGACCGGGAGCTGACTGTGGCTCAGACCGTGAACTCCTTATTGCCAAATTCAGACTTAAATTGAAGAAAGTAGGGAAAACCACTAGACCATTCAGGTATGACCTAAATCAAATCCCTTAAGATTATACCGTGGAAGTGAGAAATAGATTTAAGAGCCTAGATCTGATAGATAGAGTGCCTGATGAACTATGGAATGAGGTTCGTGACATTGTACAGGAGACAGGGATCAAGACCATCCCCATGGAAAAGAAATGCAAAAAAGCAAAATGGCTGTCTGGGGAGGCCTTACAAATAGCTGTGAAAAGAAGAGAAGCCAAAAGCAAAGGAGAAAAGGAAAGATATAAACATCTGAATGCAGAGTTCCAAAGAATAGCAAAAAGAGATAAGAAAGCCTTCTTCAGCGATCAATGCAAAGAAATAGAGGAAAACAACAGAATGGGAAAGACTAGGGATCTCTTCAAGAAAATTAGAGATACCAAAGGAACATTTCATGCAAAGATGGGCTTGATAAAGGACAGAAATGGTATGGACCTAACAGAAGCAGAAGATATTAAAAAGAGATGGCAAGAATACACAGAAGAACTGTACAAAAAAGATCTTCACGACCCAGATAATCACGATGGTGTGATCACTGACCTAGAGCCAGACATCCTGGAATGTGAAGTCAAGTGGGCCTTAGAAAGCATCACTACGAACAAAGCTAGTGGAGGTGATGGAATTCCAGTTGAGCTATTTCAAATCCTGAGAGATGATGCTGTGAAAGTGCTGCACTCAATATGCCAGCAAATTTGGAAAACTCAGCAGTGGCCACAGGACTGGAAAAGGTCAGTTTTCATTCCAATCCCAAAGAAAGGCAATGCCAAAGAATGCTCAAACTACCGCACAATTGCACTCATCTCACACGCTAGTAAAGTAATGCTCAAAATTCTCCAAGCCAGGCTTCAGCAATATGTGAACCGTGAACTTCCTGATGTTCAAGCTTCTTTTAGAAAAGGAAGAGGAACCAGAGATCAAATTGCCAACATCCTCTGGATCATGGAAAAAGCAAGAGAGTTCCAGAAAAACATCTATTTCTGCTTCACTGACTATGCCAAAACCTTTGACTGTGTGGATCACAATAAACTGTGGAAAATTCTGAAAGAGATGGGAATACCAGATCACCTGACCTGCCTCTTGAGAAATCTGTATGCAGGTCACGAAGCAACAGTTAGAACTGGACATGGAACAACAGGCTGGTTCCAAATAGGAAAAGGAGTTCATCAAGGCTGTATATTGTCACCCTGTTTATTTAACTTCTATGCAGAGTACATCATGAAAAACACTGGACTGGAAGAAACACAAGCTGGAATCAAGATTGCTGGGAGAAATCTCAATAACCTCAGATATGCAGATGACACCACCCTTATGGCAGAAAGTGAAGAGGAACTCAAAAGCCTCTTGATGAAAGTGAAAGTGGAGAGTGAAAAAGTTGGCTTAAAGCTCAACATTCAGAAAATGAAGATCATGGCATCTGGTCCCATCACTTCATGGGAAATAGATGGGGAAACAGTGGAAACAGTGGCAGACTATATTTTTGGGGGCTCCAAAATCACTGCAGATGGTGACTGCAGCCATGAAATTAAAAGACACTTACTCTTTGGAAGGAAAGTTATGACCAACTTAGATAGCATATTCAAAAGCAGAGACATTACTTTGCCAACAAAGGTTCGTCTAGTCAAGGCTATGGATTTTCCTGTGGTCATGTATGGATGTGAGAGTTGGACTGTGAAGAAGGCTGAGCGCCGAAGAATTGATGCTTTTGAACTGTGGTGTTGGAGAAGACTCTTGAGTCCCTTGGACTGCAAGGAGATCCAACCAGTCCATTCTGAAGGAGATCAGCCCTGGGATTTCTTTGGAAGGAATGATGCTAAAGCTGAAACTCCAGTACTTTGGCCACCTCATGCGAAGAGTTGACTCATTGGAAAAGACTCTGATGCTGGGAGGGATTGGGGGCAAGAGGAGAAGGGGACGACAGAGGATGAAATGGCTGGATGGCATCACTGACTCGATGGACGTGAGTCTCAGTGAACACTGAGAGTTGGTGATGGACAGGGAGGCCTGGCGTGCTTCGATTCATGGGGTCACAAAGAGTCAGACACGACTGAGCGACTGATCTGATCTATCTGAAGCTTTTTAAAGGGCTTCCCAGGTGGTGCTGGTAGTAAAGAACCCACGTGCCAATGACCTAAGAGACATGGGTTTAATCTCTGGGTCAGGAAGATCCCCTGGAGGAGGAACTAGCAACCCACTTCAGTATCCTTGTCTGGGAAATCCCACAGAGAGAGGAGCCTGGTAGGCCCCAGTTCATGGGGTCACAAAGAGTCGGACATGACTGAAGTGACTTAGCACAGGCTTTTTAACTTCTTGTATTTTATGCTTTTGTGTTTTATGCTGAAAATAATAAGATAATTATCTATTTGAGTTGTCCTATAATAGTTTCAAATTAACAGTACTATTAACCATAAAACTACTAAGTACAATTTAAGATTTCTCCGTAGTTCTTCTTAGCCTAAGGACAGATCCCACTAGATATGGTCGATCAAACTACTGTTTTTAAGTCACATGAAAGATTTATTCTCTGTAAAATGATGCCACTAAATTGATAAGACCGTCAAATTCATTTACTTCTGTCATTTTGATTATTAACACTGTGTGTTTTGTTTTAAGACATAAAATGCATGTACACTGGAATGTAAAGATCATCAGGGTACAGTATGATGACTCTGACTTATACTTGAACCCACACACCTACTAAGATGCATGTTTCCATATCCCCAGCAAGTTCCATGTGCATCTTTCCTGTCTATATCCCTGACTCAAAGACAGTCACTACTGTGAATTATACTATCACAGATAGTTTTGTTTGTTCTGGTCCTTCATGTAAATGGTATCCCACAGGAGCCACTGGAGAATTTTATACTATACAAATGTACCATAATTTATTTAACAAGCTCTCTTGATAGACATTTTGGGCATTTCTAGTTTCTGCTGTTAAAACAATGCTACAGAGCTTCCCTGGTGGGCTCAGTGGTAAAGTATTCACCTGCCAATGCAAAAGATACAGGTCTTGGATCCTGATCTGGGACTATCCCACATGCTGCAGAGTAACTAAGCCCGTGCACCAGAACTATTGAGCCTGTGTTCTAGAGCCTGAAGCCCAAACTATGGAAGCCCATGCGCCCTAGAACCAGTGATCCTCAACAAGAGAAGCCACCGCAATGAGAGGCCCGTGCACCACATAACCCCTACTTGCCACAACTAAAGAAAAGCCAGTGCAGCAATGAATACCCAGCACAGTCATAAATAAATAAAATTATTTTTTAAATGCTACAATAAATAGCCCTATACACGAACCATTTTCCATATGTGAATACACAGGTAGAATTCATACATTCATACACTTTCATTCAATGAATATTCACTTAGTACCTACTCCGTGCCAATCACTGAGGCACTGTGGGTAGAGCAATGAGCAAAACAAAGACCCTGCTTCTGTGGAACATACAATCTAATAGATTAATCTGGGGAGAACTATAATGTCTTCTGCTCCATGAATAAGGTGTAGCTTTCCACATACATAGTTCCTTCAAATCGTTCCTTTTATGACTTGAATTAGATAGCATAATTAATGCAATGGCACCCCACTCCAGTACTCTTGCCTGGAAAATCCCATGGATGGAGAAGCCTGGAAGGCTGCAGTCCATGGGGTCACTAAAAGTCGGACAGGACAGAGCGACTTCACTTTCACTTTTCACTTTCATGCATTGGAGAAGGAAATGGCAAACCACTCCAGTGTTCTTGCCTGGAGAATCCCAGGGACAGGGGAGCCTGGTGGGCTGCCGTCTATGGGGTGGCACAAAGTCGGACACGACTGAAGTGACTTAGCAGCAGCAGCAGCCCAGTCTAAGACTGCAATGAAATTATCTCATGCTTTCTTCTAGCAATTTGTGGTCTTTTAAATGTATATACTTCCTATCTATAATGGAAATTATCCTGATAGTGAAGAATCCAATTTTATATTTTTCTAGATGACTGGTTGTTCCTACATGCATTCTGTTGTGCTGAATTGTCTACTCATGATCTAGTTCAACAGTTTTATATATATATATATATATATATATATATATATATATTTTTTTTTTTTTTTTTTTTTTTTTTTTTTTTAATTTGGCTGCACCAGGTCTTAGTTGGGGCACATATGCTCTTCAATCTTCACTGCAGCATGTGGGATCTTATACTTTCAGCATATAGGATCCAGTTCCCTGACCTGCAATGCAGGAGAGACCTGGGTTTGATCCCTGGGTTGGGAAGATCCTCTGAAAAAGGGCATAGCAACCTACTGTGGTATTCTTGCCTGGAGAATTCCATGGAAAGAGGAGCCTGGAGGCTACAGTCCACGGGGTCACAAAGAGTCAGACATGACTGAGCAACTTTCACTTTCCCTGACATGGGTCCCCCTGTGCTGGGAGCTCAGTCTTAGCCATCACAGACCATCAGGGAAGTCCTAGCATGCTATTTAACTTTGCAGTATGGTTTAAATGGACTAGACATCACCACTCTCAACCTTCACTTTTCTTTTTCAGAATTTTACTGGCTATTACTCTATGTTTCCTTATCCATTTGAACTTTAGAAATTGCTCTTGTGGTTTAAAGAAAACTGCTTGTAATTTCTACAAAAATCAAGTTAAATTTATAGATTAACTCACCAAGAATTTACATCTTATGGTATTGAACCTTTCTACTTAAGAATATTTATTCAAATCCTCTCAATAACACTTTTATTTTCTTTGCACAGATCCTGCCCATTTCTAAAGGTTATTCTTTCCTGTTATTGATATAACTCTATCCTATTGCTAGGGCTTCCTAAGTGGCTCAGTGGTAAAGAATCCACCTACAGATGCAGGAGATGCAGGAGATGCAGGTTCAATCCGTAGGTCAAGAAGATTCTCTGGAGAAGGGAATGGCAATCCACTCCAGTATTCTTGCCTGGAGAATCCCATGGACAGAGGAGCCTGGCGGGCTATAGCCCATGTGGTCACACAAGAGTCAGACATGACTGAGTGAGCATGCATGTTTATTGCTTATTATTTTAAAAAAAGTCAAATTTTTACCAGTTGGTTACTAGTAAAATAATATTAATTCCACACATAAACACAATTACAGGACTAAGAAGAAATTATTTTTAAAAACAAAAATGACATTTTTACTTTACACTAATTATTGTAAACCATGATGATTCATTTCATTGCCATATCTTGCCCAACTAAACTATACTGCCCAGATAGAGACATGAACAGATGGACAGGAAAGACATGCCTTACAGCGGGTCCAGAAGAGCAATAAGCAGGGGCAGGCAGGTCACAACAACTGTTCTTTTACAATTGTGACACATATGTGTGAATTCTAACTAATCATTCTTACAAAAATGAGAACAAAAAAATGGGCCAGATATACACGGTGCACCAGGAACAAAACAAACATTTAACTATACAAGAGTTAGGATGGAAAGATAATTTTTAAAAGGAAAAATAGTTTTACATAATTTCACGTACTGTATTTCACAAAGTTTTATGTTCCTAACTGAACTAAATTTAACTGTTAAGTTTTCATTTTACTACAACTTACACTTTATTTACTCTATTTAGGAATATCAGGAAGTTATCACTAGAAATCACAGAGGAAAACAAGGCAACAACTTCATTAAGACTGAGAATTCTCAGCTAAGAGTCCTTTACTTGAAGACAATCCAATGCTCTAAAAGTCAGAATAAACAGAAGTAAATGTGGAGAGAAGGGGTTCATTACAGACCCAAAATGTTTTAATTACTCCAAATCTATACAAAATGAGTATAAATAAATCTTACATAATCAAACATCTACTGTAAGAGTCAAAAGAACTGATAACACAGGTTGTCTTATGAGGAAAGAAACTGAGTACCTGGGGGGATAAGTATAGAAGGATGAGTTTCATTGCATCCCACTTACGCCTTTTGAATTTTGAACCATGTAAATATACTACCTATTCAAAAATAAATTTAACTTAAGAGCTCCTTAAACATTATAAAATGACCAAATAAAGAACAACTCTGAATCTTCTACAAACCACATTTAAAGGCATTGTCATTATACACTCAAATTTCCTACATATGATAATTTGCTCTATGAATGCATCTTAAAATGTAATGTCAGGAAAAATCTATTTCTGTATGAACTTGTATGTATTCTTTTATCGGTCATTAAAAAGCCATTACTCCTACCATCTTCTCTCTTTTTTTTTTTTTTTAAGCTAACCCATAAAAGAGCTGGATTTAGCAGCCAACTGCCCATTCTTGGAACATCTCTTCCAGAGATCTTTTTTTTTTTTTTTTTTTTACTTACTAGACTATTGATTTATTATAAAAGGATGTAAGTCAGGGACAACCAGATGAAAGAGACAGCATACGGTAAGCTATGGGAAAAGGGCACAAGCTTCCACATCAGTCTGGAAGTTTTCCGAATCCTCTCTTTTGGGGTGTTTATGGAGGCTTCATTACATAGGCATGATAGAGTAAATCACCGGCTGTTGGTGACTGAACTCACTCTCCAGCCTCTCTCCTCCCCAAAGATGAGGTCAGAGATTTTTCTTAATTTTTAACTGATCTGTTTTACATATTTTTTAATTTAAAAAAATTATTTTTTTGGTCACATTCAGGATCTCAGTTCCCCAACCAGGGATTGAACCCATGCCCCCTGCAGTAGAAGCTCAGAGTCTTAACTGCTGGACCACCAGGGAGGTCTCTGTTCCATATATTTTTAATGAAAGTTCTCTTAAATCTAAAGAATTCTCTTAAACACAAAGAAAATCAAAATTATAAATTAATCTTGACATTCCTTTTTTCAACCATCAAAACAAGGCCAAGTCAAAAATTACTCTGCCCAACTTTGGAAAATCATCATTCCTGAACAACTAATTTGGCCACATTTCTACAGTGCCTCTGAAACTTTTACTTTAACAATCTGATCCTAAATTTGTCTCTCAGTTAGACTCCAAAACATTTGAAGAATGAAATGGCCTCCCAACACCCACCCAATGAAGTATGTAGAAAACAAAGTCTTTTTATTCATGAAATCATAATGAATTATAATTCATTTGCTATTTAAAACAGACAACTCTAAAAGGAAAATTTTTAAGAGAAAACTTTAAAAAAGTACTACAGTCTTAAAACTAGTTTTTAAAAAACTGAAGTACACGTAACAAAATTAACCATTTTAAAGTGAACAATTAGGTGGCATTTAGTACATTTACAATGTTGTGAAACCATGACCTCTAGCTCCAAAACATTGTCACCCCAAAATAAAACCTCATAAGCATTAACAACATAAACATTAACATCACCAACTCAATGGACATGAGTTTGAGCAAGCTCCAGGAGTTGGTGATGGACAGGGAAGCCTGGCGTACTGCAGTCCATGGGGTTGCAAAGAGTCAGACATAACTGAGTGACTGAACTGAACTGAAGCATTAAGTTTACTCTTCACCCCACCTTCAGCTTCTGTTAACCATCAATCTGCTTTCTGCATCTATGGATTTGCCTATTTTCCATATTTCATATATATGGAATCACACAATATGTGATCAGAGGTCTGGCTTCATTTACTTAGCATGATTCTGAGGTTCACCCTCAATGTTATCAGTACTTCATTCCTTTCTGTGGTTAGTAACAGTCCATTGTATGCATATGCTACTCCTGAATTATCCACTCACTGATGGACATTTGGTTGTTTCTACCTTTGGCTATCGTGAATAGTGTTGAACATCTGTGTACAAATATTTGAGAACCCGTTTTCAGTTGTTTTGGGTGTATACTAGCAGTGGAATTGCAGGGTCAAACATAATTTTGTTCAGCTTTCAAGAACCACCAAACTGTTTCTATAGTGACTGAACTATTTTACATTCCCATCAACAATATACAGGTATCCAATTTCTCCACATCCTCATTAACATTTGCTATTTTCCATTTTTTAAAGTGGGATGAGGTGGCAAACTAGTTTTAAGAATGTCCTAGTAATTACCTAACTTCTGAAGGAAGGCAGAACACCTGACCAGTAAGAGTGGGAAATAGTAAACTCACTCCCACCCCCGCCCCCCAAGAAAAACTCAACTAAGCACACTCTTTCTCCCAGAAAATAAGTAAAAAAGTATTGGGTGTCAAGACAAGGCACAGACTGGGAGATAACATCTGCAAAAGATGTATTTGATGAAGAACCTATGCAAAATATACAAAAAACTCAAAATAAGAAAAAGACCTGAACAGCCATCTCACCAAAGAAGATACACAGATAACAAATAAAACATATGAAAGATGCTCAACCTCATCTGTCATTAGGAAACTGCAAATTTAAAAAAAAAAAAAAAAAAATGAGATATCATGACCCACCTATTAGAAGAGCCAAAATCCAGAACACTGAAAACACCAAAGGCTGGTGAGAATGGCAAGCAAAAACTGGAATCCTCATTCAATGCTGGTGGGAATGCAAACTGTGCGGCCACTTTGGAAGACAGTTTGGTGGTTTCTTTAAAAACTTAGCACACTCTTAGCAAAGGATTCACCAATCATGCTCCTTTGTGTTTACCCAAAGGGGCTGAAAACTTGTAAACACAAGGTTGTAAGTATGTGGGGGCAGAGGGTGTATGGGTACGCTGTACTTTCCATTTGACTTTGCTGTGAACCTAAACCTGCTTTAAAAAATAAAGTCTATTAGAAAAAGTATTAGAGACTTCCTGGCGGTCCAGTGGTCAACACTCCGCACTTCCACTGCAGGGGGCACAGGTCTGATCCCTGGTCAGGGAGCTAAGATCCAACACGCTGCACAGTATGTCGGTACTGCCAGGACAGTGCATTCCCCCCTCCACCAAAAAAATCAGTATTAAAATATTTTTTAAGGTATTAGATATATTTTAAAATGCTATTGCTAGATTCCTTTAAGGACCAGTTAAAGCTCAACCTGAACTTACAGAACTATTAGTAACAGTCATAACAAATATTTCTATTGTAATTTAGAATGTCTCAAGTGCTATGCATGCAAATATAATCTCACTTACATCTCACAATGACCCAAGGAATGAGATGATGTTAGTGGACATATTTCTATTTTACACTTCAACGAACTGTGGTTTCAAGAGGGTAACTCAGACATGAACTACAGATGTGACTCTAAAACCATGTTTTTTCCTCCACACCCAACTCTGTCTGACTGCTATAGTGCTATCCACCATTAGCTCACGTTCATGCAAGTCCGGCAAGTCTGCAGCTGAATAAAAGGCAAACTACACTTGCTGCAGCTTCAGTTCGAGAGCAAGTGGTTTAAGTGTGCAAAACAAGCTCAATATACAGAGGAACAATCACAACACTCAAAATCAGCAAAAATACCATCTTCCTCTCCACTCTTTTGGGTAACTGAAAGCCAACAGATGTTTATAACCGGTTTATGGCCATTACATAGCAGCAGGCATGCCAAGGTTCATTCGATGCCAGGCAGCCTGGCCAGGAGTCCTCCAGATCCACACACGTACCTCAAGAAGGGGAAGGGGCTACCTGAGCCCCTTTGCAAGCTAACAAGTACTGACATTTAGTCACTTCCACTAGAGGAAGATAGCTATGCAAGATATCTTTGCAAAAGTGTCAAACAGGCAAAGGGAAATAAAAAGACAAAGGGCAGACATAACTCCTCATTCACTTGCAGCACTGATAAAGAACTGAAGTTTTATCCTAGCCCATTAAAACGAGGGACAGAGGGAAGCAGGCTCGTCACATACGGTAAGCAGCAAACTCAGCAGTTGTGGGAGATTAGGGAGTCTTGGCAGTGGGAAGTGGGCCCAAAATAGAAGCATTAAACACGACGAGGTGAGTGTTCTGACCAGCACATATTTTTAGTAATTGCACATTTATAACCTTCACGTGTCCAGTTCAAAATTAGTCTAGCTATCAGTCTCTTGAAAGGCCAGTAAAATGATCCCTATCCCACAATCACCCTCACAAAGGAAAAAAATAATGCAGTCACAGACCAGCACGGATTCTGCCGCTGCACTGGATGGAAGCCTGCAGCCCACCTTGAGAGTTAGAGCTGTCACACTCACCTTCACTCACCTGCACCCACGCCTCCAGGCACAAGGAACTTGCTTCACACTCCCTGCTTGATTTGAGGGTGGGGGTAATCGGGTGGCAGCCCAGAGAAAGCATCAAGAAGGGAAATGTGGCAAAGACTCCTGACTGTCTCCCAATATCTCTTTCCAGCTTCATCCTTGGGAAGCTACACAAGGATCCATTTGCTAACTAACCAGATGGAGTCAAGTTCTTAAGAAAGACTAAACTTCACCACACCTTGTTTCAGGTCACAAATGTCTCTGCTGGTATTTTCTACTGCTGTCAAATTACTATATTACCAAGATTGATTTTATCTATCTCTGTTGCTGCTACTGCTAAGTCATTTCAGCCGTGTCCGACTGTGTGACCCCATAGACAGCAGCCACCAGGCTCCCCCGTCCCTGGGATTCTCCAGGCAAGAACACTGGAGTGGGTTGCCATTTCCTCCTCCAATGCATGAAAGTGAAAAGTGAAAGTGAAGTTGCTCAGTCGCATCCGACTCCTAGTGACCCCATGGACTGCAGCCTACCAGGCTCCTCCATCCATGGGATTTTCCAGGCATCAATTAACAAGTTTAGATGACTGTAAAAACTCAGAAAACATGTAAAAATTCAGAAAACAAGACTGGCACAGGAAACTGTAATAGCTCTTAAGTTGTCTTTATTGTCAGTCATTGCAAATATAACTGAATTTAAATGAACTAAGGTTTTGCTCGCACCCAGCAGCTCAGGCCTTGTTCTCCAGCACTGAAAAAACTCCTGCATAATTTTCAATATTTCCAACAGGAGTTTAACCTGTTCTTTCCCTTCTGTAGCAGCTTTTAAAAACATAAGTACTTATATTTTTTAATATGTATTTTTACTATTAACAATATCAAAATTTTTGACAGTGTATAAATCTAATTAACAAAAATATGTAATTTTATCAATATGTAAATCTGACCCATTGTTTGAGATCCTATCCATCAACACAAATGATTACCATGTCACACCCTGTAATAGATCACTAGCTGAATACAGGATAGAGAAGGAATACCAGTATAAAAATGTAAGTTTACAAGGAACATAGGCATATCTCTGCAAATTTATTTCAAAATTATTTCTACCTGGACTTCCCTGGTGGTCCAGTGGTTAAGAATCCACCTGCCAACGCAGGGGACATGGGTCTGATCTCTGGTCCAGGAAGATGCCACATGACACAGGGCAACTAAGCCCGTGTGCCACAACCACTGAGCCTGCGCTCTGGAGTCTACGCTCCGCAACAAGAGATGCCCGGGCACCACAAGTAGAGAGCAGCCCCACTCACTGCAGCGAGAGAAAGCCCACCCAAAGCGATGAGGACTCAGAGCAGTCACAAAAAACTTATTTAAGTTTAAAAAATTATTTCTATCAGGTTTGCACATTGCATTCAACTGATGAAAATCTGTATGTAACATGTCCCCATACTTCAAAAACTAATATTCAAATTAATATTGAAGGTGTAAACGCTCTAAGTATTCAGTAAGCCACTGCTTTTTTTTTTTATAAAACCTCTATCTTTTAATGGTTGATACCTCAAAAGAGTTTTGAAAACAAAACTGTTATATTTGCTTTCATTATATTTAAAATATTCAGAAGTAAACTATCATGACTGTTTCCCAAAAAAGCTAATAGCAAAAAAGAAAAATATAATGATGAATGATAATAAAAAAATAATAAGTATCATCTTAACTTTTTATTAGTGGGAATTAAAGGTTACTCATATCTTCAGTGTTATATACCGAAAGACACTTGCAGAAAGTATCCTGAAATCTACTGACTTTCATCACTTAGAAATAAAATTACTCTAAAATAATGAAATAAACTAGTAGTTTTTAAAAATTTTCCCAAACATCATGCCATATAAGTATAGACAAGTTTTTTCTATTTTGTAAAACATAATGCAGAGTTACATCTCATTGTGCATTTTAATATGCATTGGTACCAAACAATTTATTTGTTGACAATTCATGCTTTTCTCAGGCAATTATTTAAAACTATGTGAATTATCTGGTAAATGAGAGAAAGGTAGAAATACATATTGACATTCACTGATTTATTAAAAAACTCTCTCTTGAGAATGTGTATGCGTCATTGACATTCATTGATTTATTAAAAAACTCTCTCTTGAGAATGTGTATGCGTCTGGGCCACACTGTGAGCGAGACAGAGATGGCTGCTCTCAGGGACTCTGTATTAAGGGAGGGAGCCATGTAAAGGGGAACATGGTAGCATGAGACAGCAAGAGGTGCCAGGAAGAAGATGACAGAGCAGGGTGTGACGGCACGTGACTCGGAGAGCTATGTTAAAGGGAGCCAGGGAAGACCTCTCTGAGAAAAACCAATAAACTGATCTAAAGTGATTCATCTTTTTTACTTAAAATATTTATCACATGCCACCTCAGAATGGTAAAGAGATTTTTTTTATTTCTAAAGACGATTACAGCTAGCCATGAATTGGGCAGAGGCCCAGAGGGTCTTCTCGGGAAGTGTAAGCAGCATCAAGCAGCTAGCTGGTAGAGGATCCAAAGATAGGAGGCTAATCCTGACTTATTCCTGGAAGGACTAATTCACGCGCCTGTGCTAAGATACATAATACTCATAATCTCAGAGACAAATCCAAGATTTCCTAGAGGCAGTTTATTATAAGTCTTTTACCTGCAAGATTAAAAAGAAAAGGAATAATGATTGAATAAGGCCCCAAAACAATATTCAGAAAAAATTATATTTTTTTTCTGGTTTATTTTAAAGAATTGGTGACTCCTCCAAGAACATGGCAAGTGTTACTCAAAGTCCAAAGAAAATGTTTCTCGCTGCCTGTGCCTGTCCATTAGGACAGACTTTGCTGCCTTCTTGGTACCATTGTACGAGACATCTTTAGGACATTCTTTGAACCCAAACATGACTATAACCTTTGCTCTGAAGAAGGGATAAGAGAGCACATTTCAAATTCAGCTTAGTTCTTTGGCCTCAGGGTGAGAAGCCATGCTGTCATTTAACCTGGAGAAAGGCACAAAGTCTGTAGAGCTGGTAGGAGAGCAAAACTGGTAGCCTTCCTTCTTCCCATGTGGTCTTCACACTGTGGCACCACCAACCATCCTTCCAGGTCAGGATCCTTCAGTCATCCTAGGTTCAAGTTAGAAACCTAGAAGTCACCAGAGCCAACTTCTGCGTCTCTGTCACCGCTCGTATCTGATCTGTTACCAGGTCTGGGGTCTTCCTCTCTACATCTCTGAACTCGGTCCACCTTTCTCAGCTCCTCTAAGTTGACTCCAGGCATTTACCTGGACAGTACTACAGTAACTGCCTAACTCATCTCCCAACATATGTACTCTCCCCGTCCAATCTGCTCCCTCTTCTGTAGTCCAAATCATCTTTTAAAACAAAATCTAGTCAAGCTTCCCACCTACCCCTGCTCTTATTAAACCCCTTCAAATGCCTTCCATTACTTTTAAAATTACAACTGTAATCAGATAGGTGAAACTACAGATGAAACAGGACTGACCAAGTACTGATGAAAGCGAGGTAAGCACACCGAGTGTCTTTCTGTGTATATTTGAATTCCATGGTCTGGCCCCACCGATCTCACTTCATCCTTGTGCTTTGCACCTCTGAAGCACTGGCTTAATTTTGTTCTTCAACTGCTCTATGCGCCCTCGCACTACAGAGTGTTCTCACATGCTTTTCCCTCAATCTGGAATGTCCTCATCAACCTTCCTAAGTCACCCCTGCCCACCATCCCCATATCAAGGTCTTTTGTCCAATGGTGCCCGTTAACTGATGTTCTTTTCCTAGACAATGACACCAAGTCTGTGGTCAAACATTTCTGAACGTGACTGACTATATACTTCATTAGAGTGGAGTCCATATTTCTGCCTATCAAGTGGACACTAAGCATTCTGTACAGTACCTGGCAGGGAGCCAGCATTTTAAAAGTGGTTGTTGAATGATTACTATCTAAGACTACCAGGGGAATTGTTTTCAAATTCTTATAATAAAACACATTATAAATTAAAAAGAAAATTGTTTGTTATTTTAGTCTCAATTTCCTGCAAGTTGCTACAGAGAAATCATTCTTATTTATTCCCTTTTAGAGAGTCTTTCCTTTGAGATATTGGAGTACTCAACATTCCTGTGATGGAAGTATCATGATTACCAACCAAAAATAACCGCATAAATCCACACCCTGGTCCTGTCTCACTCTTCTTTAGTGGTTGCTTCTCCTCCTCCCTCCCCCAAATCAACATCAAAGGACTGGAAGGCACTTGGGGATAAATTCCCTGCCAGATCCCAGGAACTTCCTTTCAGTTCCCACTCCAATTGGCAGGCAAGTGGATTTCTATTAGGGATGCCTCAGCAGAGGCCCCAGGACTTCGCTCCATTCTGCTTCCCTTGTGATCACCACTAGCATTCCTTCTGCAACGTATTCCAGACATCATCACAGGGCCATTCACTTTGTATCATGCAGTAAATTGACATTAAAAGAGTTTATCTTTTTATTTTATCAAAACTTTTCGGTGACAGGGATAAAGCAGAAGCTGGAAATTAAATCTGATTTAAATGACCTTGTTTATCATTCAGCGTAACAATTCATGTAACTAGACAGTGACGTCTGGAACATTCATTCAGTATTTCTTAGAACGTCATAAGACCCTAAGAAATAAATGGCCAGCAAGGAGACTAAATTTATCAAAATATATTCTAAACAAAAAAGCACATGAAGCACTTGGCACAGGCTTCATGAATTATTCAGACATCATTAATCCAAGTTTATAACTGAGGAGCCAAGTAAAAAATTAACTTTTATTCTATGCCCTGCTAAGTAAATCAACAGAAGAGTTAAAACAAAACAAAAACAGTGAACACCCTCAAGCACTTGTTCATATGAAAATAATCTGTGTTAACTACAGATCACTCTTGTCAGGTAAAGCCAAACAGGGAGGACACCCCCACCCTGCCAGGAAATACTCTGCTGCTGCTAAGCCGTTTCAGTCGTGTCCGACTCTGTGTGACCCCATAGACGGCAGCCCACCAGGCTCCCGAGTTCCTGGGATTCTCCAGGCAAGAACACTGGAGTGGGTTGCCATTTTCCTTCTCCAATGCATTAAAGTGAAAAGTGAAAGTAAAGGCGCTCAGTCATGTCCGACTCTTCACGACCCCATGGACTGCAGCCTCCAGGCTCCTTCCGTCCATGAGATTCTCCAGGCAAGAGTACTGGAGTGGGGTGCCATTGCCTTCTCCGAGGAAATACTCTAATACTGTATAAATATGTACCTGTGAATCAAGAAAGCCCCATGATATGTTGTTCCAACTGATAACTGGCATCATTACTGGCAGATAAGCCTGAACTAAGAAGGTTCTTCTTAACCAAAAAAAAAAAAAAGAGGTCCTACTATACTTTTAAATCATATTTTTAAACATAAAATTGGCCACTAACACCAGAGCAGGAAAGTAAACAAATTTAAAAATTCCTTTTAAGGAATTTCTTTGCAGTAACTATTCTTCATAATTACTAAAATCATAAGAATAAGACTATCTACTCAAAAGCTGAATAAGGGCACTGAAATTGCCAAGTTCAACTAAAGAAAAGATTTAACAGGAATTATTTTGTAATCTAGTAAGGCAAGTTCTTAAGACTACTTTATCATTTGCTAATTATAAAACCAGGGCTAGATGGGAGGGAGACTTTCTGAAAACTAGATCATTCTCTACCTGGGGGAAAGGCTGCAATTCAATTTTAGACAGATGGAGCCCATCTTTAAAGAAAGACTTGATAGCCTATTACAGTGTTTATTTGCCGACTGTCACTGGTGTCAGATGTTTGCCCTTGTATTTAACTAATTCCCCCGCTACCATTAGCCCCATTCTGGTGTTTATCGAATCCTGAGCAACCTGCCTACATATACCAGACCACTTATTAAGTAATCCCTCTTCTGTGGCTCTTTACCTGTTAGTTACTAGAAGACTTAAGGTGGTACCCTGTACTGTCAATTAATCATATGCATGGTGACACTGACCAAATGTTTAAATAAGTCATTCAGTGTGTCTTACACTAGCCTCAAGTGTCAGAGCCCCTGAGGAGGCTTTCATGTCTATCATTCCACACAGCTAACTTTCCTTTTGGTAGAGACCCTGGTGTCAAATTCATTGTATAATTTGCCTGCCAATATCTTAAAATGTGTATAGACTTTTTTTTTTAAAAATCAGTCATCTACTTCTTTATCTGTCAGCATATGGCCTATAAGTGGAATTAGGTGACACCTTCCAGTTCTTCTGTACTCCCAGGGAAAAGCTTTGCTTATATATGTGGCTTTTCTGGTAAAGTCTGAGCTTTAACCCCAGCCATCTTCAGAATTATTAGTCCAAAATGCAGTGCCAATTCTGTAGAATGGGCTGTGATCTTCCTGTGCACAACCAAGACAATTATCATTACCAAAATGTTCCACCATCAACCAGGATGCAAAAGGAACACGCTAAGGACACTAGACTCAACCTACAAAAGTGTAAGAGCTGGGGCAGGCAGGGGAGCAAGTGTGACAGTGAGCTGACTGGCTGACCACTCTAGAGGGCTAGGCAGCTCCTTCTGAGCGCGGTCACTGCCTGCCTGTAAGAGGTGACACCAACCAGGACGAGCGCCACAAATCCCAACTCAGCCATGCAGGAAAGCTCTCTTTACGTGAGACTGAGAAGGGGTCATCACCTATGTATTGTCTTTTCAAACTGATACATGAAATAAGACCAGCAAACTGAGTCACTTTGCTGTACAGCAGAAACCCAACACTAAAGCAACTATACTCCAATAAAATTAAAAACAAAAACACAAGTCTACAGCATCATTTGTAAACATAAAAAAAACCATGATGATGTATGTACAGCATGCTGAGGATCAAGGGCAAAGAGACAACTGCAAAAGCGTGGATGAGGCAGAATTGGTTTCTGTCGTATTTTACTGCTTCTCCTAAAGTTAACTGTTTGAAGGCTTTTGCATTGATTATACACTTTAATAATGGAGATAAATTAGGGTTTCATTCAAAAGAGTAAATATTAAGTAACATAATTTCAAGTGTATTAAAAAAAAAATCATGGATTAGGCAAAGTCCTTAAATAGTTCCAGGAATGGATGACTTGACAAAAATGTGAGTTATGAATCTGTCTGCATTTCTTCCTTATTTAGCAATCATTTGAGGGAGTTCCCTGGTGTTCTAGTGGTTAGTACTCAGGGCTTTCACTGCTGTGACTCAGGTTCAATTCCTGGTCAGGAACTGAGATTTTACAAGCTGCACAGCTCAGCCAAAAAAAAGAAAGAAACTATTTCGTCTTTGTTTTTACAGATTTGCACTTTATACCAAAGTTTAAAAACACATTTTATATAATTGATGGTTGCTGATTTCATTAGTGTTATTAGCATATAAACACTTGATGTAATCAACTCGTTTTACCCTTTCAATTTCCTGTTAATAAACTTTTCTAATACCTTTATGCATTACTTTAAAAAAAAAAAACAACCTGTAAGGTATAATATGACCATCAAAACAAGGATAATTCTAAGGTAAAAACCTGTTGTGAAACCTAATCATTCCAGCACATATAAAACATCACACCCTAATCAGACAGTACATTTAAAGATGTTCCTTGACATGGAGGATAAGATGTTATAAGTTTAAATAAACTTGAAGAAATTTAAGTATATCTCATTCATTGAGAATCTTGAACAAAAATGGAAGCTCTGTAATGATTAACCCTAGAATTCACTTGAGATAACCAAATGTGAAACTCATAAGTAGCCTAATTTGCTGCTGTATTACATTAGCCCAGACTGTCCCTTTGCAGCTTCTTTGCCATTTCACAACTATACCTGACGTTGTGTGTTACCCTGAACTACACAACCCTCAACCTCTTGATGTGTTTTGCTGAGAATACAGAACATCCATGTGTTTCCATCCCTAGATTCACCTACCTACCAGCATCCATGCCCACTCGCCCTGCCTCTCCTCCTGGTCTACAGAGGCAATGTCTGCGCTCCAGCCCCGTCATCTGTGCGTGAGATCTTCTCTGTGCCCTACTTAAGAACACTGCTCCGACAATTCTCCCCATTCTCTTCTGCGTCATATTTTACTTCTCTCCCAGATCAGATCATTTCCATCAGCATAAAACATGCTTTAATTTCTCCCTTAAGAAAAAATAAAACAAAACCATCCCTTGACTCTATATCCCCCGTCTATCTACTGGTCCTCTTTATAGCAAAATTATTCAACAAAATTGTCTATAATAACTGGTATATTTCTTTATCCACTTTCCCCTTGAACCCACCATAAACAGAACTTCATTCCCTTATCAAGGTCACCAATTAACATCAACTGTCAATCTTCATCCCATATGCCTCATCAGTAGCCCATGGTAACACTGGCTCTGTGCTGAATCACTCTTTCCTGGCTTTCAGAACACATACTCTTCTGATTTTCTTGCTCCCTTACTTGCTACTCTTTCGGTAACTCCTCACCTCTAAATCATGCAGTGCTGCTGGACTTGGTCCTCAAGTTGTCTTCTCTTCTATACCTACACTCACTCTCTGTGATCTTGTCCAGCATTGTGACCTAAAACACAACAGATAGGCTGACAACTTCTAAATTTGTATCTCCAACCCATACTTCTCCTCTGAACACCAATTTCTATATTGAGCTGATCTTCTCCCCATCCCAAACCTGCTCCTTCAGTAATCTTCTGCACCTCAAGAAAGGCACCTCCACCCTTCCAGTTAGTCTGGTCAAAAACCTTAGAGCCATCCTTGACCCAACTCAGATCTCACACTCAAGCAATTAACAAATCTCACTTTCAAATATAATTCAATTGTGACCTCATACCACCTCCACTGCCCACATCCTGATCTAAGCAATCCTGAGCTCTTACTTTGATTAAAGCAACAGCTCCGAACTGGTCTCCCTGCTCCTATCACTGCCCCTTTGCCCACATAAAGCTATTCCCAACACAGAAACAAGGGGTGCCCCCTTTAAACTCAGACCATATCCTTCCTCTCCTCAAAACCCTCCAATAATTTCCCACTTGACTCCAAATCCAAGTCCTCATATTTCATAGCCTAAGTCCTTACAAAAACTTGGTTAAATGATATTGTATCTTGTAAAGCTCCTAACACAACACTTGGCTAAAAAAGCACCCGACCAGTAACAACGCCCTTCCTGAAGCCACCGGAGCTTCACACCAGGCTACATTTAGAATCACTGGCAGCAGCAGTTCTCAAAGACTCCTGACGGGCCACAGGCCTCTTAGGAGCCATTACTATCTTCACATCAACACTAGGATGCATCTGCCTTTCTACGCTTATTCTCTCTACTCTCTCATGTGTACACAGTGGAGCTTTCCAGAGGCTACATGATTGGCAAAGATGCCGTCACTCTGACCACTAATGGAAAGTGTGCTTGTATAGTCTTGTGTTATCTGGAATTCTCTAAGATAACAGGTTAAGGGTAGAAATACGGTTTTCAGAGATGAGCTCAGTTTAATCTCAGTTTTCCACTCTTACCAGCTATCATCACTTACACATACTATAATTCCTATAAAGTGAGTATTATATAACATATCATTAATTTCAAATTCAGAAGCTTTGCTTATACCTACACAAAAACACAAGCCGTACATTTTGTTGTTTTATTTTGCAACATTTTAAAATTTTTTAAACGTTTATAAAATTTGAATTTTATCTAAAACTGCTAACACTTTATGCCTGCAACATTTTATTCTAAAACAGAGAAAATGCATCTATAATAACTTTTCTAGATTTAAGAATGAATTGTTTCCTTACAAAAGGAAGGTTAGAAGACTCAATTTCTCAAACCACAGCTGTACCATTCACATCTAAAGACGCTGAAAAAGATGAAACTGACCGTATCAGGGAGCTGTCTGATTCATGAAACAGAAGTCTATGCCGAGAAAACTAGATGAAACTGAAATAAGAAACAAAAATACGATGGCTTGATAGATATTAATTATTTATCATGTCTTATGCAACAAGACATTTTCTAGTATTATTACTGAGGCAACATTCTGGGACTAATCAAAGTTGTTTTTTTTTTTTAAATAGTATTTTACACACCATGATCAAGCGGGACTTATTCCAAGGATGCAAGGATAGCACAACATCTGCATATCAATCAATGTGATATACCACATTAACAAAATGAAGGATAAAAATTCATATAATCATCTCAACAGATGAAGAAACACACTTGACAAAATTCAACATCTATTTACGATAAAAACTCTCAACAAAGTGGGTAGAAAGCGAATGTACCTCAACATAATAAAGGCATAAATGACAAACCCACAGCTAACATCATACTGAACGCCAAAAAACTGAAAGCTTATCTTCTAAGAACAGAAACAAGAGAAGAATGCCTACTTTCACCACTTGTATTCAAGAGACTACTGGAGTCTTCTAGGCAATTAAGCAAGAAAAAGAAATAAAAGGTATCCATGTCAGAAAGAAATAAAACTGTGACTATGTGCATTCTAAACACTATAAACACTATATAAAGTTCTATAAAGTTATAGAACTCTAAAAACACCACTAAAGTTAAACAAATTCAGTAAAATTATAAAGTACAAAATCAATATATAAAAATCAGTTGCATTTCTATACAATTGTTTAACAATCAGAAACACCATTTACAATTGCATCAAAAAGAATACCTAGGAATAAATTTAACTAAGGAGGTGAAAAATCTGGACATGGAAAACTGTAAGAAACCGAAGACCCAAATAAATGGACAGTTATCCCATGTTCATGGATTAGAAGAACATTGCCAAAATGTCCATTCTACCCAAGCAATCTACAGATTCAATGCAATGTCTATTAAAATTCCAATGGCATTTTTCACAGAAATAGAAAACAACAATCCTAAAATGTACATGAAACCACAGAAGACTCCAAATAGCCAAAGCAATCTTGAGAAAGAAGAACAAAACTGAAGGCATCAAGCTTCCATTTTCAAACTGTATTACAAAGCTACAGTGATCAAAAGAGTATGGTACAGGCATCAAAAGAGACACAGATCAACAGGAAAGAAAGAAAGTCCAAAAAAAAAAAAAAAAGAAAGTCCAAAAATAAACCCATGCATTTATGGCCAACTAATTTATGACAAAGGAGCCAAGACCATAAAATAGGGAAAGGATAGCCTCTTCAATAAATGGTACTGGGGAAACTGGACAGCCACATGCAAAAGAATAAAACTGAGACACCATCTTATCCCATACATGAAAGTCAACTCAAAACAGATTAAAAATCTGAAACCATAAAACTCCTTGAAGAAAACATAGAAGATAGCTCCTTGGCATTGATCTTACTGATGAGTTTTTAAATCTGATATCAAAAGCAAAGGCAACAAATGCAAAAATAAATGGAACTATATCAAACTAAAAAGCTTCTGCTCAGCAAAGAAAAATCAATAAAATGAAAAGGCAATCTATTCAATGGGAGAAAATATTTGAAATCATGTATCTGATAAGTGGTAATATCCAAAATACATAAAGAAGTCCTACAACTCAACAGCAATAAACAATCTGATTTAAAAAACAAGCAAAAGAAACATCTTTTTTTTCAAGATGACATCCAAATGGCCAGCAGGTACAGGAAAAGGTGCTAATCATCAATAAATGTCACTAATCAGGAAAATGTAAATCAAAATCATGAGATATCAGTTCAGATCTGTTAGAATGGCTGTCATTAAACAGACAAGAGATAACAAGTATTGGATGTGGAGAAAAGGGAAATCTGTGCACTGCTGTGAGAATATAAATAAGGAAATATAACTAAGGAAAACAGTATGAAGGTTCCTAAAAAAATTAAAAATAAAACTACCATATGACCCACCAATCGCACTTCTGGGTATTTATCCCAAGTAACCCAGATCACTACCTTGAAGAGATACCTGCACACCTGTGTTCAATGCAGCAATGGCCAAGACACAGAAACAGCCTCAGAGTCCATGAGTGGATGAACAGGGGGAAAAAAAATGTGACACACACACAGAAATACCACTCACCCATAAAAAGGAAACCCTGCTCTCTGTAACACCGATGGAGCTGAAGGGAATTATGCTTTGTGAAGTAAGTCTGAGACAAATACTGTATGATCCCACTTATATGTGAAATCTAAAAAAACTGAGCTCATAAAATCAGAACAGATTGGTGGCTGACAAAGGTGGGGGTGGAGTGTGACTATAGCCAAAAGGCACAAATTTTCAGTTTGTTTTAGGGGGTTTTTTTGGCCATGCCACATGGCTCATGGGATCTCAGTTCCCTACCCTGTAACTGAACCTGGGCCATGGCAATGAAAGCCTGGAATTCTAACCACGAGGTTATCAGGGAACTCCATAAACTTCCCGTTTTAAGACAAGTTCTAGGGATGTCATGTACAGGATGGCAACTATAGTTAACAATATTGTATTATATATTGGAAAGTTTCTGAGAGAGTAAATCTTAAAAGTTCTCATTACAAGAAAAAACAAATATGACTATGTTACAGCGGAGAAACCAGAAAGACCTCACCATTATCAGGTCATCAGAAGCATCAATACTGACGTCCACGAGCACCAAGACACATGGACATCACGGACCCTCTGACATGCCGCAGTGACCAGGGCACATCACTCCTCTGATATTACTGCCAAAAATGCACAACCTCAATCTAGTCAGGATAAACCACCATCAGACCCAAGTGAAGGAACATTCTGCAAAAAACTCACTACATACTCTATGTGAGACTCAATTTTCTTCAGATACTTCAAAACAAAATACTGAAAGAGTCTGAACACAGAAGCAGTAATGAAAACCCAGCTATCTTCGATCTATCCAGACAAAGGGATTTGTAAAATACCACCACTCTTTTCACTAAATCTCATATTTGCTTCTCATTAGTGAGCACTGGGGGAAGAGGTGGTAAATGGAGGGTGGTTGTCCTTTAAGACGGTTAGTTGCCATATTCTAAAAAAAATGTGTATTCAAGAGAATGGAGAAAGATAACCCAATCATTACTGTGGTTGCCAATACTACCTTCTTTTACCATCTAAAGTGTCATTTACAACAACAGTGCAACATTTAAATAACTTTCCCATCCCCTCAATGGGTACACAGACATTAAAATGTACACAGAGTTCAGGTTATTAAAAATGTTTATTAGGAAAAAACAGGTTATAAAATTTGTATTTAAATAAGTTATAATGTTATAAAAACTAAAAGCCATAATGATTAACAGAAAATAACTTCATCCTTGTGTTTTAGAGGAAATTATTTGGCAGTTGAATGGTACTATATCCTCACAACAACTGCAGGCCTATGTGACGAGCAGCATGCAGGTACCACGGAAGATAAACTCTGAGAAACACATTACACTCTAATTAGAACCTAGTGGGTTCAGAACAGGGGATGTTTGCTATGGTAAATGTGAAATATCTTTATAATGGAAAAAACCTAATAAAACTGTCTTCAAAAATATTTGGTTTTGGTATTCAGAATTTGCCCCAAATATCTATGTTTCTGATAAATTCAGCTTCTTCCCACAACACACATGTGCTAGCTCCAGGATGCGTGATCAGCTGCAGCTAAGGGTGACAATGAGCAACAGATGCTGCTGAATTTGGTACAGATTATGCTCCTATAACGGAGAAGGCAATGGCACCCCACTCCAGCACTCTTGCCTGGAAAGTCCCATGGACGGAGGAGCCTGGTTGGCTGCAGTCCATGGGGTTGCTAAGAGTCGGACAAGACTCAACAACTTCACTTTCACTTTTTACTTTCATGCACTGGAGAAGGAAATGGCAACCCACTCCAGTGTTCTTGCCTGGAGAATCCCAGGGATGGGGGAGCCTCATGGGCTGCCGTCTATGGGGTTGCACAGAGTCGGACATGACTGAAGTGACTTAGCATGCTCCTATAACTGCACTACAACCTCTCATTCCACCTGCTTTTTTTTAATTTGAATGCTGGTGTGAGGAGTCAGTTTTAGAAACATTTTTATTCAGATTTCTCCATTCCATCCATTTAACTCCTTTTGTGCATCTATCAGGAGAAATCTGTATTATTTCTACCTTTGTACATTATTTTACCAGAAATAACACAATAGACAGATATAAACACCCTTCTGGTTTCAGGCCCTTATCTCCCTGAAGTGACTGGACAGACCATGTCTTAGGTTACCTCTATGTCCACAAATTTAAAGATTCTACTTGGTTGGTGCAAAACTTCATTGCAATTTTGCATTGCTGAACTTGGCCATTTGACATCATAATACATTCTTAAATAAATGTGTTTATGTTATACACCACTTTAATGCACCTTTCTCATTTTATTTTTTTTGCTAATGACATTACTTGCTATTTATTTTAAACTTATTTTAGACTATAGAAATGATGTTAGTCAAAAAGCAAATTTGAGTGATTTTTTTATTCAAATTCAAGATGGGTCGTAAAGCAGTGGAAACAACTCGCAGCATCAACCCATGCATTTTGTCCAGGAACTGCTAATGAACGTACAGTGCAGTGGTGGTCCAAGAAGCTTTGCAAAGGAGACGAGAACTCTGAAGATGAGGAGCATAGTGGCCTGCCATCAGAGGCTGACAGCCACCAACTGAGAGCATCATCGAAGCTGACCCTCTTGCCGAAGAACTCAACCATTCTACAGTCATTCAGCATTTGAAGCAAATCAGAAAGGTGAAAAGGTCTGATTAAGTGAGTGCCTCATGATCTGATCGAACATTTAAAAAATCGTCATTTTGAGGTGTTGTCATCTCTTATTTGATGCAACAAGGAACCATTTCTCCATTGGATAGTGACATGCAATGAAAAGTGGATTTTATAAGACAACCAGCAATGGTTCAGTGGCTGGTTGGACTGAGAAGAAACTCCAAAGCACCTCCCAAAACCAAACTTGCACCAAAAAACGGTCACGGTCACTGTTTGATGGTCTGCTGTCCATCTGATCCACTACAGCTTTCTGAATCCTGGCAAAACCATTACATCTGAGAATTATGCTCAGCAAATGAATGAGATGCAACACCTTCAGCTGGCACTGGTCAACAGAATGGGCCCAGTCCTTCTCCACAACAACACCCCACCACACGTCAGACAACCAATACTTCACAACTGAACGAACTGGACTACAAAGTTTTGCCTCATCCACCATACTCACCTGACCTCTCACCAACCAATTTCCTCTTCTTTAAAGATATCAACTTTTGCAGGCAAAACACTCCCACAACCAGCAGGAGGCAGCAAATGCTTTCCAAGAGTCTGTCGAATCCCGAGGCATGGATTTTTATGCTACAGGAACAAACAAACTTATTTCTTGTTGTCAAAATGTGTTGATTGTTAATAGTTCCTATTTTAATTTAAAAATATGTATTTAAGCCTAGTTATAATGATGATGCTGTGAAAGGGTTGCACTCAATATGCCAGCAAATTTGGAATACTCAGCAGTGGCCACAGGACTGGAAAAGGTTCAGTTTTCATTCCAATCCCAAAGAAAGGCAATGCCAAAGAATGCTCAAACTACCGCACAATTGCACTCATCTCACACGCTAGTAAAGTAATGCTCAAAATTCTCCAAGCCAGGCTTCAGCAATATGTGAACCATGAACTTCCTGACATTCAAGCTGGTTTTAGAAAAGGCAGAGGAACCAGAGATCAAATTGCCAACATCCACTGGATCATGGCAAAAGCAAGAGAGTTCCAGAAAAACATCTATTTCGGCTTTATTGACTATACCAAAGCCTTTGACTGTGTGGATCACAATCAACTGTGGAAAATTCTGAAAGAGATAGCAATACCAGACCACCTGAACTGCCTCTTGAGAAATCTGTATGCAGGTCAGGAAGCAACAGTTAGAACTGGACATGGAACAACAGACTGGTTCCAAATAGGAAAAGGAGTTCGTCAAGGCTGTATACTGTCACCCTGCTTATTTAACTTATATGCAGAGTACATCATGAGAAACGCTGGGCTGGAAGAAGCACAAGCTGGAATCAAGATTGCCGGGAGAAATCTCAATAACCTCAGATACGCAGATGACACCATCCTTATGGCAGAAAGTGAAGAGGAACTCAAAAGCCTCTTGATGAAAGTGAAAGTGGAGAGTGAAAAAGTTGGCTTAAAACTCAACATTTAGAAAATGAAGATCATGACATTTGGTCCCATCACTTCATGGGAAATAGATGGGGAAACAGTGGAAACAGTGGCAGACTTTATTTTTCTGGGCTCCAAAATCACTACAGATGGTGACTGCAGCCATGAAATTAAAAGACGCTTACTCCTTGGAAAGAAAGTTATGACCAACCTAGATAGTATATTCAAAAGCAGAGACATTGCTTTGCCAACAAAGGTCCGTCTAGTCAAGGCTATGGTTTTTCCAGTGGTCATGTATGGATGTGAGAGTTGGACTGTGAAGAAGGCTGAGCGCCAAAGAATTGATGCTTTTGAACTGTGGTGTTGGAGAAGACTCTCGAGAGTCCCTTGCACTGCAAGGAGATCCAACCAGTCCATTCTCAAGGAGATCAGCCCTGGGGTTTCTTTGGAAGGACTGATGCTAAAGCGGAAACTCCAATACTTTGGCCACCTCATGCGAAGAGTTGACTCATTGGAAAAGACTCTGATGCTGGGAGGGATTGGGGGCAGGAGGAGAAGGGGACGACAGAGGATGAGATGGCTGGATGGCATCACCGACTCGATGGACGTGAGTTTGAGCGAACTCCAGGAGTTGGTGATGGACAGGGAGGCCTGGCGTGCTACGACTCACGGGGTTGCAAAGAGTCAGAAACGACTGAGCAACTGAACTGAACTGATGATGATGTTTTTTTGGGGGGGGGTTTTGTTGACTTGATTCTTTTTTTTTATTATTTTTTTTATTTTTAAACTTTACAAAATTGATTAGTTATGCCAAATATCATAATGAATCCGCCACAGGTATACATGTGTTCCCCATCCTGAACCCTCCTCCCTCCTCCCTCCCTATACCATCCCTCTGGGTCGTCCCAGTGCACTAGCCCCAAGCATCCAGTATCCTGCATGGAACCTGGACTGGCAACTCGTTTCATACATGATATTTTACATGTTTCAATGCCATTCTCCCAAATCTTCCCACCCTCTCCCTCTCCCACAGAGTCCATAAGACTGTTCTATACATCACTCTCTGACATACATCACAGCAGGATCCTCTATGACCCACCTCCCAGAATATTGGAAATAAAAGCAAAAATAAACAAATGGGACCTAATTAACCTTAAAAGCTTCTGCACATCAAAGGAAACTATTAGCAAGGTGAAAAGACAGCCTTCAGAATGGGAGAAGATAATAGCAAATGAAGCAACGGACAAACAACTAATCTCAAAAATATACAAGCAACTCCTACAGCTCAACTCCAGAAAAATAACTGACCCAATCAAAAAATGGGCCAAAGAACTAAATAGACATTTCTCCAAAGAAGACATACAGATGGCTCACAAACACATGAAAAGATGCTCAACATCACTCATTATCAGAGAAATGCAAATCAAAACCACAATGAGGTACTATTTCACACCAGTCAGAATGGCTGTGATCCAAAAGTCTACAAGTAACAAATGCTGGAGAGGGTGTGGAGAAAAGGGAACCCTCTTACACTGTTGGTAGGAATGCAAACTAGTACAGCCACTATGGAGAACAGTGTGGAGATTCCTTAAAAAACTGGAAATAGAACTGCCTTATGACCCAGCAATCCCAGTGCTGGGCATACACACTGAGGAAACCAGAAGGGAAAGAGACACGTGTACCCCAATGTTCATCGCAGCACTGTTTATAATAGCCAGGACATGGAAGCAACCTAGATGTCCATCAGCAGATGAATGGATAAGAAAGCTGTGGTACATATACACAATGGAGTATTACTCAGCCATTAAAAAGAATACATTTGAATCAGTTCTAATGAGGTGGATGAAACTGGAGCCTATTATACAGAGTGAAGTAAGCCAGAAAGAAAAACACCAATACAGTATACTAACACATATATATGGAATTTAGAAAGATGGTAACAATAACCCTGTGTACGAGACAGCAAAAGAGACACTGATTCACAGGGTTGCAAAGAGTCGGAAATGACTGAGCAACTGAACTGAACTGATGATGATTTTAAAATTCACAATCTGAAATCACTATTACTTTTTCACCTAACTAATATAACCTTAGGTCATACCTCTTTCCATATAAAACCCTTTCCAAGTAAACCCTCACAGCTCCATTTACGGATTAAGTACTTTCTTTCCCAGCTCCTGTATTTCTGGATCACATTACACACCGAAGTCTATCCTACACAGTTGTGTTAGACTGTTATAATCAGAGTCTTTTTTCAATGCCTGCACAATTTGTATTAAAGTAGTGACAGCAAACTTATACTCACCCTTCAATACCCAGATTTACTTCTTTCCCATTATTTCCAACTTCCCAATTCAGCAATAGTCACTCCTCTGTTCCTAAAGCATTCTGGACAAGGTTCTTTTACAACACAACTGTATGTTGATCACTGTGATTCCTTCAGTGGTTCTGGCCTTAGTAACAATGGCTAACAATTCCTGAATGCTCAAAATGGACCTGGGGCACTTTATCTTTCTTCACTTGAGTTTCACAACAACTACAGTAATTAGGCACTGTTTATTACCATTTTACAGATGATAAGACTCTTAAGTCAGCTTCCCACTCTTCCTATCCTATACAATATACTCCCAAATCAGTCCCCAATCTTGGAACATCTACCTTGTTCCCCTTCCCCTCTCTAGCTCCTCCTTGAAAAGGGATAAGGAAATGTACAAAACAAACACCATATATCCTATCCTCTTTTGAACCCACTAGATTATAAATTACCAGAGCTCTACAAGTGTCTCTCCTGCTCATAGTTTATCCTCTGTGGTGCTCTATACACAGTTAGGCCGACCAACTGCTTGTAAGGATACGTACCATTCAACCCCCAACCTTAAAAACTACCAATTCAATCAAAACCAAACCACAGCAACTCTTCCAGACTTCTTGCCTCTCAAATTGCTATCACCAGACCACTTTCAGTAAATACACTTCACTTCTCTTTCTCAGAAGGATGGGGTCATCTGAGTTTCCTCAAATTCCCACCAATACAATTCAGACTCTAGGTTTCATCTTTTATCCAACCACAATCTCAGAAGAAAGTACATTCCTTTTCTAAAACCTGTCCTAATCAACCAAATCTACAAGTCCGCTCTCACTGTTTCACTGGAAGCGCTTTCCACAGACACTGTCCACCCTATCTGGCGTTCACTCTGCTCCAGGTCTGCCACTATTGCCAGCCGTTCCCCTCTGAAATGTCCTGCTGCCTCTCTGGCTGCAGTGCGGCCCGGGTTCAGGCCTCTCTGTGCATCTTCTCTCGAAGCTGGCTCTCCATTCTCCCCATCTCAGTCCCTAACATTCAGCTCTCTACCCACAGCCCTGACTTCTCATTCCACCTCTAATCCCACGGCATCAGTTCATCGCATTACTTCAGATCTGACATGACAAACACCAAAGTTCCATCTTCTCTCCAAAAACAACTTCTCTTCTAAATTTCCATTTTTCCTGTCACCCAGATCAAAATTTAAAAGTGACTTTTAACCAAAACACCCTTCATCTTTAACATACCATCATTAAATCTGTCCATTCCTTTGACTGCAACACCTCTTACTTCATTCCTTCACTTCATTGCTTGCTGCCATGGCTCTCAATTCTAGGAGAGAGAAGCATTTTCCCAACAACCCTTTGGTGAAAAGTCCAGCATTTCAATCTCAAGACTTTCCACAACAACTCTTTGAAAGACAATTATGGTTCTCCAAAGTCCCCAAACCAAAGTCCTAATCCTCTGAAGTCAAGGTTCCAGACCCTCAACCTTCCCCTTCCTCACCACTAGGCCCACCGGAGGTTCATGCACTCAGTCTCAGGCACGCAACAAGCTCATTCCAACCCCCAATCCCAATCATAGTGGGCCCCTTTCTCCTAACATACCTTTTCCCTGCCTTCCTATCTATCTAAATTCCATCCATCTCTTAAAGCCCAAGATTGACTCTCTCAGTATTTTGCCTCCACCCTGATGTACTTGAAAAGCACAGGCGGGGTTTTTTTTTTTTTTTTAACGCCGTACCCCCATGGCTTGTGGAATCTTAGTTCCCCAACCAGGGATTGAACCTGGGTCCAAGCTGTGAAAGTGCCTAACCACTGGACCACCAAGAAAAGTGAAAATGAAAGTTGCTCAGTAGTGTTCGACTCTGCGACCCCATGGACTGTCAGTCAGTCAGTCAGTTCAGTTGCTCAGTCGTGTCTGACTCTGCGACTCCATGAATCGCAGCACGCCAGGCCTCCCTGTCCATCACCAACTCCTGGAGCTCACTGAGACTCACATCTATCGAATCAGTGATGCCATCCAGCCATCTCATCCTCTGTCGTCCCCTTCTCCTCCTGCCCCCAATCCCTCCCAGCATCAGGGTCTTTTCCAATGAGTCAACTCTTCGAATGAGGTGGCCAAAGTACTGGAGTTTCCGCTTTAGCATCATTCCTTCCAAAGAAATCCCAGGGCTGATCTCCTTTAGAATGGACTGGTTGGAGCTCCTTGCAGTCCAAGGGACTCGCAAGAGTCTTCTCCAACACCACAGTTCAAAAGCATCAATTCTTCGGCGCTCAGCCTTCTTCATAGTCCAACTCTCACATCCATACATGACCCCTGGAAAAACCATAGCCTTGACTAGACGGACCTTTGTTGGCAAAGTAATGTCTCTGCTTTTGAATATGCTATCTAGGTTGGTCATAACTTTCCTTCCAAGGAGTAAGCGTCTTTTAATTTCATGGCTGCAGTCACCATCTGCAGTGATTTTGGAGCCCAGAAAAAGAAAGTTTCCACTGTTTCCCCAACTATTTCCCATGAAGTGATGGGACCGGATGCCATGATCTTCATTTTCTGAATGTTGAGCTTTAAGCCAACTTTTTCACTCTCCTCTTTCACTTTCATCAAGGGGCTTTTGAGTTCCTCTTCACTTTCTGCCATAAGGGTGGTGTCATCTGCATATCTGAGGTTATTGAGATTTCTCCCAGCAATCTTGATTGCAGCTTGTGCTTCTTCCAGCCCAGCGTTTCTCATGTACTCTGCATATAAGTTAAATAAGCAGGGTGACAATATACAGCCTTGACGTACTCCTTTTCCTGTTTGGAACCAGCCTGTTGTTCCATGTCCAGTTCTAACTGTTGCTTCCTGACCTGCATACAAATTTCTCAAGAGGCAGGTCAGGTGGTCTGGTATTCCCATCTCTTTCAGAATTTTCCAGTTTATTGTGATCCACACAGTCAAAGGCTTTGTTTGGCAGAGTCAATAAAGCAGAAATAGATGTTTTTCTGCAACTCTCTTGCCTTTGCCATGATCCAGTGGATGCTGGCAATTTGATCTCTGGTTCCTCTGCCTTTTCTAAAACCAGACTGAACATCAGGAAGTTCACGGTTCACATATTGCTGAAGCCTGGCTTGGAGAATTTTGAGCATTACTTGACTAGCGTGTGAGATGAGTGCAATTGTGCGGTAGTTTGAGCATTCTTTGGCATTGCCTTTCTTTGGGATTGGAATGAAAACTGACCTTTTCCAGTCCTGTGGCCACTGCTGAGTTTTCCAAATTTGCTGGCATATTGAGTGGAGCACTTTCACAGCATCATCTTTCAGGATTTGAAATAGCTCAACTGGAATTCCATCACCTCCACTAGCTTTGTTCGTAGTGATGCTTTCTAAGGCCCACTTGACTTCACATTCCAGGATGTCTGGCTCTAGGAGAGTGATCACACCATCGTGATTATCTGAGTAGTGAAGATCTTTTTTGTATAGTTCTGTGTATTCTTGCCACTTCTTCTTAATATCTTCAGCTTCTATTAGGTCCATACCATTTCTGTCCTTTATCGAGCCCATCTTTGCATGAAATGTTCCCTTGGTATCTCTAATGTTCCTGAAGAAATCTCTAGTCTTTCCCATTCTGTTGTTTTCCTCTATTTCTTTGCATTGATCGCTAAGGAAGGCTTTCTTATCTCTTCTTGCTATTCTTTGGAACTCTGCATTCAGATGTTTATATCTTTCCTTTTCTCCTTTGCTTTTCACTTCTCTTCTTTTCACAGCTATTTGTAAGGCCTCCCCAGACAGCCATTTTGCTTTTTTGCATTTCTTTTCCATGCGGATGGTACTGATCCCTGTCTTCTGTACAATGTCACAAACCTCATTCCATAGTTCATCAGGCACTCTGTCTATCAGATCTAGTCCCTTAAATCTATTTCTCACTTCCACTGTGGAATTCTCCAGGCCAGAATACTGGAGTGGGTAGCCTTTCCCTTCTCCAGGGGATCTTCCCAACCCAGGGATTGAACCCAGGTCTCCCGCATTGCAGGCGGATTCTTTACCAGCTGAGCCACAAGGGAAACCCAAGAATACTGGAGTGGGTAGCCTATCCCTTCTCCAGCAGATCTTCCCCGACCGAGGAATCAAACCGAGGTCTCCTGCATTGCAAGCGGATTCCATTCCATTGAAGGCGGACTGCCAGGAAAGTCCCTACTTCTTTTTCTAGTTGTTCCAAGTACTTTAAGTTCTGCCTTTTCAGTTTTTCTATCTGATTCCACCCAGAATACACAGCAGCCATTTGTTCAACTGTACTGCTGCTGCTGCTGCTAAGTCGCTTCAGTCGTGTCCGACTCCGTGTGACCCCATAGACGGCAGCCCACCAGGCTCCCCCATCCCTGGGATTCTCCAGGCAAGAACACTGGAGTGGGTTGCCATTTCCTCCTCCAATGCATAAAGTGAAAAGTGAAAGTGAAGTCGCTCAGTCGTGTCCGACTCTTAGGGACCCCATGGACTACATCCTACCAGGCTCCTCCTTCCATGGGATTTTCTAGGCAAGAGTACTGGAGTGGGGTGCCATTGCCTTCTCCGTCAACTGTACTGACACGGCTAAAAGAAATTTAATTAATCAGTTTAGAAAAGCATATTCCTGGAGACCAGGGAACACGTCCACGGTTTTAAAAATCATCCCTGCACCTAGAATACTTTGTATAAAGATGCAATAAATTCTTGTTAACCAAGACAGAACCTGGAGACTACAATGTGCATTTTAAGAAGCATCCTACAGTTTTCATAAGCTTTCATTTTTAAAATTCAGTTTTTATCTGTTCCTTGACACCCAAAAGGTTTAAAATATATAAATTCACACATTCTCAAATATTCTTTAGGTTAATTCTAAAAAAAGAAACCATAGGCATCAAGGGTAGGAGGGTATGATGAAGCTGGTAAGCATTTCATAAAAATATCAGTTCAGATCAGTCTTAGTTATTACACTTGCTCTAATTTGACGAGATTATTTTTTGGCCACTTAAAATAAATTTTACAAACTTTAGCATGAAAAAAATTTTACCACACACACACACAAAAGGCAGGGATGTTAAAATCTGCTCCATAAATAAAATGAAAAAGCTCTCCTAGAAAAATAAATACAAATTCTGACTCAACACATAGACGTCTCTTCCAGAGCACTGGATTAATAAGTTTAACTTAAAAAATGACCCAGGAGATGTATTAGACAGGGTTCTTGGGTTGCTAGAACAGAAACCAAGTCTGGGAATCTGTAGCCAAAAGGAATGTACTAGAAGAAACATCAAAGGGTCAGAAAACTGGAGTGACAGGGACTACAGGGCCCGACTTGGAAGATGGGCCTATACCCCGGCCCTCTAGGGCTAGCGGCAAGAGGCACGGCCTGGCCAACACCACGGACATGTGCTCAGCATACAGCTACTCCGCTCCTCACTTCCCTCAGCGGCCTCCTCAGAACCCAGTCCCAAGGGCTGAAGCGGCCGACCTGCGGCGCCTGAGTCCTGCACCCACATGGGCCCATCAGAAGGGAGAGGGCACGCTGGCACCTGCAGCGCCTGAGTTCTGCACCCACACGGGCCCATCAGAGAAGGGAGAGGGCACGCTGGCACCTGCGGTTCCTAAGTCCTGCACCCACACGGGCCCATCAGAGAAGGGAGAGGGCACGCTGGCCCATTTGGTTTCTGGGCTGTTGAGTGGCCTCCTCCTCTCCAAGAGGGGCTTTCTCCAGAAAGGAGAGGATGCTCTGAGGAAGGAGGAGCTGGCCAGAGATCCTAAATATAATAAACACCTACTCCTCTCTTCACAGACACCCACTTCCAAAATTATTCACAGAACGACACAATATTAATCCATACTCTGATTTTCTGCCCGAAAAATCAATCCTTCAGGATACTCCGAATCCCTGCGGCACAGTCCCAAGTTTTTCTCCAGACGCTCTACTGTGAACTGCTGCCTCAACGGCCCTTGGCCACTTCTGCTCAGTCTGACCACAGCATACTCTCCACAAGTCCCTGCTCAAGTCCTCTGCCCCAAGTCCTTCCAAGCCTCACACATTCTCAAACCCAGAAGAATTCACCTCCCTTACTTTTTCTCCCACAGCACCATGCTGCTAAGTCGCTTCAGTCGTGTCCGACTCTGTGTGACCCCATAGAAGGCAGCCCATGAGGCTGCCCCGTCCATGGGATTCTCCAGGCAAGAACACTGGAGTGGGTTGCCATTTCCTTCTCCAATGCATGAAAATGAAAAGTGAAAGTGAAGTTGCTCAGTCGTGTCCAACTCTTAGCAACCCCATGGACTGCAGCCTACCAGGCTTCGCCATCCATGGGATTTTCCAGGTAAGAGTGCTGGAGTGGGGTGCCATTGCCTTCTGCGCCCACAGCACTATATTTGTACTTAAAAAAAAAAAAAGTTTTAGCATCAAAGCAGAGCAATTCACAGGGATTATTTTTTAAATAAATGTAAGTTGCCTCATTAGTTTTCTTTTATGCATTTAAAATAATTTCCTCAATATGCAGTAAAGTACGAATTTTTAATGGTATGTAGTACTTATATCATGAAATGAAAAATAACAGACGGATCTTGAAGGATTTTTCTGGTTCCAGTGGCAGCCGCAGGTTCACAACTGGTAGGGTTCTCTGTTGACTTTTTTTGTTTTCAAGTCTGTGGGAATGAGGAGGAATAATATCCTTTTTCCTCCCTCAGACACTAGTTGGGTTGGTATCCCCTCTTAATTTTCTTTTTCCCAGCACAGACTGGGGTGGGGGCAGAGCAGGGAGAGAGGGAGAGGATAAGAACTATCCGTATCCAGAGAAAGGCTTCTGTCTCCTTTTCTTCTGCCATATCAACGGTAGCGGCTCCACAGCAGACGGTCTGAGGAAGGCAAGGTGGCGGGACACGTTCAGTTGCCGCCATCACCGAGTACGCCGTCTGCCCCGTCCGCTGTCTCTGCCGACACTAAAACTGCCACAGACGATTAAACCATGGGAATCACTGAACTACACCATGTTAAGATCTACTTCAAATATCACACTGTACTGTAATTCCTGCCTTAGTTATCTAACTCCATGCCAGACCCTATGAAAGTCGGGGCCTTATTCACTGAACACAGCACAGTGCCTAGCTGAATTAATAAGCAGACAACTGAGGTTCAGAAATTTCCCTAAACCACCTTCTTACTACAATTTTCTCCAACCTCAAGTTGCAATGAAGTAGAAATTGCCTTTTTCTGGGTTATATATTTACATAGCTGACACTGAATACTGACTTGTGCCAGTCCCTGGACTAAGTGTTATATATAATAAATAATTTCACTTAACCTTCCCACAGTACAATGAAATAGGAGAAGATGAGGTGCAAAGTAATTTGCTCAAGATCAGAGACTAGTGAGTGTAAGAGCCAGGGCTCCCTCCCTGACTGACTCCGGGGCCCAAGCTCTTCACTACCTCAGACATCAAACCTCAAACGCCACCCAAGGGGCCTGGGCAGCACCTACGTGTCTGAAGTCCATCAGATCATTCTGACAGAGACACATCATGTTTCCAAAGTAAAGAGGTAATAACATTTTCATCTCCACAAAGAAATAGGCCATCTCCCATTTTTCTTGAAACATGGAATCCTTTTTCTCTTCTTTCCATTTTTGACAGAAATTTACAAGGGCACAAGAAACATTTCCCCCTAACTCTACCTTCAAAAGGGAAGAACATCTTAACCACCACAACAAATGGGAGCTGACCCTGGGCCCTGGTTTCACAGAGATCAAGACAAGATTCCTTATTTGAAAATTTTCAATATTAGTATGTTGGATACTAATATTTTTTAAATTCTTAATCATCTTGCAGCCCAAACACAGCCATGAGCCAACAGTCTGTGGTCCTCAAAATGTTTCAGGACAAACAGGCTTTCAAGGGCTATACATCCAGGCATGACCTTCCATGACCTACCTGGCCCAATGTCTCCCACCTGGAATATTTTCATCGGCTACCCAAATCCAACCAAGACATTCAGGTGTGGTGTCACACACCCCAAGCAACTGTCCCTAATATTCCACCTCATTTCCAGTCTCCTTCAAATTCCTCTCCATCACGTCTCTAATTTTACACTCTAATTTGCATCTTGCAACAGTTTAAAGCTCCTCAAGAGCTCAGATTCTGTATTCTACACGTCTTTTTTTATTTTATATTTTAATTGGAGGATAATTACAGCATTGTGACGATTTCTGCCATACATCAACATGAATCAGCCACAAGTATACGTACGTCCCCTCCCTCTTAAACTTCCCTCCCACCTCCCTCCCCAACCCACCCCTCTAGGTTGTCACAGAGCTTTGGACTCCCCGTGTCATACAGCGAATTCCCACTGGCCATCTACTTTACATATGGTAATACATATGTTTCAATGCTACTCTCTCAAATCATCCCACCTTCACTTTCCCCTACTGTGTTACTCTACACAGCTTAAACCCCGCAGTTTGAAGTATTCTTTACAGACACCACAATTACTTCTGTACTTAAAAAAAAAAATCCTTTTTGAAAGAAAAAGTCACTCAAGAGTGCCTACCTGAAGAATGATACCAAGTTAGTTCCTTATTAAACAGGTGTCATACCAATGAAAATATCATAAAAATATAGTTATTACATACAGAGACTAACTCATTTTACCAATAAAATCTAAAGGTTTCGTTTTACTATTATTAAACACAGTCTATCCAAACTACAAAATCTCCAGGGAAGAAATCACCATTGCAGTGATAAGTGTAAAAACCCTGAGTCAGGGCTCAGCACACTCAGTAAATGACGACTGAATATAAGTCTAGTAAACAAGTCATTTAGTAAACAAGCAAATAATCAAAAGTTCCAATTACTAAAAATATATTAGCTCATGGTATTCATTATAAAAAGTGTTTTACAAAAGCATATAACTTTTCTTATGGCATATTTTACTAGGATTCTTAAATATTCCAAAAAAAATCACCACCATTCCTCTTTATAGGAGTAGCAGCACTGTGTGTATGAGTTCCTATCCATTTCTGTTCATCATTGCTAAGCTGCTCTCATAAGGCAAATGAGAAGTGTTAAATAACAGTCTTCCAGGCAATTCTTTAAAAGGACTTTTTTCTTTCCTCTTTTACGAACAAAGAGATCAACTAACTATATACAAAGAAAGTCTACCTAAGGGATCATTTCTTTTTTATGTTTATAATACTCTTTTCTTCTTCTCTTTATAACATTTTGCTTCCACTTGCTTTAAATTTTTATTCTTTCTGTAATAAGCTTTTTCCTGGAGTAGAAATTCACTCTCTTTATCTCTTTTTGGAAGTGCTCACAAAATACCACAACATAAGATAATGCTTTACGACACTTGAGTTACTAATTTCGCATTTTAAAGGGGGTTAAAACCCATCCCACACTGCCTACAATTTGTTTTATTAAGTGCATTTGGACAAAGCACACAAACACACACACTCTTCAGTTGAGTTCAGTCACTCAGTCGTGTTCGGCTCTTTGCGACCTCATGAATTGCAGCACGCCAGGCCTCCCTGTCCATCACCAACTCCCGGAGTTCACTCAGGCTCACGTCCATCCAGTCAGTGATGCCGTCCAGCCATCTCATCCTCTGTCGTCCCCTTCTCCTCTTGCCCCCAATCCCTCCTAGCATCAGATTCTTTTCTGTGCCTCAGATACGTAACTAGACTCACAGGAACAGCCCACTTCTGGTTAGCTGCACTAAGCAAGCAGCCGCAGAACACAACGTGAACAGTGAGACATCAAAAAGAAAGTTTAAAAATCACTTCCTGTTTGTTTTGCCAATACTTTTGGTGCTCACATTTGAATATGGGTGTTTCATTCTAGTAATGTTTCTATTTCATATTAAATCAGGTTACACGGGCAATGACCTTTTTCAGTCATACCTTCCCACACCCAGTTCTCCCTGTGAGGGGATGTTAGAAAGAGAGAGAGAAGTTAAAGGTCTGGTCTGTGAGAAGGGAAAAGAACAGTTTTCTTTCTTCCTGAGTAGGAAAAACCCAGCTCTTCCCTACTGTGTGCTTCTTCCCTGTGAGTCTCTGCTGCTCACACAGAAGGCTTCTGATGACTAATGCTTGGCTCTGACGTCTAAGACTTCCAATCAGCAAATGTGTGTGGGGTTTTCCACACCAAGCCAAGTCTCTGCAATGCCAGCTGGGTGTCCCACAATTTAACTCAATTCTGCCACTATCCTCTCAGAGAAAGTGTCTACCTAGAGATCCCATAGGTTACAGTCTCAGTCCTACGAGACTGTCCCTGTCCCCCTTCAGATGGCAGTCCCCCTCACAGGTTATAACCTGTGCTTCTGACCAACCAGCTACAGATCAGAGGTGCCAATGACCCCTCTCCTTGGGTTCCTCCAGACCTCAGGGAAACACTTCCTTACATTTACAGTTAATGAAAGGACACAGGGGAACAGCCTGGTGAAGAAAGGTCCTGTCTTGCGTGCAGGAGGCTCTGCTCCCATGGAGTCTGGGCGCATCATCCTCCCCGCGTGGATGTGTCTGCCCACTGGAAGTTCTCCCAACCCCACAGAGGCTTCACTATATAGGCATGATCAAACATTTAACTCCATTTTCAGATTTTCTCCCTTCTCAAAAGAAGTGTGTGTTGTGGGGGAGGGGGGAGGGGGTTTGCTGAAAATTTCAAGCTTCAAATCATGGCTTGGCCTTTCTGGTGACCAGTTCTCATCCAAGAACCATTCAGGAGTCCACCCAGAGCTGCCTTGTTAGAAAAAGACACTCGTATCACACAGGTAATTACAAGTTTCAGGAGTCCTGTGGAGGAACAGAAGTCAAGGACCAATATTAGAACAAGAGACACTCCTAGTGATGACACTTTGGAAATTAGAAGAGTCTAAGGAGCTCTGTGCCAGGAACCAGGAACAGAGATCAGTATATACATTTTCTATCATCTCACAGTCTGTCTCAGGAGGAGCTGAAAAGCCACAACTCCACTCAGAATTCTCCCTCCTCCCCACTCCACAGCTGGGGACAAGGGATACGGCTAAAGTGAACAGCTGCCTACCATACACCATCCTGAGAAAAAGACACTATGGCTTAAAAGGTCAACTCTGAGTAGTCTAAAGAATGAGATTTCAGAAATCAGAAAATACACTCTGACCCACAGGACTGCTGAGCTGCTTTTAAGAAGCTTGAAGGCAAGTAGCTTTCATTTGACAGCACTCTCCTGACACACACAGCCCACTGACAACACATCCCCCTCTCGAAAGAACTGATCTCTCTCTCTCTCTCTCACACACACACACACACACACACAGAGACAACCACTCGATTCCTACAAGTTCCCCACTCTAGAAGGATCCCTGGCATTTAAGGTAAACAAACCTCAATAAAACTAGGTAAGTATTCAAAAATCATAGGTATTCTAGTGGCCTGGGTTCAAATACATTTCTAGGAAAAACTGGCAAGCTTTTGCTCTATTAAACAAAAACTGTCACCTTTTCCTTGCAATGCACTGCGGTACTAACTTGTATAAGCTAACTACCTGACTTGTGTGCAACAGCCTACTACACACACACACACACACGTGCACACAGAAAACCTCTGAAAGAAGAATCAAGACTGAGAAACAGGGTGGCTAGAGAAGAAAGGTGGGAAAGAGATCCACCTTTCACTCCATATCCTTTGCAAGTTTTGAATTTTGTACTGTGTGCATAACATTACCTATTTAAGGTAGTCTTTCTGAATAAGTTACCCTAAAAAGAGTGTAAAGAAACTTTAGGGTCTCTACTTCACATCCTTTCAGACCTATCTCTTGAAAAGACTACAGTATTTTATCTCTACCTGTACAATACGTAAATACACTGGTATTTTTGCTTATTTACTGGTATTTACATCAGACGCTTCACAAAAGCAATGGCTTCCATTCTGTCTTGTTCATGAACAGTATCCAACCTGGAAGTAGGCACTCAATAAAAGCTTGTAGGACAAATGAATAAATGAACGAATAAATCTAAAAATGAACACTTGGATTTCCCTGGTGGTACAGTGGATAAGAATCCGCCTGCCAGTGAAGGGGACACGGGTTCAATCCCTGGTCTGGGAAGACTCCACATGCCATGGAGCAACTAAGTCTAAGAGCCCCAACTACTAAAGCCGGTGCGCCTAGAGCCCACCTGCGACGAGAGAAGCCTCCACAACGAGAAGCCCGCACACCTGAAAGAAGGGTAGCCCCCACTCTGCGACCAGAGAAAGCCCGCCTGCAGCAACAAAACCCAGTGCAACCAAGGGTTAACTGATTAATTTAAAAAATGAACACCTTTTCCTATTCAAAAGGTTAGGAAGAAAAGGCTTCAAAAAGGCTGGGAAAAAGACTGAACACTCTTGAGGATCTATGTTACCTCAGCACAAAAATTCTCAAAATGGATTCAAGTTTTCGTGAGTGTTCAGAGTGTTTTACGCAGAAACTCAGGTGCATATGTTTTATTACTAAATTTTAAGTTTGAACTTTATTTCCAAATTCAACTCCTTATTCTTCTTTTATCCATATATTATCTTTTTTTGGTCCATGATGGTTTCTTTGTTCTGTTTCATGTTAACCACCATCAACCAAATCCTTTAGATTCAGCACCCATAAACTTTACACCTTGTTTCTATTACTCTGACCTACATCAAGACAAAAGTGATGATGACAGGAAAATTTTATGAGCATACCTATCAATCTTTATCTTCAAATTAACTACTTTAATATTAACAAAACAGCAGAATCCAAATTTGACATATTTTTGACAATGAACCACTATGGACAAGTCATTAAAACAGTATCAATACTTGATTATAGTTTGTTGATGTGTTTAAATTTAATTGTTAATAAAACTTTCCAGGCTATCAGCAAAATGAAAATCCTTTTCCCTAGGCATCACTAGGGTTGGGGATCAGTACAGCATATCAAGTACCCAACACAAATCCTGTGAGATGGCACAGACTTTCAAGTTCAACATCTGAAAGAAATCCTAAATGTCCTATGATAGACCATGCAGAGAGACTCTGAAAGGATTTACAACCAAATACACACACATACCTTCTGTAAGCTGATACTCAAGATATCAGACACCTTGTCACTGGTGGTGGTTGGTTTAGCCGGCAAGTCATGTCCGACTCTTGCGACCCCATGGACTACAGCCTGCCAGGCTCCTCCATCCATGGGATTCTCCAGGCAAGAATACTGGAGTGGTTTGCCATTTCCTTCTCCAGGGGATCTTCCTGACCCAGGAATCGAACCCAGGTCTCCTGCATCACAGGCAGATTCTTTACCAACTAAGCTACGAGGGAAGCCCACCTAGTCACAAAGGCTGGAAATAAAACAAGAGCTGGGAGACTTCTCAGCTATCAGCACTTTACTGGTAGACACTAGCATGTGGTATCTCTTGGTTATTTTCAGTTCCTCCACTAGACTGCAAGCTTCCTCAAAGTAGGGACTGCATGTTCACTCATTCACTCACACAGTCAACAAATAATATTTAGCATCTATTACTATTCTAAGCACTGAGGACACAGGAGTGAATAAAAAAGATAAAAGAGACACATCCCTATCCTCAGGGACTAGCCTGAGATCAGGTGAGAGGAAACAGACAATACACAGACTGAATGCACAGTATGTCTCGATGGTGATATGTGCTGCCAAGAAAAAAAGCGTTAACAGATGCACAACGGACTGCTGTTATCTTATACAGGGTGATCATTAAAGACCTGTCTGATAAATTTAACAAAGACCTCAGGTGAAGGAGGGAGCCATGGAGATACCATGGGGGAGAATCAGCACAGAAGCTAGAGGGCTGGAAGAGTGGGGTGAGAGAGAGGGAGGGTGATGAGATGAGGTCAGAGCTAGGGCAGGGGACCAGAGCACCAGAGCGCGGGTTTGCTGAGACAGACCACCACTGGAGCAGAGGAGCGACAGAATCTGACTTCTGTGTCAGAAGACTCACTCTACCACTGTAGCAGTGAGGACTAGAGGGGTAAGGGCACAAGCAGGGAGACCAGTCAGGAGGATAAAGTCATAATTCAGGCAAGAGGCAAGACGGGGTTAGGCCAAGATAGTGCAGTGGAGGCAATTCCCTAGCAGTCCTGAGGTTAGGACGCTGTGTCCACCGCAAGAGGCAGGGGTTCAATCCCTGGTTGGAGAACAAAGATCAAGCAAGCAGCGCGGCACAGAAAAAAAAAGAAAAGTGTGCTGAAGGAGTAAATAAACAAATGTGTTCAAACAAGAGCCTTGCCTTTCGCTACTATTTCTATTACTGTTTCTAGTAAAGCAGATACACAACACTCTATTTATTGAAAAATAAGACTCACCCAAAAGCAAAAGATTAGGGCAAGAAGTAGAAAAGAATAATGAAGATCGCAGTACAATTTCAAACTAGAATCCACAACTTGGGAAGTCGGTATAAAAGGAGGTAATGGGAGAAACATCTAACTGACTAACTTGTATTTACTAGGCAGGCACAAGGGAAAGCGTATGGGAATGCCCGCATGTGTGCACACACATGCACACACACACACACACACACACACACTCGCTCTCTCTCTCTCCCCTTCTCTCTCTCACACACACACACACAAAGCCTCAGGAAAGATGCAGAAACACAAGGATCAGAAATGTGCAGTCAGCTGGATCCATGCACTCGTGGTGACTCCAGAGCAATGTGATACTATACAGTCCCCGAGATACGCTACAAAAGGACTCCCCAACCGGCCTGGGCTCCACTGGAAGCTCTTTACCATGGTTCTCACCCCTGATGAGTGCCACCTGAGCCTTACTGCCCACTCTGGAGCCTGGGGGAAGGTCCTTTCACCTGCTCTCCTGGGGGCATTTTTACTGACAAACACTCAGGCTACCAGAGTCTCCACTCACTGAGGGTCTTCAATGTCAGTCATCCCCTCACCCAACCTAGTGAGCTCAAGGATCTGAAGAAATGAGAACCAGGAACCCCATGCCAAGAGAGGCAGGGCTCCTGATGGAAAAGCTCAACAAACAAAACTAAGACCTTTAAGAACAGTTTTGTTCCTCGTGTTTTAAAAGATATATATAGTGCTGCACTCAATATGCCAGCAAATTTGGAAAACTCAGCAGTGGCCACAGGACTGGAAAAGGTCAGTTTTCATTCCAATCCCAAAGAAAGGCAATGCCAAAGAATGCTCAAACTACCGCACAATTGCACTCATCTCACACACTAGTAAAGTAATGCTCAAAATTCTCCAAGCCAGGCTTCAGCAATACGTGAACCGTGAACTTCCTGATGTTCAAGCTGGTTTTAGAAAAGGAAGAAGAACCAGAGATCAAATTGCCAACATCCACTGGATCATGGCAAAAGCAAGCGAGCTGCAGAAAAACATCTATTTCTGCTTTATTGACTATGCCAAAGCCTTACAATAAACTGTGGAAAATTCTGAAGAAATGGGAATACCAGACCACCTGACCTGCCTCTTGAGAAATTTGTATGCAGGTCAGGAAGCAACAGTTAGAACTGGACATGGAACAACAGACTGGTTCCAAATAGGAAAAGGAGTATGTCAAGGCTGTATACTGTCACCCTGCTTATTTAACTTCTATGCAGAGTACATCATGAGAAACGCTGGACTGGAAGAAGCACAAGCTGGAATCAAGATTGCCGGGAGAAATCTCAATAACCTCAGATATGCAGATGACACCACCCTTATGGCAGAAAGTGAAGAGGAACTCAAAAGCCTCTTGAAGAAAGTGAAAGTGGAGAGTGAAAAAGTTGGCTTAGAGCTCAACATTCAGAAAACGAAGATCATGGCATCCGGTCCCATCACTTCTTGGGAAACAGATGGGGAAACAGTGGAAACAGTGGCAGACTTTATTTTTCTGGGCTCCAAAATCACTGCAGATGGTGACTGCAGCCATGAAATTAAAAGACGCTTACTCCTTGGAAGGAAAGTTATGACCAACCTAGATAGCATATTCAAAAGCAGAGACATTACTTTGCCAACAAAGGTCCGTCTAGTCAAGGCTATGGCTTTTCCTGTGGTCATGTATGGATGTGAGAGTTGGACTGTGAAGAAGGCTGAGCGCCGAAGAATTGATGCTTTTGAACTGTGGTGTTTGGAGAAGACTCTTGAGAGTCCCTTGGACTGCAAGGAGATCCAACCAGTCCATTCTGAAGAAGATCAGCCCTGGGATTTCTTTGGAAGGAATGATGCTAAAGCTGAAACTCCAGTACTTTGGCCACCTCGTGCGAAGAGTTGACTCATTGGAAAAGACTCTGATGCTGGGAGGGATTGGGGGCAGGAGGAGAAGGGGACGACAGAGGATGAGATGGCTGGATGGCATCACTGATTCGACAGACGTGAGTCTCAGTGAACTCCGAGAGTTGGTGATGGACAGGGAGGCCTGGCATGCTGCAATTCATGGGGTCGCAAAGAGTCGGACACGACTGAGCAACTGATCTGATCTGATCTGATATATATATTTAATAAAAAGTTTTAATGCACAAGGAAATCTGAGATGATCCAGTCAATACTTAGCTTTCTGCCTCAGTAAAAAAGACCCCTGAGGAGCAACTTCAACTTTCCCAAGCACTGTGATGTCACCCCCATGTATAGTCAGTATCACTAGCCTTTCCAGGAGAGTATTTCACATTGCTAGATATTTCAACTGTCTAAAATGCCTGTGCCACACTCCCCTACCAGGCCAGGAAGGGCAGAGTACAAGCAAGCCCACCCCTAGTATCCCTCCCGTTCTGTAAATCAGAAAATGAAGAAAAGGAATGGGTGTAAAAGAGAAGATTTCACTGGAAGTGCTTTAGGAAGGCCCAGGGTGAATACCATGACAAAGATGAATGTCATAATACCCAACTTAGTGTAATAAAATCTTACAAGAAATATGTTTAAGTCTTCTGTAATGTTTATGATAAAATATTAATTGGAAGATATGACAGATTAAAAATATAAACGCAGAAAATTTCTGGCAGTCCAGTGGTTAGGACTCCATGCTCCCACTTCAGGGGGCACAGGTTCCATCCCAGGTCAGGGAACTAAGAATCCACCATGATGCACAGCTTAAATAAGTAAGTAAACAAAGTATATTTATTTGCTAATCTTTGTCAGTCACGATGTAGTCGGTCCATGATCTTGACTGTGGGTCTACTGCTGAAATGCAAGTTGTCTTTCATATACTATGCCCACCATGTGTGACCTGTATTTTTCAGCTCTAGATTTTAAGAAGAAAAACAAAAACCTGAAAACATTCATGAAGTGATCTATATGCAGAGTCTGTCTGGACTTTTAAGACTTCTTTTCCATCTTTTTTAGTTTTCTAATCCATATTAATCGAGCAGCAATTTTTTTTTTAGTAACTTGAAATTATTGGATCATTACAAAGCATTTGAAATATTTTTCACAAAACCATTCTTTTTGAACTCAAATTTCACCAACTGACGTCATATTTAATTACACTGCATAATTACAATTTTCAGTGTATTACAACAAATATATACAGATATAGAGACAAATACAATGCATATATTACAAAAAAAATAAATAAATACAGGGATCAATACAACTGGTTGGGAGGCCACATGGTCTGGAACCTGTCAGGACCAGCAGCTCACGGAGTAGAATCAAGTGCACAGTGTATCAGGTGGTTAAAGCAGAGACTGGGCCAGAGACTGTCCACTGTACTCAGGTGCACTGTAAGAAATGTTAACTACCACCAACGCCCCAACCTAAAGGTTTTAATTTATCAAAATGTCACCATAATTAGTAAAACATCTACGGAGGGGAATTTTCCTGCTACTGATGCTTGTTTATCAACAGGAAAAGCAGACAGAGATTTGAAGGAAAGAGAACTCATTTTCATCATGTTGTTGAGTCTGCCCCTCCAGGCTTCCTGCCTGCCTGTCTCCTTTGTAACTGTATCACAGAGCCTGACATTTAATGAGTGCTCAATAAAGCTGCTCAGTAAACCTGCTGAATATGTTCACACACCCCAACCTGGATCAGTATTTCAGCTGCTATCACTGCTGGCCTATAAATAAAATTTTCTGGGGCTGGAGAAATGGAATGCTAGAAGGTTTGACTCATGGTCTATTATCTGCTAATATTTCCATCTTTTTCTTTACATTGTAAGTATGTTTCTTAGCACTGATTAACTAAATTTATAAATCAGGATCCTATTCATACTTAGATTATTATTGTTTTAATGCTAATATTGATAGTATTCTGTAAATTATTCTATCTTGATTAAAGCCATTAGTGCTCATTAAAAAATAAAATTGGGTTGAATGTCGTATTGCGTTTGAATTTCACATTCCCACAATGCGTGGCGGCTAATGCTTCCAGTTTCTGGCACTACTACTGAGAACATAAAAGTTCTCCTGGAACTAACAAATTACTTCCCTTCCAACACAATTATATAATCTGAGAATTGAATGGCACCCTAGAGATTATTCCGTGGTCCAAAATCCCTCCCAATTAAGGGTTCCAATCAAAAACCACTCAACTTTTTGGGACAAGGAGGGATGTTTATCTTTAAATCCCATGTTACAGAATGCTGCACCGATATAGTAGGCTCTTAATACATATTAAACAAATCTAAAACACACCCCTTTCATTAATTTTATTCTTCCTAGGCTTTAGCTGTATTATCTACTGAATCTGTAATTACAGATTTGCATGAATCTTCTGCTCATTAACCAATGTTCAGAAAGAAATTCAGTAGAGGAAACTTCATGATCAGTCAAATGTTTTAACATCAATGCTGCTTGTACCGGTGCATAATAAGCCTTTAACAGAAAACAGAAAACCAAGTCTTCATTACTTTGCTTATGATCCATAAGGGGTTTCCAATTTATCCAAAATATTCACATGTTCTCAATTCCTTATGATTTATTTAACATGTAAAGTCTTGCATCATTCATACAATTATATACCCTTCTACTTATAATTGGGGTTCCCACAGATTTAACCATATTACTGCAGTAAGACATGTTATTATGCTAATTAGTTTTCCCTCCAATTAACAGCCTGTGATCCCGTCAGATTTCCCACAATACGACATGATAATGGAGAGAACAAAGCCTCTGGGGCAGTAAACATCACCATTTTACTTTATGCAAGTATGTATCCCAAAACAGTACACAATTTACAGCAAGGCAGTGCCTAGCAGCTATTACAATGCATTGGTTTTGAGTACTTTTACAATATACATTTCCAAATCTAGTTTCCTACTGTTTCGCTGAAAGGGAACACACAAAATCTCTCAACAGAACAATTACAGTGCTTTTATTAACTTTTTTTTTCCCCAGGCAATAAATTTCCACTTCCTCCTAAATATCTCTGGACAGCAACTTCTGGCAACCCATCTGTCTTTCATCACAGCTTCTTTTCATAACTAACGGGTCAAGTTCTTTTCTCTCCATTTCAACACGATGTACTGTACTTGCAGCCCTGCCACGATAGCCCACTGCTGCATGCAGAAATACAGCATATTGAATTTCACTGTCCTTCATTGTTTCCAGTTTAACTGCCATTTTACCACCATACACACGAGAGGAATGCGTTCCCACAGGCATCTTATGAATTTCCAAAGCAGCTATTCTTTGAGGATTTACAAAAAAAATTTGCCTTCTCTGAATTCCCTTTATTACCAGAGAAACGGCTTTGAGGAGTTTAGAGATTTTTTTTAAAGTACCCTATGCAAAAAGAAACTGATTCTAAGCATTTCTATTTTGCAAGCAAATTTAATCCTAAAGATCTTCCTAGGGCAATGGAGGAATGTCCGGGCAAAGATTCTTAAAAGACTGATTCTGGCTTTCCCAATTAAAATGAAAAAATTTTCAACCCACAAAGATTATCTTATCAAATTGTCCTTTCTTCTCAGGCTTACACCATACGGGCTACCCAGCGCAGTGGAAAATAAACAACTGGCTTTGGCTTTTGCACAACGCCCTAAATCTTCCTAAAACTCCCCCCACCGCCTCGGGCTCCCAGACGTACATAATCCCTCGGCAAACCCCGAACCTGCCAATGAAGTGGTTGCTTTCTCCGCCACAAAGGGCCGGCCCCGCGCCGCGTGCACGGAGGCTCCTGCACACACACATGTGCCGGGCTGGCCTGACACAAGCGCGGGGCTGCCCTCCCCGGACCCCAAGCCGCAGGCCCGGCCCGAACGCCGCGCGCTCTCCCCGGCCACCGCCTTCTGCCCTCCGCCCCTCTCTCCTCAGTGACAGGATGCCCGCTCGCGAGCGCCCGGCCGCGAGCTGCCGTCCCCGTCGGCCCGAACCTCAGAGCCACTTCCCCTCCGCCCACCGTCCTCGTCCCTTTCCCCCTCGCCCTCGCCTCAGGAAATTCCGTCGGAACTTCACTCGGGCCGAACCGAGCGGCCGGGCCCGGGCCGCGCCCCCCACCCCCCACCCCGCGCCTCAATCCGAGGTGACCACCGACCCCGGAGACCCCCGGCCGGCCCCGCGCCTCACCTCCTCCTCACTCTCGCTGCGGAAACACAGGCACGCGGCCCGCTTCTTGTAGCCGTCGCCGTCATAGGTGCGGGTCTGGTTCGACTTGAGCTTCATCATCCTCCGGGCCCGAGTTGGGGGGTGCGGCGCGGGTCTCGGGAGTCGAGGGTGGGGAGCCCGCTCCGGACGGCCGCGCGCGCGCGCGCGCCCCCGGCTCGGCCAAGGGAAGCAGGGAGGGGGAGCCGCTACTGCGCTACACGGCTCCGCCGCTGGCTGGCCGCGGCCGCCTCATTCCCCTCGGCCGAGGCCCCGCTCCGCCGCCGCCGTCACGGCTGCCGTCGCCGCGGCCACCGCCCCCTCTGCCGCCGCCACCCCCGACGACGACCGCGCCGCCATCTTGGGCGCGCTGCGTCAGCGGCGTAAGGCCGCGCCGGCCTGCGGGACGGCCGCGCGCTCGCAGCGCCTGCCGCGTTCGGGAATCGCGCCCTCCCAGTCCGCGAGGCGTAAACGAGCGTCTGGGATGAGAGGGCGCCGCGGCTCGACGCGGCCACTACGCCAGTAGCGTAGGGGCGGGGACTGGGAGCCGCTCTGGGAGGAAGCGGAGGGGAAGAGGGTGCGGGTGCTGGACTGCCCCGCTCCGCTAAGTAGGCGGAAGCGAGAATTTGCCCAAGGTCACGCCGCCTGGTCCTTGGCCTTGCCCATCCATCAGGGAGCGGGTGAGAGAGAAGGTCTAGAGGTAAAAAGAAGGATGCAGTTAAACGTAATGGAGAGTGCAACTCGAGATGCCTGGGATTAAGCACTGCACAGAAACGGGGCAGAAGGTGGTGCGCATTGCATTGACATCCAGGATCTCTGACAAGTCTATGGGCTGGGTCATGTAGTTCACTGAAAGGACAGGTGTTTTATCTTACATCTCTTTATCGTGCAAAAAGGCAAATGCTTCATCTTTAGGTATACAGGAGGGCTAGAAAGGAGTGAGGAAGACAGTGTGCAAATCATAAGGCATCATGATTTGGGCAGTAAAAGAGGATATATTGTGGATGTCAAATAGATTCTCCAGGGAAGGACATACAGCCAGACGCCCTCCAGCAAGGTAGAAGGAGTGTGACTTGTGAAAGTTCTTAATAGCCCACACCGAAAGTAGTCCATGTGGATGTCCCGGAGGTTCTGAAAATCCTGTGTGGGATTTGTTTGTGAATTGCTTATTACCCTCCCCCGCCTTTTTTTTTTTTTTTTTTTTCTTTTTTTGAATTTGTGTGTATTTAGCATAGTCCAACCCACTCCAGTGTTCTTGCCTGGAGAATCCCAGGGACGGGGGAGCCTGGTGGGCTGCCGTCTATGGGGTCGCACAGAGTCGGACACGACTGAAGCGACTTAGCAGCAGCAGCATAGTCCGAAAAGATCAGGATTTGAAGCCAAACAAACCTAAGTTGGAATTCATTTACATAATTTATACTCCTCTAAAATAGAAATAAATGCATTTGACACCTGGCACGTAGTAGTCACACAATACACTGTAACTACAAACATACCTCGATTTATTTCACTTTGTTTTTGTCTTTTTACAAATTGACGGACTGTGGCAATCCTGCATTGAGCAACTTTTTTCCAACAGTATTTGCTCACTTGTCTCTGTGTCACATTTTGGTAATTCTTAAAATACTGCAAGTTTTTCATTATACTATGATCAGTGATCTTTGAAGTTACTGCCATAACTTGCTGAAGGCTCAGATGATGGTTTGCATTTTTTAGTAATGAGGTTTTTCTTTTTTTTGGTTGTAGTGGGTCTTCATTGCTGATCACAGGCTTTCTCTAATTGCAGTTAGCAGGGGCTACTCTCTTGTTGCAGAGCACAATGCTTCCCTGGTTGCTCAGATGGTAAAGAATCTGCCCAAACTGTGGGAAACCTGGGTTTGATGCTTGGATTGGGAAGATCCCCTGGATAAGAGAATGGCTACTCACTCCAGTATTCTGGCCTGGAGAATTCCATGGACTGTATAGTCCATGAAGTCACAAAGAGACACAACTGAATGACTTTCACTTTTTCTTGTTGCACAGCACAGGCTCTAGAGCTTGGGCTCAGTAGTTGTGGCTCATGGGCTTAGTTACCCCATGGCATGTGGGATCTTCCTGGAGGAGGGATCGAACCTGGTCGATGTCCCTTGCATTGCAAGGTGGATTCTTAACCACTGGACCACCAGGGAAGCCCATGAAGTACCTTTAAATTAAGGTATATGCATTGTTTTTTAGACATAATGCTATTGCACACTTAATAGATTATAGTATAAACATTTGCCTTAGGAAAACAAAAGTTCCTGTGACTTTTGCAATATTTGCTTTATTGCATGGCCTGGAACTGAACCAGCAATATCTCCGAGGTATGCCTGTAATGTTATTGGCATTTCACTAAGCCCTGGACACAGAAGATATGGAATTTCAGTTAGTTGTAGTTAATCTTCACAGATTAACAGAATTCCCCAAATACTGGTCATTTTGGTTGTCTTTCTAGCTTCCTCCTCTGCCATTTTGTCTCTATTTTTTAAATATTTATCTATTTGGGTTCCTCAAGTAACATGTGGGCTTCTCATTGTGCTGTGTAGGCTCAGTAGTTTGTGGCATGCAGCTTAGTTGCCCCATGGCATGAAGGATCTTAGTTCCCTGACCAGGGTTTGAATCTGACCAGGAATCAAACCCATGTCTCCTGCATTAGAAGGCAGATTCTTAACCACAGGACCATGAGGAAAGTCCCAAACACCCCAATTTTTAAAAATGGAACATGTAATTGAACAGATACTTGACAAAATAAGACCCAAAAATTCCCAAGGAACACACAGAAAAGTGCTTAAGATCATTATTATTAAGTAACTATAAAACTACAATGAGACACAACATCACACTCATTAGAATGAATAAAATCAAAAAAGACTTGCAACACTAAATGTTGGCTAGGATGTGAGCAACTGAAACTCTGATACAATGGTCCTGTGCCAGTTGTACAATGAAACACCACTCTGAAGAAACTTTTAGAAAATTCTTACTAAGTTGGACCTAACCTATGACCCAGCAATTCCATTCCTAGGCATTTACTCAATAGAAGTGAAGATAAATGTCCACAAAAAATTACATAAGAATGTTTATGGCAGCCTTATTTGTAATAACCCCAAACTGGAAGTAGCCCACGTGTCATAAGGAAAATAGATAAATGATGGTATATTCGTGCAATTGAATACTATTCAATCATAAAACAGATTACTGACACATGCAGTAATATGGATGAATTCCAAAAACATTATAAGTGAAAGAAGCTACTCATTTTGAAAAATTTATGTTGGGAACTCCTTGGCAGTCAGTCCAGTGGTTAGGACTTTGGGCTTTCACTGTAGGGGCTCAGGTTTTGAACCCTGGTTGGGAAACCAGGATCCCACAAGCCATGCAGTATGGCCAAAATAAAAAAAGTGTATAATATATATATATATATATATATATATATATATATCCATTTCTATAAAATATAAATACAGACCAAACTAATCCATGATAGAAATCTGATAGTGGTTGTAGGAGGGCTGAGGAAGGAATTGTCTGGAAAAGGGCAGAAAAAACATCCTGGGGGTATAAAAATGTTTTATGTCCTGTTTTAGGCAGCGATTATACAGGAGTATACAACTGTGAGAACTCATGGAACTGAATATCTAAAATCTGTGCATTTTATTGTATGTTCATTATGTTTTAATTTAAAAGGTTAAAAATCAGTGATTTTTAATATCCTAGGAGAAAACAATGAGAAAATCAAATTAAAACACAATTCCACTTAAAATACCATAAGAATCCTTAGGAATAAATTTAACAAAACATTTTGCACTAAACATTATAAAACATTGTTGAGAGACTCTGAAGAAGATCTAAATGAATGGAGATATAAACCATATTAATCCACTGAAAGATTTGAGAGTGTTAAGAAGTTAATCCTCCCCAACTTGATCTGTATATTCAAAGCAATCCCAATCAAAGTCATGCCCACATTGTAATCCCCAGACCTTACATAGAAAAGGGGACTCTCCAGATGTGATTAAGGATCTCAAGATGGGGATATTAGCCTGCATTATCTGGGTGGGTCCAAAATAATCAAAAGTGTCCTTAGAAGGGAAGGAAGGAGACAGGAGAGTCTGAGACAGAGAAGATGATGTGATGACAGCAGGAAAGGTCAGAGAGAAAGAGACTGAAAGACGCTGGTTTTGAGAAGTTGGAGGCGCCATAGAATGCCAGGGGCCTCCAGAAGCTAGGAAAAACAAGAAAAGAGATTGTCCCCAAAGCAGCCAGAGGAACAACTCTCCTGACCCGTTTAGGACTTCTGACCCCTGGAACAGTTAAGATATGAACAATAAATTTGTGTTGTTGTTGTTTTTCTTTTCTTGGCTATGCCCTGTGGCATATGGAATCTTAGTTCCCTCACCAGGGATCCTCCCCTACGTTGGGAGCATGGAATCTTAACCCCTGGACCACCAGGGAAGTCCCTAAATTTGTGTTGTTTTAGACCCCTAAATCGGAGAAGGCAGTGGCACCCCACTCCAGTACTCTTGCCTGGAAAATCCCATGGATGGAGGAGCCTGGTAGGCTGCAGTCCATGGGGTTGCGAAGAGTCAGACGCAACTGAGCGACTTCCTTTTCACTTTTCATTTTCATGCATTGGAGAAGGAAATGGCAACCCACTCCAGTGTTCTTGCCTGGAGAATCCCAGGGGCAAGGGAGCCTGGTGGGCTGCCGTCTATGGGGTCGCACAGAGTCGGACATGACTGAAGTGACTTAGCAGCAGCAGCAGACCTCTAAATATGTGTGGATTTGTTATAGCAGCAATAGGAAATGAAAACACCTGGCAAAAAATGAAAACATATGTCCACAAAAAGACTTGTACAAAATGTTCACAGCAGCTTTAATTTATAATAGCCAGACAACACAGATGTCCATCTGTGATGCAGGGGCGTTCGGGGGTGGTGTGGGAAGGAGTGGGGAGGTGGATTAACTAAAAAGAGACATAAGAGAATTTTAGGGGAAAGTGAAAAGTTCTCATCTTGATAGGGCTGTCAGTGCCCTCCAGGCCAAAACCAAGCATATACCAGTAGTTAAACAACCTGGGATTTTTGCTTCTTGCAGTGATGGAGAACACCTACCAGGGAGGAGCCTAGGGCGTCTCAGGTGTTAAAAACCACTTAGGTTAGGTGATTTGGGGCAGGTTTTAAAGAAACAGGGCTTTGTTCTGGATTGGATGCTGTAAGGAAGCAGGGTAATTCTACGATTGGGTATCTTAAAAAATCTTTCCTAGAAGGAGGGAGGAGTGAACATGGCTAAAGTCATAACTGGTAGACAGGCAGTTTCTCCTATCAGCTAGGAGAGAGGTGTGCTTTGTATTTACTGGTTTACTGTGAACTTGTTTTTCTCTGTGCTTAGACAAGATTATAAGGGCTTCCCTCATAGCTCAGTCGGTAAAGAATCTGCCTGCAGTGCAGGAGACCTGGGTTCGATTCCTGGGTCAGGAAGATCCCCTGGAGAAGGAAATGGCAATCCACTCCAGTATTCTTGCCTGGAAAATCCCATGGACAGAGGAGCCTGGCAGACTACAGTCCATGGGGTTGCAAGAGTTGGACACGACTTAGCGACTAAACCACCACCACCACGGACACGATTATAAAGTTTTTTAACTTTGAGTCACAGTGTCACCTTCTCTGATGCTGATGTTTGATGACATTGTTTATATCCAACAGGAGAGTGACTTGGCCTCACTGTGAGTGCCATGCAACTTCCAGCATGCCAAAGCCTGCCTGTAAGGGTCAGGCCAGTTCCTGGATGTCAGGGGCTGCTTTTCTCTTTCTCAGGCAAGTGAGTTACATGGTTGGATCCATTTGTCAAAGGGGTAGAGTTAGGATTTGTATATTACATTGTCAGTTGGTCTGCAAACGCTCTATAAAGAAAATAAAAATGAATAAGTTGTAGTACATCCACACAGTTGAATACTACTCCACAATAGAAAGGAATAAACTACCTATACAGGCAACATCATGGATGAATCTCAGAGCCACATGCTGAGCAACGTAAGTCAGACAAAGGAGGACGTACTGTATGGTTCCAGTGTTCTTTAATATTTGTGTGTGTGTGTATTTATATGACTGCACCAGGTCTTAGTTGCAGCTTGTGGGATCTAGTTCCCTGACCAGGGGTTGAACCCGGGCCCTCTGCATTGGGAGAGTGAAGTCTTAGCCACTGGACCACCAGGGAAGTGCTCCGGTTCCAGTTTGCTGATATTCTGGGGAAGATACAATTATGAAGAGAGTGTTGACCACACAGGGGCAGCACAGCAGACCTTTTTAGGGTGATGGAAAGGTACTACAGCTTTGCTGTGGTGGTGATTACATGCCTGTGCTTAGTCGCTCAGTCATGTCTGACTCTTTGCAACCCTCTAGACTGTAGCCCACCAGGCTCCTCTGTCCATGGAGATTCTCCAGGCAAGAATATTGGAATGGGTTGCCATGCCCTCCACCAGGGGATTTTCCCAACCCAGCGATCGAACCCAGGTCCCCAGCATTGCAGGAGGATTCTTTACCATCTGAGCCACCAGAGAAGCCCAAAAAATACTGGAATGGGTAAACTTTCCCTTCTCCAGGGGAACTTTGTGACCCAGGAATTGAACCGGGGTCTCCTGCATTGCAGGCAGATTCATTACCTGCTGAGCTACCCGGGAAGCCTGGTTACATGCCTATGTTTATCAAAACTCAGAACTGTATCCCTGAAAAGCGTGAATTTTACTGCATGTAAACTTGACTAAAAAATTACCAAGTTAGGGGTAAGTGAGTAACAGAAGCAGAAGATATTAAGAAGAGGTGGCAAGACTACACAGAAGAACTGTACAAAAAAGATCTTCACAACCCAGATAATCACGATGGTGTGATCACTGACCTGGAGCCAGACATTCTGGAATGTGAAGGCAAGTGGGCCTTAGAAAGCATACTACAAACAAAGCCGGTGGAGGTGATGGAACTCCAGTTGAGCTATTTCAAATCCTGAAGGATGATGCTGTGAAAGTGCTCCACTCAATATGCCAGCAAATTTGGAATACTCAGCAGTGGCCACAGGACTGGAAAAGGTCAATTTTCATTCCAATCCCAAAGAAAGAAAATGCCAAAGAATGCTCAAACTACCACACAATTGCACTCATCTCACACGCTAGTAAAGTAATGCTCAAACTTCTCCAAGCCAGGCTTCAGCAATATGTGAACTGTGAACTTCCTGATGTTCAAGCTGGTTTTAGAAAAGGCAGAGGAACCAGAGATCAAATTGCCAACATCCTCTGGATCATCGAAAAACCAAGAGAGTTCCAGAAAAACATCTATTTCTGCTTTATTGACGATGCCAAAGCCTTTGACTGTGTGGATCAATAAATCGTGGAAAATTCTGAAAGAGTTGGGAATACCAGACCACCTGAACTGCCTCTTGAGAAATCTGTATGCAGGTCAGGAAGCAACAGTTAGAACTGGACATGAAACAACAGGCTGGTTGCAAATAGGAAAAGGAGTACGTCAAGGCTGTATATTGTCACCCTGCTTATTTAACTTCTATGCAGAGTACATCATGAGAAACGCTGGACTGGAAGAAGCACAAGCTGGAATCAAGATTGCTGGGAGAAATATCTATAACCTCAGATATGCAGATGACACCACCCTTATGGCAGAAAGTGAAGAGGAACTCAAAAGCCTCTTGATGAAAGTGAAAGTGGAGAGTGAAAAAGTTGGCTTAAAGCTCAACATTCAGAAAACGAAGATCATGGCATCCGGTCCCATCACTTCATGGGAAATAGATGGGGAAACAGTGGAAACAGTGTCAGACTTTATTTTTCTGGGCTCCAAAATCACTACAAATGGTGACTGCAGCCATGAAATTAAAAGAGGCTTACTCCTTGGAAGGAAAGTTATGACCAACGTAGATAGTATATTCAAAAGCAGAGACATTACTTTGCCAACAAAGGTCCGTCTAGTCAAGGCTATGGTTTTTCCTGTGGTCATGTATGGATATGAGAGTTGGACTGTGAAGAAGGCTGAGCACTGAAGAATTGATGCTTTTGAACTGTGGTGTTGGAGAAGACTCTTGAGAGTCCCTTGGACTGCAAGGAGCTCCAACCAGTCCATTCTGAAGATCAGCTCTGGGATTTCTTTGGAGGGAATGATGCTGAAGCTGAAACTCCAGTACTTTGGCCACCTCATGTGAATAGTTGACTCATTGGAAAAGACTCTGATGCTGGGAGGGATTGGGGGCAGGAGGAGAAGGGGACGACAGAGGATGAGATGGCTGGATGGCATCACTGAGTCAATGGACGTGAGTCTGAGTGAATTCCGGGAGTTGGTGATGGACAGGGAGGCCTGGCGTGCTGCGATTCATGGAGTCGCCAAGAGTCAGACACGACTGAGCGACTGAACTGAACTGAACCGAGTATAGGGATCGATGTAACAAGTGTGGCAGATTGTTGACTGTTGAAGCTTGGTGGTGGGTATATGGTAGCTTATTACACTTCTGTGTTTATATTTGAAATTTTCCATATTTTTTATTTTAATGGAAAGGGAAATCTCTGTGTGATGACGGCAAAGATGTCAGAGTCATTTGACTGTTCGTCCCTCCCCCTTCCAGTCCGCCTTCCTGTACTCTCTTTGCAATTGATGAGCTGGTGACCCTAGATTCTCAAACTGACCTCCTGCCTCTCATGCACTGAAATAAACTAGAACCATTTACTTTGACATTTCTTGCTGGTCCTCTTCATAAATTTTTAATACCATTTGATTTGTGACTTTTACAAGTTTTGCTCCATTTTGAGGTCTCTTAATTCCCTCAGCTTGGGGATCCTCTCCCATTTAATATGTATTTGTATGTATTATCTTTCCTCTACTATGTATTTTTAAAGATGCCCTTCTCCTCACAATGGCCTCTTTGATATGTCAGTAAACCATGCAGGGCTTATTTTTTTTAAGTGCTGTTCTTTTGGATTTGTGCCATGCATTTATCACGGGCTTCCAGTAAAGCACTTTTAATAGACATGGGCTCCAGGCTTTCTACGGGCTGTAACTTTTCAACAGTCCCTTTCATTTCTCCCCCTGCTAATGCCCTCATTCTGTCGCAGTCTCGCTTTCTAAAACCCAGCAATCCAATGATGGATTTCCCCCCTCCCTTTCCCGTTAGCCAGCTGAATGTGTATTGTGGCCACTATTGACTGCGTGGCTTACCCGTGACCACTCAGTGCCCCAGTGTGGTCAGTGCGCAGACCCAGATTCCGTTTACAGTTTCCTGCAGTGGGGTTTCAAGTATTAATATTTGCCAAGCATCCGGCACTGCTGGCTACACCAATCCTCACCATTACGTGGTTAACTACTCAACTATCAATCTACAGGATAAATCCCAACTTTCACACCTATTAGAGTGGCTAAAATAAAAAGACCAAACAGCCCAAGTTTTGGTGAAGATGAAAGCAATTCAAAGTCATGTGCTACCAGTGGGAAGTGTAAAATGGTGCAGCCGCTTGGGAAAACAGTCTAGCCATTCCTCAAAATGTTACAAAGTTGCTAGGTGGTCTAGCAACTCCATCCCTAGGAATGTACCCAAGAGATGTAAAACTGTGTGTCCTCACAAATGGACATGAACGTTCACTGGAGCGTTAGTCACAGTTCCCAAAGGCCCACTAACAGGTGAATGGATTAAAAATGGTGCTGTGTCCCTACAATGGAATACTACTTTGCAACAAAAAGGAACTTGATACCAGGCAATGACTGTGATGAATCTCAATGTGGCTAAGAAGCCAGACTATAAAAAAGTGCATATTGTATAATCCCATCTTTATAAAACTCTAGAAAATGCAAACTAACCTATAATGACAGGAAGCAGATCAGGCACAAACGCTGGGGATGGGGCGAGGGATTACCAGTCATTATTTTGATTTCATGGGCTTATACATATGTCAAATTTTATCAGACTGTACCTGATGAACTATGGAATGAGGTTCGTGACATTGTACAGGAGACAGGGATCAAGACCATCCCCATGGAAAAGAAATGCAAAAAAGCAAAATGGCTGTCTGGGGAGGCCTTACAAATAGCTGTGAAAAGAAGAGAAGTGAAAAGCAAAGGAGAAAAGGAAAGATATAAGCATCTGAATGCAGAGTTCCAAAGAATAGCAAGAAGAGATAAGAAAGGCTTCCTCAGCAATCAATGCAAAGAAATAGAGGAAAACAACAGAATGGGAAAGACTAGAGATCTCTTCAAGAAAATTAGAGATACCAAGGGGACATTTCATGCAAAGATGGGCTCGATAAAGGACAGAAATGGTATGGACCTAACAGAAGCAGAAGATATTAAGAAGAGGTGGCAAGAATACACAGAAGAACTGTACAAAAAAGATCTTCATGACCCAGATAATCACGATGGTGTGATCACTCACCTAGAGCCAGACATCCTGGAATGTGAAGTCAAGTGGGCCTTAGAAAGCATCACTACGAACAAAGCTAGTGGAGGTGATGGAATTCCAGTTGAGCTATCTCAAATCCTGAAAGATGATGCTGTGAAAGTGCTGCACTCAATATGCCAGCAAATTTGGAAAACTCAGCAGTGGCCACAGGACTGGAAAAGGTCAGTTTTCATTCCAATCCCAAAGAAAGAAAATGCCAAAGAATGCTCAAACTACCGCACAATTGCACTCATCTCACACGCTAGTAAAGTAATGCTCAAAATTCTCCAAGCCAGGCTTCAGCAATACGTGAACCGTGAACTTCCTGATGTTCAATCTGGTTTTAGAAAAGGCAGAGGAACCAGAGATCAAATTGCCAACATCCTCTGGATCATCGAAAAACCAAGAGAGTTCCAGAAAAACATCTATTTCTGCTTTATTGACTATGCCAAAGCCTTTGACTGTGTGGATCACAATAAACTGTGGAAAATTCTGAAAGAGATGGGAATACCAGACCACCTGAACTGCCTCTTGAGAAATCTGTATGCAGGTCAGGAAGCAACAGTTAGAACTGGACATGGAACAACAGGCTGGTTCCAAATAGGAAAAGGAGTATGTCAAGGCTGTATATTGTCACCCTGCTTATTTAACTTCTATGCAGAGTACATCATGAGAAACGCTGGACTGGAAGAAGCACAAGCTGGAATCAAGATTGCTGGGAGAAATCTCAATAACCTCAGATAGGCAGATGACACCACCCTTATGGCAGAAAGTGAAGAGGAACTCAAAAGCCTCTTGATGAAAGTGAAAGAGGAGAGTGAAAAAGTTGGCTTAAAGCTCAACATTCAGAAAACGAAGATCATGGCATCCGGTCCCATCACTTCATGGGAAATAGATGGAGAAACAGTGGAAACAGTGGCAGACTTTATATTTCTGGGCTCCAAAATCACTACAGATGGTGACTGCAGCCATGAAATTAAAAGACTCTTACTCCTTGGAAGGAAAGTTATGACCAACCTAGATAGTATATTCAAAAGCAGAGACATTACTTTGCCAACAAAGGTCGGTCTAGTCAAGGCTATGGTTTTTCTTGTGGTCATGTATGGATGTGAGAGCTGGACTGTGAAGAAGGCTGAGCACTGAAGAATTGATGCTTTTGAACTGTGGTGTTGGAGAAGACTCTTGAGAGTGCCTTGGATGGCAAGGAGATCCAACCAGTCCATTCTGAAGGAGATCAGCCCTGGGATTTCTTTGGAGGAAATGATGCTGAAGCTGAAACTCCAGTACTTTGGCCACCTCATGTGAATAGTTGACTCATTGGAAAAGACCCTGATGCTGGGAGGGATTGGGGGCAGGAGGAGAAGGGGACGACAGAGGATGAGATGGCTGGATGGCATCACTGAGTCAATGGACGTGAGTCTGAGTGAATTCCGGGAGTTGGTGATGGACAGGGAGGCCTGGCGTGCTGCGATTCATGGGGTCGCAAAGAGTCGGAGACGACTGAGCGACTGAACTCAACTGAACTGACAGTCTAAATAAAGGCATATCTCATTTATCAGTCTGTCAGTCAGTTAGTTCAGTCGCGCAGTTGTCTCCGACTCTTTGCGACCCCATGAATCGCAGCACGCTGGCCTCCCTGTCCATCACCAAATCCTAGAGTTCACTCAGACTCACGTCCATCACAGATACTGAGTTTTTTTTTATAAATTGAGGATTGGTGGCAACCCTGCATCAAGCAAGTCTATATGTGCCATTTTTAATTTTTATTAGTATTTAAAAAAAATTTATTTGGCTGCACCAGGTCTTAGTTATGGCACTTAGTTGTGGCATGTAGGATCTAGTTCCCTGTCCAAGGATTGAACCTGGGCCCCTTGCATTGGGAGCGCCACATCTTAGCCACTGGACCACCAGGGAAGTCACAGTACCATTTTTTTTAATTAAAAAAATTTTTTTTTAATGGGAGGAGAAGCCAATGTAATGGCTAGTCTTTACTGGAAAGAAGAAATTCCACATCATATTCTGAGTGCTTTAGTGCAATGGCTCAGTGGGCCAACTGGTGTGGCACCAGCTGGTAATGGGTTCCACAGCTGGGGCATTGCTGGGCCTCGCCTTGGTGCAGCCAGAACCAGATGACAGTACTGTGGTCTTCTTCACAGATGCAGCCCACCCTCCGCTTGTTGGTGACGGAGGGGACTAAATTAGGGTCTTCCTTGGTACATTAGGGTCTTCCTTGGTACCTGAGGTTGCCTTTGGGGCAAGTATATTGTATGGGTCCTGTCCCTTGCGAGCAGCCAGCATGACCTCCCTCTCTAGCCCAGTCGCCTGCTCTTCATCAGTAGGAACACCACCTCCAGACGCCATAGAGCGCACCACGGAGACTCCATTTGGACCCCAGGCCCTCAGGGCCTGGGAGGCCAAAACTCCAGCTCCACAGAGTAACCTTGACGCCATTACGCCTGCTACAAACACCAGCACTTCCGGCTTTAAATTAATTTTTATTGGAGTATAGTTGCTTTACAATAGTCATATTAGTTTCCATTGTACAGCAAAGTAAATCAGCTGTATGTATACATATAACCATTCTTTTTCAGATTTCCTTCCCATTTAGGTTACTGCAGAGCACTGAGTCCCCTGTGCTCTACAGTAGGTTCTCATTAGTTATTTTATACGCAGTATCAGTGGAATATATACGTCAATCCCAATCTCCCAACTCATCCAAGCCTCTCCCTTTCCTCCCTCAGTGTCCATACACTTATTCTCTATGTCTGTGTCTGTTTCTGTTTTGCAAATAAGATCATCTGTCATCTACCATTTTCCAACAGCATTTGCTCACTGCATATCTGTTATATTTTGTTAATTCTTGCAATATTTCAGATTTTTTCATTATTATTTGTTAAGCTGATCTGTGATCTTTGATGTTACTAGTGTGACTCACTGCAGGCTCAGATGGTAGTTAGCATTTCTCAGCAATAAAGCATGTTTAAATTAAGATATGTATATTGTTTTTCAGACATAATGCTGTTACAGACAACAGTGCATCATAACTTACACGCACCGGGAAATAAAAAAATCTGTGTGACTCGTTTTACTGCAATTGACTTTACTGCAGAGGTCTGAAACTAAACCAGCCATATCTCCAAGGTCTGCCTGTATATGTACTTTATGTCAATTATACCTCAATAAAGCTGAAAAAAAAAAAAGAATAAAAATAGGGACTTTCCCGGCAGTCCAGTGGTTAACACTTCACCTTCCAATGCAGGGGGCGCAGGTTTCCACCCCTGGTTGGTAAACTAAGACACCACATGCCACTCAGTGTAACCAAAAATAAGAAGAAAAAGGAATAAAAGGAATACAAACTCCTAGACTTGGGGAAGGGAGCCCCAGGCTGCTTCTCTGGTTACTCTGTGGATGCGTGCCTAGGCCAGTCTCACGCTACTTTAAACTGTTCGACTGAGCTCCGAGGGTCACAGTGGCGCACTGTGGGAGGCCTTCCTCTTGATCATGTTTGCTCCCCTCATCCCCAGAAGCCACCAGCTCAATTCCAGCCGCAGCCACGGGGCACGTAGTGTACATTTCCAGGCCTGCCTCCCAGCGCTGGCAGTCCCTCCGCGGTCAGGCTGTATCAGTGTCACGGTCGCCTCTGCATTCCCAATCTAGGCTCCTGCGGAGACTTTTTTTTTTTGGCTGCACCACACAGCAGGATTAGGAAATGGCAACCCACTCCAGTATTTTTGCCTGGAGGATTCCATGGACAGAGGAGCCTGGCAGGCTACAGTGCATGGAATCACAGAGTCGGACATGACTGAGTAACACACACGCACACACACACAGGAGGAATGTGGGGTCTTAGTTCCCCAATCAGGGACTGAACCCAAGCCCCCTGTATTAGAAGCGTGGAGCCTTAACTACTGGACAGCCAGGAAGTCCCTTCCACAGAGACAGTTTTTTTTCACCAGTGTCCTTTCTACAGAAGGGGATAGCTCTTCGGAGACCACTCCTGCCAGGACATCGTTCACGCAGCAAACAACTGTAAAGTAGCTCCTACTCGGTATGAGACCCTGGGCTATGACCCTGGACAAGGTTGTGTCACAGAGAAAATGGTCTAGCTCCTGAGCAGCTTCCACACAGCCTGGAGAAATTCGGTGCCCACTGCATACCAGGAGAAACCCCTAACTGGACCTTGCAGTAGGGTCGGTTCTACCAGGAAAGGCTTCTCAGGGGACATAATTTAATCTGAAGAATGAACAAGACCCCCGAGTGGACGGGGTGGGAGAATTTCCCCCCACATGGAATACCACAAGCAAAACAGCCTGAAGTTGAGAAAGGGTGTCAGTGTAGCTGCATTCCGGAATTTGGAGTTTTGTTTTGGTTGACAGATGAACCTGTTAGGCCATGCATGGAGCCTGCCATTGCCTAGATTCTAGAAGGCTCTGGAAGGCAACATGGAACTTTGGAAGGATTTTAAGATGAAAGCATCACTATGAACAAAGCTAGTGGAGGTGATAGAATTCCAGTTGAGCTATTTCAAATCCTGAAAGATGATGCTGTGAAAGTGCTACACTCAATATGCCAGCAAATTTGGAAAACTCAGCAGTGGCCACAGGACTGGAAAAGGTCAGTTTTCATTCCAATCCCAAAGAAAGGCAATGCCAAAGAATGCTCAAACTACAGCACAATTGCACTCATCTCACACGCTAGTAAAGTAATGCTCAAACTTCTCCAAGCCAGGCTTCAGCAATACGTGAACTGTGAACTTCCTGATGTTCAAGCTGGTTTTAGAAAAGGCAGAGGAACCAGAGATCAAATTGCCAACATCCTCTGGATCATCGAAAAACCAAGAGAGTTCCAGAAAAACATCTATTTCTGCTTTATTGACTATGCCAAAGCCTTTGACTGTGTGGATCACAATAAACTGTGGAAAATTCTGAAAGAGATGGGAATACCAGACCACCTGACCTGCCTCTTGAGAAATTTGTATGCAGGTCAGGAAGCAACAGTTAGAACTGGACATGCAGCAACAGACTGGTTCCAAATAGGAAAAGGAGTACGTCAAGGCTATATATTGTCACCCTGCTTATTTAACTTCTATGCAGAGTACATTATGAGAAACGCTGGACTGGAAGAAGCACAAGCTGGAATCAAGATTGCTGGGAGAAATATCAATAACCTCAGATATGCAGATGACACCACCCTTATGGCAGAAAGTGAAGAGGAACTCAAAAGCCTCTTGATGAAAGTGAAAGTGGAGAGTGAAAAAGTTGGCTTAAAGCTCAACATTCAGAAAACAAAGATCATGGCATCCGGTCCCATCACTTCATGGGAAATAGATGGGGAAACAGTGGAAACAGTGTCAGACTTTCTTTTTCTGGGCTCCAAAATCACTGCAGATGGTGACTGCAGCCATGAAATTAAAAGAGGCTTACTCCTTGGAAGGAAAGTTATGACCAACCTAGATAGCATATTCAAAAGCAGAGACATTACTTTGCCAACAAAGGTTCGTCTAGTCAAGGCTATGGCTTTTCCTTTGGTCATGTGTGGATGTGAGAGTTGGACTATGAAGAAGGCTGAGCACCGAAGAATTGATGCTTTTGAACTGTGGTGTTGGTGAAGACTCTTGAGAGTCCCTTGGACTGCAAGGAGATCCAACCAGTCCATTCTGAAGGAGATCAGCCCTGGGATTTCTTTGAAAGGATGCTAAAGCTGAAACTCCAGTACTTTGGCCACCTCATGCAAAGAGTTGACTCATTGGAAAGACTCTGATGCTGGGAGGGATTGGGGGCAGGAGGAGAAGGGGACGACAGAGGATGAGATGGCTGGATGGCATCACTGACTCGATGGACGTTGAGTCTGAGTGAACTCCGAGAGTTGGTGATGGACAGGGAGGCCTGGCGTGCTGCAATTCATGGGGTCGCAAAGAGTCGGACATGACTGAGCGACTGATCTGATCTGCTCTGAAGATGAAGAGTACCTTTGTTTACATGTCTCTCAAAACTAACTGCGACTAGGGTGGGGAGAGTGGTGGAAATCAGAGCAAAGCTGCAGGCAAGGGGCCTCTTAGGGCATTGCACTTGTTCTGGGGGAGGTCCACAGTAGCACGAAGTGAGGAGGAGGCAGGACTGGGGCTGTGGAGTGTCTTGCAGTCCTGCCTCCACACCCAGCCTCATCACCTACGGCCATTAGACCACTGAATCATCTCCTGAGACTTTGTCCTGAAAGCCCACTCTAAAATAATCACTGATCCATCCTCTGAGAGCCACGAGTACTTTATGTTCATTGGAAACTTAGGCAGACCAGGTCCCAGGACAGATTAAACCAATTGCTCTAGCAGTGCTCTCAGGGAGACTCCTTTCTCCCGGGTCTTAGAACTGATGAGTGCATTCTGAGGCAGACAAGGAGGAGCCTGTGAGCCCGCATTGCTGTGGGGCTACTCCAGGCTGCATTCCCAAAGCTTGGAGACAGTCTGGGCACAGGTGTCTCTTGTCTCTTAGTCCTCACTTAGCCGGTCTGGCTTCTGGAGACTAGGGCAGAATTGGGGAATTCCTAGGGCCCACACTGCCCTGCTGGGGGCCCAGGCCAGGCACTCACGTAGGGAGGGTCCAGGTGGGCCCTCATGTCTTCAGGCCCAGAGGATGTATCCTTCTCAAAAACATTTTCATCTCCCGGCATCTAACATAGGCATGTGGCAGCTGCTTCTCGAAGGTTCATTTATTAATCAAACCCAAGTCTGGACTTCTACAGAAACACAGATGCTTAAAGCTGTTGTTGGCACTCCCTGGAAGGGGACTGTATTTTTCAGGGAAAGGGGATTTGTGTCCATATAGGGAAGTTTGTATTAGGAAAATGTGCCTTCAGCTGTCAGCTTCAAAAATCCCTTAAAAATCCTCTGGAGCCTGTTTTGGTGGTAGCAGTGGTGGGGATTAGCTGGTGAGCCAAATATGGGGCTGGTGGGCAGGTGCCAGGCTTTCATGGGCCTCAAAACCAACCCTGGAAGAAAGGCTCAATCTTCTCCAAAGCTTCCACCCAGTGATGGATGTGCCTGGGGGCCCTGCGCCCCTTGTACTCCATCCACCTCAAGTGACCCTCTCAGGCACTTGTAATAGCAAATATTTGGTTTTCCCAAACTTATTTTTTAATTATTATTTTTTATTTATTTTTTTTCAAACTTATTTTTTAAAAACCTTAATTTTTATTATTGTTGTGGCGTGTGGGATCAAGTCCCCTGACCAGTGATTGAACGTGAGCCCCCTACATTGGGAGCACTGAGGTTTAACCACTGGACCACCAAGGAAGTCTCCAAAACTTTAAATTTTGACGTGTTTCATAACCTGGCACCACCTGACATTTTTGTTCTCCAGTCCTGACTGGTCTCACCACCAGCCCCCTCACCGGGCACAAGCACCTCTGGGTCACTTCCGCCTTCGCTCACTCACCACTGCCTTTGTCTGGACTGATCTGCCACCTATATACTTGGTATTATGGTCTCAATGTAGAGCTTTGGTTTTGCTTTCCTAACTAAACAGTGAGGTCCTTAAAGGAAAATTTCAAGCCTTCCCAGAGCGTCTATCAGCATCGATCCCCAAGCAGCTTATCAGTGACTATTGATAGGCAGGAGTCACTCCATTTCCCAACATAGGGGGAGGGAGGAGGGAGACCGGCAGGCAGCAAGAACACCTCCAACTGTGGATTTTTATCTGTAGTCTCTGACTCTACCCTGTAGATGCCTCGGGTTTTCCCAGAGTGCATGGGTGATCTTGGAGAACACATTCTGGAATGAATTTAAATCACGAGGGAAAAGGTTGGCAAAGAGCCCTAGCTGAGAAAGTGACATTTTAGGGCCAGAAAATCACCAAGGCTATAGAGGAAACCCATCTGCTCCCTTGCTGGCCTCGGCGGGAAACAGTAAAGCTGAGAGCTAACATTTCACAGCAGAATCCAGGTTAAACAATCACAAGGCGTGCGAACACAGGCAACCACTTGACATCGCTCGCGCCAGCAGAAAAATTGGATAAAAAGCAATCTTTGGCAAGGCAGCCAAGGCTGCTCTGAAACAGCTTCCCCCAACACTGCCGCTCTGCCAAGGCAAGTTTCTGCTCATTGGTGGTTAGGAATACAAAGTTCACCTCCCAGGACCAGTGCACTCAGGGCTGCTGTCGGCTGCCACCCTGTGGTCTAAATTACAACAGCCTGTCAAGACTGAAATTGGTTCAGCTTTTAGTTCAGTTCAGTCGCTCAGTGTCCAGCTCTTTGCAACCCCATGGAATGCAGCACGCCAGGGTTCCCTGTCCACCAGGTCGGTGATGCCATCCAACCATCTCATCCTGTCGTCCCCTTCTCCTCCTGCCTTCAGTCTTTCCCAGCATCAGGGCCTTTTCCAGTGAGTCAGTTCTTGGCATCAGGGGGCCAAAGTATTGGAGCTTCAGCCAATAGGTGAACCGATATGGCTTTGTGGTTGCCAGCGCAAAACCACTGACGCAGCTCAGGAAACTGCTACCAGTCTCACCTGGCTCTCTCTCCCTCTCCATATAAAGCTGCAGAACCCCACCAATGATCCCCACATTCCCATACCCCTTAAAAGCCACTTCCAGCTAGTCTTGCTGGCTTTCCTTACCTTGGTGGGCCTGCTGGCTGACCCAGAGCTGCTCCTCAAAAGCTGACCCCTGTGCAGGAAGTGCCGATTATAACCATCAGCAGCCCTTACTTGACCTGCAAAGTGAAGTTGGCATCTCACCTAACAAACCTGCCTGCAAGCCCATGCCCCTGGGCTCTCAAGACCTGCCCCTGGCACTGTGCCAGGCAGATGGCGTTTGTAGTGCAGGACCACAGCAATTGTCCCATCAATCCTCTCTGGGTACTTACAAGATGACACTCTGGTTAGAGGACTCTGCACTTTCATTGCCCTGAGCCCGGGTTCATTCCCTGGTGGGGGAATGAATTTCCTGCACGCCAGGCAGTGTGGTCAAAACGGGAAAAGGTGACATCTGGCCTCACCAAGAATAAACACCATTCACGCATGTCATCCTGGGTCACCACCAACAAACTTCAGGAAAACAGTGCATTTCCTGTTTTGCCGGAGCCCTGGGACAGCAAGAACTCCAGCTGTCAATTATTTTTCTGATTATGCAGAGATAAAAAATGCCAGGGTGGGGTAAGGGGCCTTCAGATGGCTGGGCAGTCCCTTTGGGATGTTTTCGTGGGTTTTTCTGTTTCTTATAAACCGCGAGCTTTGAAGGTTAGTAATTCCAGCAGCAACTGAACAGCAGCCTTCCCACCAGACAGAGCCGAGCCAGCGCTGTCCGTCTGGTCAGCTCCCACAACCTCCCAGAATGGTGACCACTGCACAGGGCTCTACAGGAGCAAGTGCTGGGACAGGGAGGGCCCGGGTCAGAGCCAAGCACTACAGCTCGCACAGCAGTGAGTGATGGCACCCTGGAAAACGACAATTCCCAAAACCAATCTGGTCCTTCCCCACTTACACTCTAACCCTTAAACCTGAACCATTCCTGTTTAGGCTAGAAAATGCAAACAGGGCACACAAGATCATTTTTTTCTGTTTACAGGTTTATTCAACACAAAACAATCCCTTTCAACTTTACTGAGGTGGCTGACCACGTCCACGACCAAATCCGCCTCTCTGCAAGAGAAAGTACATATCAGCATCAGTGGTGTGCTAGGCACCAGGCCTCATCATCACTGGAGAGGCTCCCAAATATAAGGGCTCAGGGGATCCAGCCCTGCCTCTTATAGACTCTGGGGTCACCTTTTTAAACTGGGAGTAAGGACACCCACTCTGGAGCGTGCCCATACACAAATGGAAGCACCTAGCAACAGGACATGATCCTGTGTCACCATATACGCTTTTCCACAAAGGAGACCTAGAGAACAAGCATGTCCCGTCAAGAGCTGCTCAGGGGCAGCAGCTGTCCTGACAGTGATACACCATGCCGGGGCTGAACACTATACTTGGATTAATTACTCTCACAATTAGCTTGAAATAGGTATGACCACCAGCTCTATGTTATAGATGGGGAACTAGGGTCTAGAGCCTGCTCAATCTCCAGTGTCCAGTTCTCAGCTTAGTTCACGAAACTAACCCGGGGGGTAACGCTGACCATTTCTGAACTATAAAATACCACTGTGCCTCATGGAGTGTTGATTTGTGAGATTTTCAGTAATTTCTTTCTTTACAGAAGACTGCAGGCTGTGCCTGAACGTAAAAACCTGTTTGGAATGTGTGTGGTTAGGACATCACTGAAGAAGCAGATCCAAAGGGTTGAGAGCAAAAGGGGGACACTTACAAACTGGAATTCAGTTGCTGACCCAGCCCCGGCCTCGGCTTTCTTGTCGGCACCAGCTGAAATGAGAAACACAGATTTCGATGCATCAAATGGTCTGATCTACTATAGAACAAGGACAGACAAGTGACCCAAGCCCATCTTGCAAAAAAATCATGTCAACAAAGAATGAAGTACGAGCAAATTACACCCTGCAGGGGGGAAACATCTTCTGAGCCACCTTTGCTCCCGCCTTCTCCTGAGTAAGACAGCTTTCTAAACTCACAGCCAAACTACTGCCTCCTCCAGGAAGGCTGCCTTGACCACAAAGTCGGGACTATATGCCCTTTCTATATGGCACTTCCTATCACTGAGTTACTTCCACGCTTCAGACCAGCACCCAGTTCACAGAGGGAGCTCAGTGAAGGGAAAACTAAGAGGTAAAGGGTTCACAGAAACAAAAAGCAACTCTATTATCACCAAGGAAAAGTGGCAAACAAGATGAAAGATCCAGGACCGCCCTGCCCTATACAGCAGCCACCAGTCCCAACTGAGACGTGTGCAAAATACGAGACTTCAAGACTCGAGAGAATGCAAAGTATCTCACTAATGTACATATTAAAGTAACAGTTTAGGGCTTCCCTGGTGGCTCAGTGGTAGAGAATCCACCTGCCAATGCAGGACACCTGGGTTCAACCCCTCATCCGGGAAGACCCCACATGCCTCGGAAGAACGCAGCGCATGAGCCGCAGCTGCTGAGCCTGTGCTCGCGAGACTGCGCCCACGAGGAGCCACGCACCACAGCTAGGGCAGCCGCAGCCAGAGGGCGGCCCGCCCGGCAATGAAGACCCAGCACAGCCGTAAGTAAGTACCTTTTTAAAAATTAAGGTAACATTTAAAAAAATATACTGGAATTAAAAAAAAATTTAATATACACTAAACTTTCTATGAAAATTTACAATTCACGTTTGAGGGGCAGGGTGGTAGCAGTGGCAGGGCTAAATCAGTAATTCCTACCCAAATCCACCCTACCTCTGGCCCAAGTCAGGCCACACCCACTACGGGCTGCTGCCTACTCAGCAGCAACCCCCCAACCAGCGAGCCACTGTATCTTCCCATCTTCATACCTGATCATGCCCATCTCTCCCTGAAATGCTCACTTCCCCACCCACAACTTCAGGACCAACGGTCACAGCCTCTGACCCATTTCCAGTGTACCATGACTTCTAAAAAGAGCAACCACGAACTTTCTCTGAACCAAGAGCCCGCCTGCTGGAGGAATCCTTTCTTAGGAGTATTTAGTTCAAGTGCTCACGTCTATCAGTATTTCACATCTGAAGACTCAGGCACCACAAGTAGGAGACAACAGTGAAGTGGAAGTCGTTCAGTCGTTGTCTGACTCTTTGTGACCCCGTGGACTGCATGTAGCCTGCCAGGCTCCTCTGTCCCTGGGATTCTCCAGGCCCGAATACTGGACTGGGTTGCCATTTCCTTCTCTGGGGGATCTTCCCCAGGTCTCCTGCATTCCAGGCAGATTCTTTACCACCTGAGCCACCAGGCAGGAGTAGTAAAAGTATAAATTCCCTTTTATACCTTGCTTTTATATCACAAATTACTACTTCTGCAACAAGGATAGTCTCTTTAAAAAAACAAGATGAATGGCTCCCCCTCTTCAGTTCAGTTGCTCAGTCATGTCCGACTCTGCGACCCCATGAACCGCAGCACGCCAGGCCTCCCTGTCCATCACCAACTCCCGGAGTTCACTCAAACTTACGTCCATTGAGTCGGTGATGCCATCCGGCCATCTCATCCTCTGTCATCCCCTTCTCCTCCTGCCCCCAATCCCTCCCCATCTTATTACAGAGTAAAACCTCAAGTCCTACGATGGCCCACAACTACAAGACATCCTCATCCAACACTCCTGCCATCTTGTTTAGACAAGCCAGACGCCTTCCCCCAGTAGACTCTCTACCTCCAGATGTTTGCTTCTATTTCACTTTGACAGGACTTTCCCTGCAAATCCTACTGGAAATTTCAATGCATACTCTCCTGCTTTAATTTTTCCCTGTGGCACCCACCGTGAACATGATTATACACTTATTTTTGCTTATTCATCTCCTAATACCAAAATGCAAGTTCAAGAGAGAAGAGCATCTCGTCTTTTTATGTACACTACTACCCCTAGCTCCTAGAATCGTGTCTGGCATAAACCATAAGCACTCAATGTATCTGTTGTATGAACAGACAACCGTGGTTCCCATCAATGTGAATACCTGCTATTTAAAAACAAGATTTTGCATTATTTTGGCAATAAAAAGAAACAAACATGATGGGAGTGGGCCCTGCCCTCAAGTAACTTACCACCCAGGAACACAAAACAAAGAAGAGCATGTTGCTCTCCTGAAAGTTTTCAGTTTTGTTCCAGTTAAAGGTCTTTAAAGTGTTTTGTGTCCCCAGCTCCTAACCCCCACCCCTGCAGAAGGCAAGACGCACAATGGACTCCAGATGGAATGATCTGAGATGGACCCAAGGATCTTCACTGGTCACCTTGGCATCTTCAAGGGCCGAGCCCCAGGCAGGGGAGAATCCTGCGACTCCACCCCAACACCAGATCCACACGCCGATACTCACGGGGCACGGCGCTTCGTCTGTAGGTGTCTCTGTCGGCTTCCCCTCGTGTGAGTCTTGCAGGTCGCTCTCCCTCCAGACCTGCACAGATTAAACCACAGTATGAACATAGGGAAACACAGGAACTCTGCTCCTTTCAGGCCAAGAAAATTCAAACTGCTCTCCACTTTCGCTTTGCAAAAACTTGGCTATGATGCATTAATGGGACAGGAACTCCTACACCCATAACTGTCAGCTAGATACTTGCCATCACTGACATTCTAACCCCTCAAAGACCTAGGAAAATGCACATCCTATTAAAATGTTATACATGGCAACCCACTCCAGTATGCTTGCCTGGAGAATCCCATGGACAGAGGCGCCTGGCAGGCTACAGTCCACTGGGGCTGCAAGAGTTGGACACGACTTAGCAACTACACCACCACTACACCTGCAAAAGGTCTGCTTCCTTCTATTTCTCAACATAGATTTCCCAAATATCTGGCAAATCAAGAAACCCAGTCATTCTACAAACGTTTGAATAGCCAAAATTTTGAACCTGACCCATCTCTGAAATAGAAAACTTCTAGTGCTAACAGGAAAGGAGTCACCATAAGCGGCAAGCCTCACCTCCAATGTTAAGTATATAAAGAGAAGCCACCAAGAATCGTTTAATTCCACTCAGGCTTTGCCTTATACCTCACTAGGCTGTGAAACCTACCAGTGAGGTATTAAGGCAGGTTTAAAAAGCTACGTTAACATTCTAACACTGGGAGGTCAATCTAGCATTCTCTCTACCTTGTTACTCCACAAAATTATCTATAGCGTTCATATGATTCTTTAAATAAAAGAGTGATTCCAAGGTGCAATGAAGAATCTTTGCTCTAAACATATGTAATCCTACCTAACCAGTAGAATACCCTCATGAGTTTTCATAAAGAATACAAATTCCTGAGCTCCATGACGTCTTTCCAGGGAACCGAGGCAGTCTGATGATCATGTTTTTAGTAATCTCTGCATTTCATTACTCAAACTCATAAACGGCTCCTCTGGTGCAAGGTCGTTTTTTTTTTTTTTTTTTTTTTTTTAAGAAAATAAGGAAACCATAAACTTAACAAATGCCAATTGTGAGCCAGCAATGATCTCAAGTCAGAAGGTAACTCCCTGCAAACAGGATCCTTTCACAGTGCTATTTATACATGTGTGTGTGTATATACAGATATATATGTATATATACAAACACACTCTCTCTGTCTACATCTGTTCTGTCCTATTTGGCTTTTGATTATTTTCCTCCCATTGCCAAGAAACTCTTTTCATTTCTTTCACGTGTGGTAAACAGCTTTGCGGGATAAACATCTTGGTCTACTTGAACTCTCAACACCCTACCACATGTTATCTGGCCTGTGTTTAATACCACCTCTTAGGATGGCCTGAAGACCTGTGTTCAATTCCATTCGAGGTTCTAGAACTTGACTTAGATCTTGCATGCCAGAGTACCCCAAAAGCTGATTCCACCCTTTCACCCATACTGGATCCTATGGAGCTCATGCAGCTAAACTTCAAGAGCAAACAAGTGGGGCCTGCTGCAAACAGGGACTTCTAAGATGACAAATACATCTACAAGTCTGTGGTCCAAGGCCATTTTTGCTGGTTATAAGCAGCCATCCACAAAACCAGAGGGAGCACACAGCTCGCCTGAAAACTGAAGGTGTATATGCTCAAGATGAAATTGAATTCTATCCAGGCAAGAGATGTGCTTATGTGTACAAAGCAAAGAACGACACTAACTCCTGGAGGAAAAACTAACAAGACCAGAGTTATCTGGGAAAAGACAACCTGCGCTTATGGAAAACAGTGGCATGATTCGTGCCAAATTTCAAAGCAGTCTTGCTGCTAAGATCATCTTTAAGGATTTAAACTTAAACAAGTATGACTTTGTTCTCCTGTATTTTTGTTTAAAATAAAAAAGTTGATTCCAATGGTGATGTATTAATAAGACCACCTCCTCGCCCACACAAAACCCCACCATTTCACCTCTCCCCCCAGAAAGATCTTCAGAGGATGCCCTTGCAGACATTACGTGAGCACTATACCTTTGGGCCTTGGCCGGCCAGTCTCAGGACGGCTGCGGCGCAGGGTGGCGGGCACGATCTCAGGGGGCAGGTGGAGGTAATCACGGAGATACTGGATGCCCTCGTTGGTGAGGTACCAGTAGAAATGTCTCCAGGCAAACTGTTCCTTTACGTAGCCTCGTGACTTGAGAGACTGTAAGACAGAAAACCACTGTTAAGACAGAACTAGAGGCTTGAAGCTAGGAAGGCAGTGCAAAGGGGAAGCTAAGGTAACAAGCAGCGCTGGGAGTCCTGACCTTGCCTTGAACACCAGTGGAAAAGCCCCCCTCCACCCGCACCCCAGCTACCTGCATGGCTTTCATGACGTGAAGATTGGGCACATTCTTGTCTGCTAGCTCCGGGTGCTTGGGCATGTGGACATCCTTCTTGGCCACCATCACCCCCTCCTTAAAAAGGAGTTCATAAATGGCAATCCGGTTCTTCTTGGGCATCAACATCTGCAAGAAGGAAGAAATCAGCAAGAATACTTCTGAGCACTGTGGCCAGAGCCATAACCCAGTTCATCACCCCGGAAGACTGAACCCACACACAAGAGTCACTATCCAACGGGTAGAAGTCTCAAACATACCGAAAAACATGCAGGAAACAGGAATTTAAACCCCTGCAAACTTAAGCCCAACAGCCACTAGTTCCCTCCTCCACACTCAAAAGCAGGATTCATGGAGAAGTTGTCCGGACTTTAAAGATAAAACGAGGGTGGGGCTAGGGGGACATTCCCGCCCCTGATTTTCACTCTCACAACGCAAGTATAAACGGGGCAGGGGTCAGACCCTTATAGTGAAAGTCACTCAGTCCTGTTCGACTCTTTGAGAGACCATGGAATTCTCCAGGCCAAATACTGGAGTGGTCTCCCGCATTGCAGGCAGAATCTTTTTGCCAGCTGAGCCACCAGGGAAGCCCAAAAATACTGGAATGGGTAACCTATCCCTTCTCCAGCGGATCTTCCTGACCCAAGAATCGAACCGGGGACTCCTGCATTGCAGGCGGATTCTTTACCAACTGGGCTGTCAGGGAAGCCCCTCAGACCCTACACCCTCGGAGTGTTTGGGGCGCATCAGCAACTGTACCTAATGCTGAACGCGCGCGGCGGTGCCTTCTGGCGAGCGAGAAGGGGCCAGAAGCCTGTCGATCCGTGACGGGTCTCTGACCCCAAAGCAAAAGACTGAGGCCCTCACAGCCTCAGACCTCACACCCCTCTACTCCTAAACCAGAGCTCCGTGGCCGAGCAGGGAGGCAGTTCGGAGGGTTCTACCCCGAAAAAAAGAAAAAAGCGTGCGGAAGGGACGCAGTCTCCCCACTCTCGCCCGGACGGTCCCCGCCAAGCTAGGGTTTCATCTTCCCCTCCTCCATCCGGACACCAATCTTCGCCTGCCAGGGCCCCACTACTGCCCCCCAAGAAATGCGCTTCTGGGCCCTGCCTGCTCGGAAATGGACGTGCGGGGAGCGGGAGAGGGCCCCCGCCACCCTTAACCCGGCGAGGCACGACGGCGGCGGCGGAGACAGAGCCCGGATGGGGGCCGATGGCACCGCGACGCCGGAGAGACTCACCGCGACGGTTGCTGTGTCCCGGGCCGGCGCTGGAAAGGAAGGGGCATGCGCGGCGCGAGGCCTCTTCCGGGCTGCCGGGCCCCGCCCCTTGTCAGGACCCGCGAGCTGCCTGAGGCGGCCTCGGCGGTGCCTGAGAGACTGGCGGCCCGGGAGCCGGCGTGCTTTATCAAGAAATGATCACTTTCATACCTGGTCGGGTCCTTTAGAAACACGCTACGCCTTTTTTTTCTCCGTTTCCCGCCGGTTAATTTAACTTATTATTATGTAAGGAATATATGTTCTTTGAGCAGGGAAAAGGAAATACCCTGCCTACAAAAGAACAGTGACGGCAATACCAATAATGAAAGAATAAAATTCCATCAACCAGTGAGTCGCTATTAACGTTTTGGTATGAAGTGAAAGAAAAGTGTTAGTTGCCCAGCTCAGTCGAGTCCGGCTATTTGCGACCCCGTGGACTGAAGCCTGCCAGGCTCCTCTGTCCATGGGATTCTCCAGGCAAGAACACTGGAGCGGGTCGTCGTTCCCTTCTCCAGGGCATTTTCCGGACCCAGGGATCAAACGTGGGTCATAGGAAATGTATTTTTTGACAAAACTGGGATGATTTGTACGTATGTTGTGATACGGATGTTGTACGTATGATATTTGGAAACCTGTTTGTTTGTTTTTTCTTTTACAGCTATATCATGAATCTCTCTTCAAGGTAATTAATACCTACAACTTTAATGACTATGTGGTAGTCCACTAATGGATGATTTAATCAACACTCTGTGATTGGATATATATATGTATATATATTAATCCTTCAATGTTATAACTAATGATGCCACACACTTATCTGCACACTTGTCAGTCTCTTTAGGACAAAGCCTTGGCAGTGTAATTGTTGAGTTACAATGTTGGTGCACATTTTTAGGTTTTTGACACATGCCACATTGACTTCTGGAAGGCATTATCAGTTACATTCTGGTCAGCAGTTATTAACATTTTCTTACTGACTTGACATTATTCTCTATGTATTAAAGCAATTAACCCTTTCTCACATATTTTTCAAGACTTTCTCCCAGTTTTTTTAGTTTGTCTCAGTTTTCATGGTATTTTAAAGAAGTTTCACACTTTTCTTTTCTATTCAAATTGTTACGGTTTCAGGCTCTGGTGCAATGCCTAAAAAGTCATTCCATATTTCAACATCATATAAATATTCACCTATAGTTTCTTCAAGTGTTTCTGTCCTTTCACAGTTTAAAAATAAATTTGCAAGATGAAAAGAATTCTGGAGATCAGTTGAACAACAATGTGAATTACTTAACACTACTGAATTGTATACTTAAAATGGTTAACATGGTAAATTTTATATTATGTATCTTGGTGGTGTTGGTTTAGTTGCTAAGTTGTGTCCAATGCTTTCAACCCCATGGACTGTAGCCCACCAGGCTCCTCTGCCCATGGGATTTCCCAGGCAAGAATACTGGAGTGGGTTGTCATTTCCTTTTCCAATGTTATGTATATTTTATCACAATAAAAAAAAAATAAGATTCAAACATGTATACAGATTTTTTTTTTTCAATACCTTGAACATTTGGACAAAGAACAACATAATCTAAGGACTGGTCAAGCAGATTTGGAAAAGAATACCATAGAATTCCTAGCAATAAAAACTAAAATGATTGAGATTTGAAAGTTAATTTTAAAAAATAAACAACAGATTTGATACACTTGAATAGAAAAATCATGAGATAGAAGACAGAAGTAAAACAAGAACAAAAACAAAAAGCATTCACCATGTAGTCCAGAGATTAAAAGAGACAGGACGAGTGAAGGCAGGCAGGGATAAATTAGGAGGCTGGAGTTAACATATACACACTACTATGTATAAAACAGGTAAACAGCAAGGACCTACTGGATATGGCACAGGAGACTCTACTCAGTATTATGTAATAACCTATAAAGGAAAAGAATCTGAAAAAGAATATATAACTGAATCACTCCTGTGCCCTTGAAACTGACACGATATTGTAAATCAACTATATTTCAATAAAATTTGGGGAGTCATGGAGCAGGGCATGAGGACTCTTAGTTCCTTGACCAGGGATCAAACCAGTGCCCCCTGCAGTAGAATCTTGACCACCTGAACCGCCAAGGAATTCCCAATACAATTTTTTTAATAAAATAAAAAATATGGTAAAAAATAAAGGTGATGGAATAACTGGAATAAAGGATTTGAGGTGGGAAGGATCAAGAGGGAAAGTCTAATATATGTCTATGTGAAATCACATAAGGAAATGACAGAAAACATGGGAATGAGACCCTATCTTAATCCTCCAGAATTCTTGGAAGACAGCACACTTCAGGTGTACTGCTCTCTTTAAATTCCAACTTGGATAAATAAAAACAGATCCATGCCTAAACATGTCATAATGAAGATGCAGAACGTCAGAGATAAGAAGATCTTGTAACTAGCCAGCAGGAAGAGACAGGGGTGATGGCTCACTCCCCAGCAGCAGCACTGGAATGAATGTATTTTACTGAAATACAGCCTCACAGGTCTCTTCCCTTACCAGAGCTAGAGTGATCCTGCTACTGTATCAGACCAGATCACTCCTCAGCTTAAAATCCTCCAGTGACTCCCAGTTCATTTAAAAGTCTTTGCTTTTGTTCAGTTGCTAAGTGAAGTGAGTGAAGAAGAAGTGAAGTCACTCAGTTGTGTCCTATTCTTTGCAATCCCATGGACTGTAGCCTAACAGGATCCTCCGTCCATGGGATTTTCCAGGCAAGAATACTGGAGTGGGGTGCCATTTCCTTCTCCAGGGGATCTTCCCGACCCAGGGATCAAACCTGGGTCTCCTGCATTGTAGGCAGCCGCTTTACCATCTGAGCCACCAGGGAAGTCCAAGTCATGTCCAGCTCTTTGTGACCTCATGGACTGCAGCATGCCAGGCTTCCCTGTCCTTCACCATTTCCCAGAGTTTGCTCAAACTCATGTCTATTGAGTCAGTGATGCCATCCACCCTTGGTCACCCCTTCTCCTCCTGTCCTCAATCTTTCTCAGAATCAGTCTTTTCCAATGAGTCAGCACTTCACATCAGGTGGCCAAAGTATTGGAGCTTCAGCTTCAGCATCAGTCCTTCCAGTGAATATTCAGGACTGATTTCATTTAGGATTGACTGGTTTGATCTTGCTGTCCAAGGGATTCTCTAGCGTCTTCTCCATCACCACAGTTAGAAAGCATCAATTCTTTGGCTCTCAGCCTTCTTTATGATCCAGCTCTCACATCCATACACGACTACTGGAAAAACCATAGCTTTGACTAGATGGACCTTTGTCTGCAAAGTGATGTCTTTGCTTTTTAATACACTGTCTAGGTTGGTGATTGTTTTTTTTCCAAGGAGTGAGTGTCTGTTAATTTCATGGCTGCAGTCAATATCTGCAGTGATTTTGGAGCCCAGGAAAATAAAGTCTGGCACTGTTTCCATTTTCCCCCATCTATTTGTCATGAAGTGAAGGGACTGGATGCCATGGTCTTCATTTTTTGAATGTTGAGTTTTAAGCCAACTTTTTCACTTTCCTCTTTCACCTTCATCAAGAGGCTCTTTAGTTCCTCTTCACTTTCTGCTATTAGGGTGGTGACATCTGCATATCTGAGGTAATTGATATTTCTCCTGGCAATCTTGATTCCAGCTTGTGAGTCCTCCAGCCTGGCATTTCCTATGATGTACTCTGTATATAAGTTAAATAAGCAGGGTGACAATATACAGCCTTGATGTATTCTTTTCCCAATTTTGAACCAGTCTGTTATTCCAAGTCTGGTTGTAACTGTTGCTTCTTGACCTTCATAGAGATTTCTCAGGAGACAGGTAAGGTGGTCTGGTATTTCCATCTATTGAAGAATTTTCCAAAGTTTGTTGTGACCAACACAATCAAAGGCTTTAGCATAGTCAATGAAGCAGTAGATTTTTTCTGGAATTCTCTTGCTTTTTCTATGATCCAATGGATGTTGGCAAGTTCAACTTCGATTCCTCAGCCTTTTCTAAATCCAGCTTTTACATCTAGAAGTTCTTGTTACATCTAGAAGTTCACGTACTGTTGATGGCTAGCTTGAAGAATTTTGAGCATTACCTTGCTAGCAGGTGAAATGAGCACAGTTGTATGGTAGTTTGAACAATTTTTGGCATTGCCCTTTCCAAGATGGCAGACAAGTCAACTTCAACTAAACCTTGATCCTCAGTATATGCTCATTGTAACATAGTTAAAGTGTTATCGCTCAGTCGTGTCTGACTCTTAATGATCCCATGGACTGCAGCCCACCAGGCTCCTCTGTCCATGGAATTCTCTAGGCAAGAATACTGAAGTGGGTTGCCATTTCCTTCTCCAGGAGATCTTCCTGACTCAGGGATTGAACCCAGGTCTCCAGCATTGCAGGCAGATTCTTTACTCTCTGAACTACCAAGGCACATATTGTAACATATCAGCAAGCTAAATGACACCCAGAGGCTCCATTACAGTTCTAAGGTTGTGGTTTAGTCGCTAAGTTGTGTCCAGCTCTTGGACTGTAACCCACCCAGCTCTTCTGTCCAAGGCTGACCATCAAAGATCAAAAGGTGGGCAGTGACCCACTTTCTGGAAATCTCTGCCTCTTCCCCAAAACAGTTGGAATAAACTTCCTACTCATTAGTCTATGAAATTACCCAGCCCATAAAAGCTAGCCACATCACATTTTGAGGCCACACTCACCCTCTGAGATGGCCCACACTCTGTGCAGTGTGTTTCTCTCTAAATAAATCCACTTCTTACCTGTCACTTTGGCTCTCACTGAATTCTTGCTGAGATGAGATATCAAGAATCTGAGTTTCATTAGGTCCTAAAACCAGGTGTTGTGATCTCTGTTGGAAGACTGTGGGTTTTGTCTGGGTTCAAGTGTCAGTCTGAGGTGAACAGTTTGCCAATGTAGGAGACTTGGGTTCGATCTCTGGGTCAGGAAGATCCCCTGGAGAAGGAAATGGCAGCCCACTTCAGTATTCTTGCCTGGGAAATCCCATGGACAGAGGAGCGTGGGCTACAGTCCATGGGGTCAGAGTCAGACCTGACTGAGCACCACCATCCATATCTTTTATCTTCTTGGCATGTCTTCTGATATAAAAAATTTCCCTCCAAAGGGTTAGCTGGTCTCTCAGCATCATTTCCTCCATAAGCTATGCTTCTTTTTATCTGGAATCTCACTGAGTTGTTTATGAGAGATGGATTCAGTTTTAGATTTTGTTGCATTTGTGCCTGTGAGACACATTGATGAAAAAAATCCAGGATTATTTTAGATAAAGAGCTCAGAATTTGTCCTGTGAGAGAGAGCTGGGTTAGATCAGGTCAGGGAACCATCTAAGACCCTGTGAGGTTCTGAGATCGCCTAGAGAGGATGTGGAGGGACCCCAAAGCAGCCCCGCTCGCCCTTGTTCCCATGGTGTCTCCATCCCTGGATGCAGCCTTCTCGAGGGCAGGGGCCATGCCGTGCTCCTCTCTGCATCCTCTCCAGCAGTTAGCACAGCGTCTCTCATGTGACTGGGGTACTTAATAGCGTTTCAGGAATAAACAGCACCCTCATGGTAAGCAGAGGAGATGAGAGTTTAGTGAATCAGGAAGGAGGACGAATAACAATACCCTCTGGCACTTAGAGAAGATTTCTCAGATGACAGCGGATCCTTGAGTTCACTGAGCTTCATTCAGCAGCAAGGCACTGAGCAGCTGGGGCAGGTGGTGGGGCAGAAATGGGGGCAGAGACATACTCCCATCCACCAGGCAACAAATACCTCTGTCATTTGCTGGGTGCTATGAAGAGAGGATCAGGGTGTGGTGACCCAGATCTTGGGTTGAGAAAAGCCTGGAGGAACACCCAGTGAAAAGCCCTGCTTCAGAGGAGGGCTTGAACTGCAAGGCAGCCAGCATGGCCACATGGTGAGCACGGTGAACCTGGACAGCCACAGTGGCCTCAGAAGGAGGTAGGACTTTCTTCCAAGTGCAATGAAGAGCTGGAGAAAGGTTTCAGGCAGTCAGGACAGGATCAGATGGATATTTTAAAGAGATTGCCTTTGTGTGTGTGTGCTTAGTCACTCAGTCATGTCCGACTCTTTGCAATCCCATGGACTGAGCCCACCAGGCTCCTCTGTCCATGGGGATTCTCCAGGCAACAATACTGGAGTGGGTTGCCATGCCCTCCTCCAGGGGATCTTCTCAACCTGGAGATTGAACCCAGATCTCCTGCATTGCAGGCGAATTCTTTACCAGCTGAGCTACCAGGAAAGGCCGAGATTACCTTTATCAACACAAATACCATTTTTATCCCTCCTATGCTGTATTGAGTCAGACACGACTGAAGCAACTTAGTAGTAGTAGTAGTATGCTGTATTGCGGAGAAGGCCAGGGCAACCCACTCCAGTGCTCTTGCCTGGAAAATCCCATGGATGGAGGAGCCTGGTGGGCTGCAGTCCATGTGGTCGGTAAGAGTCGAGCACGACTGAGCGATTTCACTTTCACTTTTCACTGTCATGCATTGGAGAAGGAAATGGCAGCCCACTCCAGTGTTCTTGCCTGGAGAATCCCAGGGACAGAGGAGCCTAGTGGGCTGCCGTCTCTGGGGTCGCACAGAGTCGGACACGACTGAAGCGACTTAGCAGCAGCAGCAGCAGCATGCTGTATTGTGTATGAGATATAGACCTATCACTGGCCCCATGTTAAAGACACACACACACAAACCCCCCAAAAACAGGCTTAGAGAAATAGATGTTTTTTGTTCAAGGTCACAGGACACAGAGGTAGGAAGTAATTGTGTAACCAAAAGTGGGTCCTGCTTGCTCGCCACTCAAGGCCACTTAAAAGCCATTAAAGAGGCCAGGTAGGTGGAAAGGAAAGTTTGCTTTATTTTGGATGGGTAATTGTGCACCTGTCCAAAGGCCAACTCTAGCCACCCCATCCCCCTGCCCCCGGCAATCAGTGGACAATAGCTTTTATAGGCTGAGTGACTTGCAGAAACAGTCAGCTCTGGCCATCATCTTAAAATTGGCCATCTTGATTGTTTTAAGTAGTTAATCTTCAGTTCCAGGGTCGGTTTGTTTCCATTTCTTTGAGGCCAGTTCCCAGAACTGTGGCAGCTTATGTCATGGCTAGAGTCTGGTCATCATGTAGCTAACTTTTCCACCTGGTGGGGGCTTCAGCATCTATAAGACAGCTCACAGGATATGGCTCAGAATATTGTCTATAGCCCTGGAGAAGGAATTAAAGGTTCTTGACTATGCTTAATGACTAAACTATTATTATTTGGTCTCCTTTGACTCTTTTTCTTTGTTCCTGCATTTGCTCACTTCTCGGATTAAACTTGTTCTTTGGTTAAAGTTTTTCCACAGACAAGGCAAGCAGAAGACCCGGGAGGACAAGGACAAAGACAAGGGTCTTGCTCCATTTCAGTGGGACTGGACTCTCTGCAGAGCCTAAAGCCTTCCTGCCATCCCAGGCTGCCCTCTGCATTGGGGTCTTCCCGCTGGTGCCAAGGTTGGGGGCAGGAAGCCGGAGCCCTGGATTCACAGCAGTGAGAGGCGGGGCTCTGGCTCCCCACCCCACCCCTGTATTCTTGCCCAGAGAATCTCATGATCAGAGGAGCCCGGTGGGCTACAGGCTGTGAGGTCGGACACAACTGAAGCGACTTAGCACACACAGCAGCCTGTTAGAATGCTTTGAGAGGCTTTCAAAAATCTATTTACCCAGGCCACACCCCAGATCTGTTAAGTCAGACACTCAGTCGAGGGGTGAGGGGGAAGGCATTAGTCTTCTGCTTCTTAATTTTTCTTAATGTGTGGTATACTTCACAATGGGCTTCCCTCATGGCTCAGATGGTGAAAGAATCCACCTGCAATGAGCAGACCTGGGTTTGATCCCTGGGTTGGGAAGATCCTCTGGAGGAGGGCATGGCAACCCACTCCAGTATTCTTGCCTGGAGAAGCCCCATAGACAGAGGTGCCTGGTGGGCTACAGTCCATGGGGTTGCAAAGAGTCGGACACAACTTGAGCGACTAAGGACATACACAGCACATACTTAACAGTGCAGGGTACAAATCTTAAGTTACAACTCCATGTATTTTTACACGTGTGTAAACCCATGTTAACTGCCATCCAGATTAATAGAGAGAATACGCCCACTGCCCCAGAAGTCTCCTTTTCTGGTCCACGCCCCACACCCACTCCCACGTGCAGGCGGTTCTGACTGACGACACCACACGACGTTTTGATTTGTGTCTGGATCCTTGCCCTCTCCATTGTCAGGTCTATGAGAATCCCCATCGCAGTCATCTGAACACGACTTGTTCATCCACTTACCAGTTGACGGACATCAAAGTGGTTTTCAGTGTTTATAAATAAAGCTGCTAAGAATAATATTCTTAGACATGTTTCCTGGTCCCTGGGCAGCAGCAGTTTTAAAGCCACCAATGTTGAGATTCACCGACTCTGAGGAAGCTGTAAAATCCTGAGGGCTGCTGCAAGAGATGGAAGTCAGGGTCTAGGTCCCCTGGGGGCCTCCTGGAGTTCCCCCAGATTGGAAAATAATAAACCATGGCTTGTAGAGATTTTCTAGTTGCTGTTCTTTTTCCTTTTGAGATTCCAGAGCCTTGAATAAAATCTCCTGGGTCAGAGGGGAGAGAGGGAGTCCTGGGAAGCAGTCCCCTCTGTGGTTAGTATACTAAATCGCTTCAGTAGCGTCCAACTCTTGCGACCCCATGGACTGTAGCCCACCAGGCTCCTCTGTCCATGGGATTTCCCAGGCAAGAATTTTGGAGTGTGTTGCCATTTCCTTCTCCAGGAGATCTACCTGACCCAGGGATCGAACCTGGGTCTCCTGCATTCCAGGAAGATTCTTTACCATCTGAACCACCAGAGAAGCATGGTGGCCTCTATTTCTGCGGCTCTGGAAACTGGGTGGAGGGCATCCTCTCAGGGCCCAGGCACCAGGACGGCCCTCAGCAGACGCCGTCTAGAATAGCTCCCTAATCCTGTACATGGCACCTCCCACTCCAGCAGAAACCTCCTCAAAAGAGCCATCTGTGCTGCGAGTTTTCATTTATAGCTCCCACGGCATGTGTGAGTTTGTGATCTGTGACTAGATGGCTGCTGACACATTTCTGGACACACACACACACGTCACCCACATCTGTTGCCATGAGGCTGAGGGTGTGATTTCTCCTCTAAGCAGAGCCCAACCCTCCCCTCCACCCGGGCAAACCTCTCCCGCAGTGCCTGCCACCTCTTTGCCTGTCATTGTTGGGGCAGCTCCTCTGACCTCACTTGCCCGAAGCTGCCGTGATTATATTTCCTGCATTATTTTATAATGACCAATGTGGAGGTAAAAACAGCACACAGGGTTCAGGGAATGCCACCTGTTGACAGCCTGCTGGACCTGTGGCCTGTGGAGGTGATCCATGCTGCTGTCAAGGTCTGGTTTATCCATTGTCACCTGTAAACCTCTGAGCGTTTCTTCTGCTCCCTTGTTTTCTTTTTCACAGTCTTTGAGTATCCATTTTACAGCTGGAAAAGCAGAAGCATGGGAAGGTTTGGAATCTCAGCTCCACAAGGGCAGGGATTTCCACCTGAGGTGCTCACAGCACCCCAGCAGCCTGGGACAGTGCGTGGCACGCAGGAGAGGCTTGGTAAAGATTTCTGAAGGGAACAAATGAAGCTTGTGATGCATTTTGCTTTGGAAATGCCTGTCTCAGTATCCTCTTCCTGGACTTCCCTGGTGGTCCAGCGGTTAAGACTCTACACTTCCAATGCAGGGGGCACAGGTTCAATCCCTGGTCAGGGAAGTTCTGCATGCTGCACCATACAGCCAAAAAACCCCAAAAGTAAAATCAATATCCTCTTCCTGCTGGACCTCCTTCCTCAGCACAGTCCATCAGGACCAGCAGGGCAGCCACACTTTCCTCCCCATGGCCCATCAGAGCCTCTTTACCTCTGCAACTGAGAGCACAGACTCCAGAGCTACACCGCCTGGTGCGGCCTCTGCCACTTTGTAGCGGTGGGGCCTTGGGCGAATCTCTTAGCCTCTCCCTGCCTTGGTTTCATCCTCTCTTTGCTGGAAATAACAATGGTACTAACATGGTGGAGTTTTGGGGAAGACTAAAAGAGTTTGTATAAATGATGCATTTGGAGCTGTGCCTTTTGCACATGGCAGATGCTCAAGAGAAGTTACTTATCAGTATTACTTTGTTTTTTTTTTAGCGTTTTTTAAAAAAACTTAACTGAAGACTATTTGGTTTACAGAGTTGTGTTGGTTTCTGCCAAACATCAACAAGTATTGTTTTAAATAGAAAATAAACTTTCCCCTTTGCTTTAATGAGGTATGATTGACAAACAAACATTGTATATATTTAAGGTTTGTGGCCTGATGGTGTGGTATCTCTTCTGAAAGGTCTTTACAAATCTTTTGCCCATTTAAACTTTAAGTTGTGTTAAATATATACACCATACAATTTGCCATCTTTTTAAAAAATACATTTTAAAAGATACTTATTTTTTTATTAATGATTTATTTGGCTGTGCCATGTCTTCGTTGGGGTACATGGCATCTTTAGCTGCAGCACTCGAACTCACAGCTGTGGCATGTGGGACCTAGTTCCCTGACCAGGAATCAGACCTGGGCCCCCTGTGTTGGGAGCACAGAGTCCTAGCCACTGGACCACCAGGGAAGTGTCTAGTTTTTCTGTGCTGTGTAATGTGTTATCACAAATGCAGTGGGCAAAAACACACGTGCATTATCTCTGAGCTTCCATAGGTCAGAGGCCTGGGCACCCCTGAGCTGATCCTCCGCGCAGAGCCTCACTCACAGCTGCAACTAACGTGTTGTCAGGCTGCATTTCTGTCTGGAGGCTCGACTGGGGAAGAATCTACTTCTAAGTTCATTCTGGCTGTTGGCAGAACTCATTTCCTTGCAGCTGCAAAACTGTGGGCCCCAGATATTTCCTGGCCATTGCTGGAGATGGCCTTTAAACTCTAGAAGCTACTGCAAATTTCTTGTCATGTGGCGCTCTCCAAAGGTTGTTCACAGCCTGGCTGTTTTCTTATTTAAGGCTAATAGGGGAAGGACTTTCCCTGGTGGTCCAGCAATTAAAAGACTCCATGCTCCCAATGCAGGGTGCCCAGGTTCAATCCCAGGTCAGGGAACTAGATCCTGCATGCCACAACTAAGAGCCCACAAGCTGCAACCAAGACCCACCAGCAGAGCCAAGTAAATAAACATCTTTAAAATAAATAAACAAATATTTTGTAAGACGACCAATAGAGGAGTCTCCCCTTGCATCTGCTAAGATGGAGTTTTAGATAACAAAAGATGGTTATGGGGCTGCCATCCCATCACCTTGGCCATATTCTATGACCTGCAAGTTGCAGGTTATACCTACCCTCAGGGGGAAGGGATTATATAAGGGCACGACTCACTGGGGGGTCGGTTAGGGTATGTTGACCATTCTCTCCATGCCCCCTCTTTAATTTGTTGGAATATCTGGGCTGTTTGACTGGTGGAGTCTCCTCGGTCTACATTTTGCTGATTACACACACAGTGCAGTTCAACCTGCTCCTTCGTCGCCTGCATTTCTGGCAAACTGGCAGCTGGGCCCAGAGTGCTGACCGGGCTCTGGTTGGATCCCTCAGGCCACATTCCAGGCGGCAGTGCGGGCTTCCCTCAGCAGGCACACCATGTCTGGCTGCCTCTCTTATGGTGATGTTAGCAGTCGTGGCTGCTCAGTGCTTGTACCAGTTAATTCACAGAGGGTAGCAAAATGGTGATTCTATTATTTCATTTATTGGTGGAAATAATTTTTAAAGCAATGCTTCCTGTCATCTTTATTTGGTTACCCAGTGGCATAGGTCATATAAGGAAGACAGGATAAACGCTTGATTCATTTCTTTTATTTACCAGTTTCTAAGATAATAAATAGCTTTCCTATCAAGAGGACCAAATTAATTTTTAATAGCATTATGAACTTCTGGGCTTCCCTGGTGGCTCAGTCCGTAAAGAATCTGTTGCAATGCAGGAGATGCCAGTTTGATCCCTGGGTTGTGAAGATCCCCTGGAGAAGGTAATGGCAAACCCACGTCAGTATTCTCCCATAGATGGAGGAGCCTGGCGGGCTACAGTCCATGGGCTCACAAACAGCCACAACTTGGCGACTAGAGCACCACCAGCAAGAACCTATAGATTAAAACATATTTGATTGATTTGAATCCCTCGCCATTGTTATCATAATTAAAGCTCACATGAGCCAGTGGGAGTCTCTTCAAACTGGTTTCTGAGTCTTTTTGACATCCTGTTAGTCTTCAAGCACTTCCTGCTAGCTGCTACTTCAAGGTGGTCCGGTCTTCTTTTGTCCTTTAAACCTTCCTGCTCTAGATTTGAAACCAGGCATTTTTCCAAGAAGCCCTGACTTTAAAAAAGTTTCTTCTTTCTTTTTTAAAAATATTTATTTCTTTGGCTGTGTTGGGTCTTAGTTGCGGCACTTGGGATTTTCCCCATGTCAGGCAGGGTCTTTGGTCATGCTGGATGAGTACTCTATCGGCAGAGCTGGGTTCCAGCCCATGTGGGCTTAGCTGCTCGACCGGGGATCAAATCCACATCCCCTGCGCTGCAAGAAGAAGTCTTAACCACTGGGCCAATAAGGAATTCCCCTTTTCCTCTTTCTTTTTTTTAAAATAAAATTTCCCCTGACTTCTTTTCATAGGAAATGTTATTTCAAACCCACAGTTTGGGTTCTGGGGTGCTCATTGCTGTACAGTTGATCATTGTGTCTTGCTTTCTGGCAGCCAGAACTAGTAAATGTATAGAGTCCCTTGTGAGCTCCTTCGGTATGAGGAAAGAAAGCTGGCGTGTGGGACCTGAGAGGCGATCAATTCATCACTGGCACAACTAAGGTTTTCTGGCCCTTCCCTTTCCTTCATTTCTGCAGCTCCATTTCATTCCACAGTCAGCAGTTTCTCGCTGGGACAGGGAGCCTTGGAGGGGCTCTTTCAGGAGTTTATAGCAGCTGGATGGCTCACCCCTCCAAGCCCCTTGCTCTGAGGCATACCCCAGTGTCACCTGCTCTTCCCAAACTGGCCACCATGCTTTACCAGGAATATCTCTTGCTTATTTTGGGGTTTTCCTGTTCTCAGGTCACCAGATGCAGCCTCCCCGCCCCCGCCCGCCTTGATTTTTTTCTGCTTCTGCCCTCACAGATGCAAGTCTTGCAGCTGTCCCTGCGTTGTCTTCACCCTTGTATTTTAAGCTTCGTGGAGATAGCTTATCACCCAATGTGTTGTTAACCTTGCCTCTGGTTTTGGGCCACAGCTAGGGTCACTCGCTCAGCTGGTGGCAGGGCTAGCCTGGAAGGTCCAGAGGACCCCCCTTGGCATTTCCCTCACGTGGCCTCTCTTTCCCCACGTGGTGGCTCACATTCAGTCATTTATGCTTCTTTAAACCCACTCCAGTGTTCTTGCCTGGAGAATCCCAGAGACAGGGGAGCCTGGTGGGCTGCCGTCTATGGGGTCGCACAGAGTCGGACACGACTGAAGCTACTTAGAAGCAGCAGCAGCAGCAGCAGCAGCAGCAAAACATCATGGTGGCTTCCCAGAGAGCATGGAAGCAGAAGCTGCTAGGTCTCCTAAAGGCCACTCCCATCCCAAAGGCTGGATCAAAGCAAGTCACAAGACCCGCCCAGATTTCAGGGGAGGGAGACAGGCCCCACCCCCGATGGGAGGTGCCTGTAAGGAGGAATGGGTGGGGCCATCTTTGGAGATTCCGAGTCAGGCTGGTCTGAACTGGAGCCCAAGCTGATGCCCTAGGAGACTGGGCCCAACTAAAGTCTGCACCAGCCGCTGAGCGGTGGGGTGGGGCAGCGGGGACGGGTGAGTGGCCTCCAGTCTCAGGAAGGAATTCCAGTGTTTGACTCTGTGGAACTCCACCCAGTATTTAGAGTTTCCACCTGGAGCTGCAGGGCACAGGGGGATGGATGGTGCCCTCCTTCGCCCTCAGGGTTGGAGCTGTGGAAAGAAAAGGGATTAGCTTTTTCATCTTTCCGCCCTGCCCCTGTCACTTGCAGGCCCTGGAGGGCTGGCAGGACATATGGCCCTGCCAGTGGTAAATCGAGCGGGGAGTCCTGCCAGGGAGGGCCAGATGGAGCAGAAAGAAGACACAGATCAACCCTGCGGCTAAGGCTCCCGGGTGGCATTGCAGCTCTGCGGGCCCATTCCACTGGCCTTGGAGCATCCACGCTGGGCCCCCTCCCTTGCTCAGGCCGCCTGGCAGAATAGCCTCTTGCGGTCTGCAGGGCCGAGACGGCTGAAGGGGAAGGCGGATGATTCAGAGACCTGTAATGGCCTCTCCAACAGTCACGAGTCTGTTCCCACCTTGCTCCTCTCCCCGCGTGGGGCTGAGCCTCCTGGCTGAGTGTGGAAACAAGTCAGCCTGGAGCTCTGACATTGTGATGGACAGAAGACAGGGCATTTTCCCCTCTGATGCCTCAGCGTTTTTTCTGTGGCTGGCTGGGAGTGCCCGCCAGCCTGATGCCACGTGGCAGTTCCACAGCCTCAGCGATAGAAGTGGATGTCAGCAAATCGGAGAGCTGTTCCAGCTGTCTTCCTTGCCTTCAAGGTGAAGATTTGACTTTCTGCCTGCAGGCAAATTCCACAGGCTCTGTTTCTCATCCTTAAGAAGCAGAAACGGGAGTTCCGCCTGCCAGAACTCCCCAGATAGCTTTGCTGATGTCAGGAGGATCTGAGGGTGCAAAGATGAGCGTGGATGAGCCCCATGAACTGTGGCGCCTCCGTGCTCCCTGTGTGTGTCATCTCGTGGGGCTTGTTCCCTGCCCCTCCCCCGTACCAGGTGTCATTGAGTTGTTTTGAACAGGGAAACATCTTACAGCTTTGATTCTCACAGTGTAACCCAGGTGCCACCAGGGAATCACATGGGGAGCTTTACAAAATGTCAGTTTCCAAATCGAAACCACCAATGAAAGGGACAAAATACAGGTAGCTGTAGAAGTCCCAGTAGGGGACTAAGAGGGAAACCTAGGGAACTTTGGGAGACCGCTGTGAGTTGATGGTCCCTTAAAGAAAGCTACAGGAATGTTGTGGAATGAAGCAGGCTTGCTTAACTATAATATAAAGCCGTAAATAAAAGCACGAGATATGCCCCAGGCCATTTGTTGTTTGGGGCTTCCCAGGTGACTTCCCTGGTGGCTCAGACAGTGAAGAATCTGCCTGCAATGTGATAGGCCTGGGTTCAACCCCTGGGTTGGGAAGATCCCCTGGAGGAGGGCTTGGCAACCCACTCCAGTATTCTTGCTTGGAGAATCCCTATGGACAGAGGAGCCTGGAGGGCTGCAGTCCATGAGGTCACAAAGAGCTGGACATGACTGAGCGACTAAGCATGGCACAGGTGGCTCAGTGGTAAAGAACCTGCCTGCCAGTGCAGGGTACACAGGAGATGCAGGCTCAGCCCCTGGGTTGGGCAGATCCCTTGGAGGAGGAAATGGCAACCCACTCCAGTATTCTTGCCTGGAGAATCCCATGGACAGTGGAGTCTGATGGTCTGTAGTTGCAAAGAGTCGGACACAACTGAGCGACTGTGAGCGACTGAGCACATATTTTTTGTTCTTTCATCTCAAAGTTGTTTCCAATTCTTTTGCGACCCCTTGGACTGGGGCCTGTCAGGCTCCTCTGTCTCTGGGATTCTCCAGGCAAGCATACTGGAGTGGGTTGCCATTCCCTTCTCCAGGGGATCTTCCCAACCCAGGGATCAAATTGGCATCTCCTGCATTTTCAACCAGATTTTTTACCACTAAGCCACTAGGTAAGTCCCATTAGGTGAAAAAAAAATGTCACCACCCTTCTACTGATTTGAATAATTGACCTAAGGTCAGACACCCTCCTGCCCAACACAAAGGAGGAGATAGTGATATAAGCCTGTGTGCATGGGTGTTAAGTTGCTTCAGTCATGCACTGTATTTTGCAACCCTGTGTAGCCTACCATGTGCCTTTGTCCTGAGATTCTCCAGGCAAAAATACTGGAGTGGGTTGCCATACCCTCCTCCAGGGGATCTTCTAGACCCAGGGGTCAAACCCACATCTCTTATGTCTGTTGCATCGGTAGGGAGGTTTTTTACCACTAGGGCCACCTGGCAGCCCTATATAGGCCTGACATCTACTCAGAGAGGTAGTCTTTCCCCCTCCCACACATTCCTTTTACTGTAAAATTGCAGCCCACATAATCCTCGCAGCAGAGCTCCCTCGCCTGCCTGCTTGCATCTCTTGTGAGAGTCTTATACTAATAAATCTACTTTTTGCCTGTCACTTTGCCTCTTGCTGAGTTCCTTCTGCACTGAGACACAAAGCACCTGAGCCTCAGTCAGTCCAGACATCAGGTGAGTGATTCTAATGAAAAGATCATGAGTTCAAGTCCCAGTCTGAGTTTTGGCTGGGTTCGAGTCCTGGCACATGGGTTCAAGTCCCTATGTGAGGTATGCGACCTGACACCCATTAGGATGGTTACTATTTTAAGAAAAATAACAACAGTGTGTGTGGAGTAATGGGAATCTGGGTGCATTGTTGGTGATGATGTAAAATGGGGCAGCCCCTATGGAAATACAGTATGGAGGTTTCTTGAAATATTAAAAATAGGATTACCCTATGATTTAGCAATCCTATTCTTGGGCATATACCCAAAAGAATTGAAAGCAGGCTCTCAAAGAGACATTTGTACACTCATGTTCATTCCAGTATTATTCACAATAGCCAAGAAGTGGAAGCAACCCATATGTTCATCAGTGGATGAATGGCTAAAGAAGTGGTAAGTATGTATGTGATGGGATATCATGCAGCTTTAAAAAGAAGGAAATTCTGTCACGTGCCACAGCACAGATGAACCTCAAGGACATTAGGCCAGTCACAAAAGGACAAATACTGTATGATTCCTCTCATAGGAAGTACCTGGAGTAGTCAAAATTATAGAAACAGAAAATAGAATGGTGGTTGCCAAGGGCTTCCCAGGTGGCACAGTTGGTGAAGAACCCACCTGCCAATGCAGGAGACTTGGGTTCAATCCCTGGGTTGGGAATATCCCCTGGAGAAGGAAATGGCAACCTAACCCACTCCAGTATTCTTGCCTGCAGAATCCCATGGACAGAGGAGCCTGGCAGGCTACAGCCCATGGGGTCACAGAGTCAGACACGACTGAGCTCACACGCACAGGTACAGAGTTTCAGTTTTGCAAGATGGAAGAGTTCTTGAGATTTATTGCACAACAGTGTAAACATACTTAACACTACTGAACTTAACACTTAATGAAGATGGTAAATTTAATGTTGTGTGTGTGTTTTTACCACAACGTTTTTTTTTTTTTCTCTCTCTCTTCTTCTTTTTTTTTTCTCTCTCTCTCTTCTTTAAAGGGAGCTAATTTCCATTTGGAAATACAAACATTAAAAAAAAAAGCGGGGGGAGGGGCAGATTGCTGGGCTTTGCCAGATCTTCAGAATCATAATCCCTACAGAAGACCCTCAAGAAGCTGCCTTTTAAACAAATCCTCAAGTAATTCTTAAGCTCAGTAATATTTCTTATCTTAGAGGTCATGCTTAAGAAAGCTGGCTCTGAAGGGAACTTCCCTTGTGGTCCATGGCTAAGCCTCCATGCCCCTGGTGCGGGGGGTCAGGGTTTGATTCCTGGTGAGGGAACTAGATCCTGCAGCTGCAACTAAAGGTCCCACAACCTAAGACCTGGCGCAGCCAAATAAATAAAAATAAGTTTATATTTAAACAAAAGAAAACAGGCTTGAACTCAAACTGTCAGGCAACCAAAGCAACCCTGGAAAAACACCTTGCTTTCTCTGTGCCTTGGTTTTCTCACCTACCTAATAGGATTCACGGGAGTGTTGTGAGGATTCAATTAGTTAATAATCACAAAGCTTTTGATCCACTTGTATATCATGGTTATCCAAATCAAGTGCCCCCTTTTGCCTGAATGGAACTGAGGCCAGGGAGGTGCCCGGTCTAAGCTCTCTCCTCTGTGCAGCGCCAGCGTCAGGAGGAGCGGCCTTCCAGGCCACAGTCACGGGGGCCTCGGTCCCTGGGGGCCAGGCCCAGGGCCGGGAGTTCTCAGCTCCTTCCTTGACTCGCTCCATTGCATGTGGGGCGCAGGGGACAAAGTGGGGTGAAGGGGACAGATGAGGCTCCACTACTGTGTCCTGCCCAGTTGCAGGGCCGCTGCAGCTTTGGCCATCGGGGAACAGGACCCCAGAGGCAGAGCAGAGAGAAGGAAGTGCCACACTTTCCTTCCCAGACCAGACCCCACGTTTCCAGGAGAAAAGTCCTTCCCTTCCAGAGGTGGAGGCGCCTCCACCCACTGTTTGTGGAGCCCCGACTCTGTCCTCCTAGTATTGCTCATCCTTCTGACAACACAACAAAGTGACCCCATTTGGCCCATTTTTCAGATGGGAAGGCTGAGCCTGGGGGGAATCCACTGGGGCCCAGGCTCCCTCTCATGCAGTCAGCCCATGGCAGAATTGGGGTGAGGGCTCAGAACTGCCTGGGCCCAAACATGTGCAGGCTTATTATCCTGGAGGGCAAGCCTCAAAGAGAAAAGGCACTTCATGATAAACAGATCCAGTGCAATCCCTATGAAGGGCCCGACTGTGTTTTTACAGAAACAGAAAAACTCACAATAAAATTCTTATGAAATCTCAAGTGATCACAAACAGACAAAGAAATCTTGAAAAAGGAGAACAAAGTTGGAGATCCCACACTTCGTGATTTCAAAACATACTATGAAGTAACAGTAATCAAGATGGCACAGGAACCAGCACAAAGTTCGTGTGTGCTAAGTCGCTTCAGTCACGTCCTTCTCTTTGCAACCCTACATGCTATAGCCCGCGGGGTTCCTCCATCCAAGGCAAGAATACTGGAGTGGGTTGCCATGCCCTCCTCCAGGGGATCTTCCTGACCCAGTGATCAAATCCGCATCTCTTTAGGTCTCCTGCATAGGGAGGCAGGTTCTTTACCACTAGCACCACCTAAGAAGCCACTGGCATAAAGAAACAGAGCCAAATGGAACAGAGTAGAGAGCCCAGAAACGAACACTTGTAGACACGATCAAATGACTTCTGACAAGGGTACCAAGACTGCACAGTGGAGAAAGGACAGTCTCTTCAACAAATGGGGTGGGAAAACTGGATATCCACACACCAAAAAATGAAGCTGGACCTCTACCTAACACCATGTACAAAAGTTAACTCAAAATGAATCAAAGACCTAAACGTAGGAGCTAAAACTAGAAAACTCTTAGAAGAAAACACAGGGGAAAATCTTCATGACATTGGATTTTTTGGCAGTCATTTCTTGGCTATCACATCAAAAACACAGGCAACAGGAGAGGAAAAAAAAAAGGTACATTGGACTTCATCAAAATTAACAACTTTGGGGAATTCCCTGGAAGTCCAGTGTTAGGACTTTGCGTTTTCACTGCCATGGTTCAGTCCCTGTTTGGGGAACTGAGATCCCACAAACTGTGCAGTACAGCCAAATAAATGAATAAAAATTAAAAACTTTTGTGCACCAAATGACACTATCAAGAGAGTACGGAAGGGAGAGGCAATATAGGGGAAGGGATTATGACGTGCAAACTATTAGGTATAAAATAAGCTACAAGGATATATTGTACAACATGACCAGTATTTTATAATAGCTATAAATGGACTATAACTTAAAAATTGTGAATCACTATATTGCACACCTGTAACAGAGGAGAAGGAGCTGACAGAGGATGAGATGGTTGGATGACATCGCCAACTCAATGGACATGAGTCTGAGCACACTTGGGGAGATGGTGAAGGACAGGGGAGCCTGACATGCTGCAGTCCATGGGGTTGCAAAGAGCTGGACACAACTGAGCAACTGAAGAACAGCAGCTTAGGGGCAGAGGGCATGTGGTCAGCATGACCAGAAATGGTGCTGATGATGCCACCAGGCCATCAGGACAAAAGGAGAGACTAGGAAATTTTTTTACCACATGCTATAGAAAATTGCTCGAGAGATGATCTTGTCTTAATACCATTTACTCCAGAAAATATTTTCTCAATGATGTTGAACTTGGCACCCAGCACTTGCTTAGGTATTCTGCCTGCATTTAAGGTATAATGCCACTAGGTGGCAATGGTGTGCAGATCCTGAGGTCCCTTCCAGAGCAGATTCCTTAAGGATCATCTCAAACGTCCTTTTTATACTTAAATCTGCCTCACCAAGAGAAGGCAGTGGCACCCCACTCCAGTACTCTTGCCTGGAAAATCCCATGGATGGAGGAGCCTGGTGGGCTGCAGTCCATGGGGTCGCTAAGAGTCGTACACAACTGAGCAACTTCACTTTCATGGATTGGAGAAGGAAATGGCAACCCATTCCAGTGTTCTTGCCTGGAGAATCCCAGGGATGGGGGAGCCTGGTGGGCTGCCGTCTATGGGGTTGCATACAGTCGGATATGACTGAAGCGACATAGCAGCAGCAGCCTCACCAAAGGACCCACTGAGCATCAGTTTCCTCATTGGAATAACGAGATAATAGTACTAAGATCATGTAAAATACTCATGTGCATAGTAAGACACTCAGTTACAGTTTGCTTCTTTCCTAGCTGAGTGATTATGAGCCTGCCTTTTGAAACCACTTTGCCTGGGTTTGAATCTCAGCTCCACTACTTACCAGCTGTGTGACCTTGGGCAAATTATCTAGCCTCTCTGGGCTTTAGTTTCCTTGTTGGTAAATTGGGTTAGTAATTGTACCTTCCGTTGGTAGTTTATAGGACTTCCCTGGTGGCTCAGATGGTAAAGCGTCTGCCTACAATGTGGGAGACCCGGGTTCAATCCCTGGGCCAGGAAGATCTCCTGGAGAAGGAAATGGCACCCCACTCCAGTATTCTTGCCTGGAAAATCCCATGGACGGAGGAGCCTGAGTTGTACATGACTGAGGGACCTCACTTTCACTTTGGTAGTTTATATGTCATGTGTGTAAGGTGCTTAGAAGTGCCTGGTCCAGGAAATGTACTCTGAGTTTGCCATTGTCTATGTATATGAACATAGACACATACTAAGGGTGAGACACATACTTACCCTTGAGAGAGGGTGAACCCTCTCTCAAGCATAGTCTAACACTAGGCACCTCCTTGTCAAGATCATATGTCTTTGGGGCATTTTTAACTCTCCTAGCATGAGTCATGGGCAGAGAAAGCCACAATTCCAAAACTCCTGACACCCTGGTCTCTGGATTTGAGACACAGCTGACAACTGCCTCTGCCCACCAGGCAGGTGATGGAAATCAGTTTGCAAGTGTGAAGCCAGCTGGTGGGAAGGTAAGGAGGGGAGGATTTTTGTCCCTTGGGGGTGTCCCGCTCACCTCTGTCTATTGTTGGGAGGCAGCTCAGAAAACAAAACACCCTGGGGCTACTGGGCCAATCACTTTTCCCGATCCATGGGGCCCCACCTCCATGCAGATCTGCGGGGGAGGTAGAGGAATCTGGTGACCACAGCACCTGACGAGAAGTCAGATCTGTTTTTAGCCCAGCTCTGTCACTGATGTGCTGTGTGACCTTGAATAAGTCATGTTTCCTCTCTGGGCTTCAGAGTCCTGCTCTGCCAGAATTGGGGCACACTTTCTGCCCTTGCTTTCTAACCAGAGATGTGGTGAGAAGAGAGGAACTCCTCAAAACATCACCTCCTCCTGGAAGCCTTCCATAAAGGACAGAACAAAAGGGAATTCAAATCCTCCCCACTTGCCTCCATCTCTTCCAGGCTAAACGTGTATTATTAAACACCAGTTTGCTCATTCATTGATTTCCACATTCATGTTCAGTGCTGGTCAGCCTTCCTGTCTACATATCCCTTCTGTTTTGCTTGCAAAACACCTCAGCAGTGGACTATGCCTGCCTTCTTGCTCCAAATGAAGAGTTTAGCAGAGGAAGCCTCTGAGGGATGGTTTGCGGCTCTGGGTGGGAAATGAGAGTCCCATGGAATCCCAGATGGATCAGAACTTAATGAGACTGAAAATAGCAAGTTTGGGGGAAGATCAGAGAAAATCACTTTAGAAAAAACACTTTGAAAAGTGAAAAGAGGGAATTCCCTGCTGGTCCAGTGGTTATGACTCTGGGCTCTAATTGCTGAGGACCCTTGTCAGGAAACTAAGATCCTGCAAGCCTTACCGCAGGACCAAAACAAAAAAAGAAAAAGAAAACTGAAAAGAACTATGAAAATGGGAGAAAGTCTTAGTCTCTGGATGGGGCACAAAACAATAAAAGAGGAAGATGGGGAGGGGGTTAGTTTAACTTTGACAAACCTAAGTTTTGTGATCAGAAAATCTAGAAGGAAGCTAGTTTAATTTTAGGAAGCATGGAAGTTCTGTGTCAGTTTCCAAAATAACATTTTATTTTGGATTACATGTGAGCAAGAGATGTAGTGTGTATGTGTTCGTGCACGTGTTTGTGTATCTTCCACTCTCAGTTTTTTGAGGGCTTGGGGCTGCTAAGGTCTTCATTTAATGCATACTTTAATTTCAAATGGAGTAAGTCCAGCTCATCCGCTCTGTTATCCCCTCTCCCCAATAGCTCCCCACCCCCCATAATCTGCCTGATCAGGTCTCCCCCTCCATGACCCTTCCCATGACTGCTCCAAGCTGGTTCAGCTTCTGTGACCATCCAGCCTCTCTGAGCACACCTCTCCTGAATGCCAGTGCCCCTCCCACTCTTGCCATCCTTCACCAAATGCCCAGCTGCCAAGGGACATTGAGTGTTCCATGCTCCGGACTTCGCTGCCTTTTCAAAACTCCCCCCTTCTGGGCTCCATCTACACCAGATCCCCTGATGACACGGGTACAGTAGGGGAGGGGGCAGATGTTCTCGTCTTTCCATCCGGGTTGTACTTTAAGACCCTCTTGGGGAATTAGCCTCTCACATTATGAAAGTTCCGTCTAACAGGAATTTCATAGCACTGGAGGAGACCAAAGGGAGAGATTTGAGGGTGCGTGCAGTTAGAGACAATATAATAGACACCAATTATTACACAACTGTTTGGTTCTAGGCGCTTATGCGAGGTGCTTCACATTTTTATCAAATTCCAATTCCAACTGGATATTGAATATCCAATTCCAATGTTGAATTCCAGTTCGACCAGTGAGACAAGTGTAATTATAATAAAGAAAATAAAATTAACTAAGGACTTACACGCTAAGCAGCTCACCTGGACTGTCTTGTGTAATACACAACCCTTGACGTAGGCGCTGTCATCGTTGCATTTTCCAAATGAGGAACCAAGCCATAGACCAGTTAAGTAACCTGCCACACAGCTATTAAGATGAGCAGGCGGAAACACAGGTTAAGTGACATACCCATCTTCACCCAGCAAACAAGCGATTGAGGAAATTATATGTTTTTCCCCACATGCTCATCATGCCTCCTCCTGGAGCAAGAAAAAAGTCTAGGTTGAGGTGAGGGCGGCTGGGGAGCAGGAAACGCTAGGGTGGAGACGGGAGGGGTACTCTGTCAGCTCCAGACATCAGCATATCCCTGGCATGGAGGGTGTCCAGGAATATTTCAGGACCCCAGCTCCAGGCACCTGCCAAAAGTCGTCTGGTTTTGTGAGCCTCTACTAGTAATCCTTCCTTGGCTCCTGCCCCATCTGATTGTTCCAGCTGTTGTTCAGAATTTCAGCCATCGTTCAGCACCTCCTTGGAATGCTGCCTCCTCCAGGAAGCTTCCTGGATTCCTTTAACCCAGAGCCATCTGACCTTATCCGGAACATTGTTCCCTCACCTGGCGGTCCTGTTCATCCTTGGGGTAAGTACTGTCAACTGGACTTCCAACCAGGTGTTGAGTTCCTTTAGACTCTAACACCTTATGTGTGATAAATGGTCAGAGAATTCTTTTTGAAGGAATAGGCACTGCACGTGGGCATTCCCCTGGGTCACTGGGGTCATGGATTTCAGTGCTTCTGGTGAGAGGGGAAGGTGAGGGAGGGCAGGAAATACAAATGTGTGACATGTTCAGGTGCCGACATTAGGGAGTGGTGAGGTCTGCAGCAAACTAGAGTCTGTATGCTTACCTGAGGGGCTTACCATCAGATTCAGTCACGCCCACTCCCCACAAATGGCTGGGACCTATTCTCACCCTGACCCTCCTCACTTTCTTTCCCTTTCTCCAGCTTTATTTTTCTACTTTGTGCATATCACTTTATTTTTAAAGGACTTTATTTCATTTTATCTTAAATATTTATTTATTTGGCTGCATTGAGTCTTAGTTGTGGCACCGGCTTCTCTAGCTGCGGCATGCAGACTGAGTTGCCCTGTGGCAAGTGGATCTTAGTTCCTCAACCAGGGACTGAACCCCCATCCCCTGCTTTGGAAGTCAGATTCTTAAACCACTGGATGACCAAGGAAGTCCCTAAAGCATACTCTATATACTATTTATTATGTTTAACATCTGCTGTCCCTCACAACATGAGTACCTGAGGGCAGAGATTTTGTCTATTTGTGTGTGTGTGTGTGTGTCTTTTTTATGGTTAGTTTTTTTTAGCAATAAATTATTTTAAATTAACTTTTATTGGAGTATAGTTGATTTACAATGGTGTGTTAGTTTCTGCTGTACAGCAAAGTGAATCAACCATACAAATACATATTCCCATTACATATACATACATATTCTATTCCCATACAGGGCATTAGAGAGTACTGAGTAGACTTCCCTGTGCTATACACTGGATGTTTATTAGCTCTCTATTTTATATACAGTAGTGTGCATATCGGAGAAGGCAATGGCACCCCACTCCAGTACTTTTGCCTGGAAAATCCCATGGATGGAGGAGCCTGGTAGGCTGCAGTCCATGGGGTCGCTAGGAGTCGGACACGACTGAGCGACTTCACTTTACTTTTTCACTTTCATGGATTGGAGAAGGAAATGGCAACCCACTCTAGTGTTCTTGCCTGGAGAATCCCAGGGACGGGGGAGCCTGGTGGGCTGCCGTCTATGGAGTCGCACAGAGTCGGACACGACTGAAGCGACTTAGCAGCAGCAGCAGCAGTGTGCATATATGTCCATCCCAGTCTGCCAATTTATCCCCCCGACCCCAATTTGCTCTGTTTCGTACTCTGCTGCAGTCCAGCCGCTCATCAGTGCCCTGCATGAAGCAGGTTCTCAGTAGATAGGTGTTGAATAAACCCTCCTTATAAATCCAAGACAGCTGCTTACAAGCCTGCAGTGAAGAGAGCTGCCCCGGCGCCCTTCGTAGTGCCTAGGTTTCCGGAAGCGTGCAGGGTTTAAGGCAGGAAGAGTGCATCGGGGGTCCCAACGAGTCGCTCAGAGAGCCCCCAAGAGGTGGCCTGGGTGACTTCCCCGTGGGGCCAGTCTGGGCATTTCTGGGAGAAGCTGGTGCGGGGTGCGGGGGTTATGGGTGCGGTGCTGGGGGAGGAGGGGTCCTCACTCCAGAGCGCACACACACACACACACACACACACACACACTCCAGACCTACCCACCGCACACGCCCCCGCATGTCCCAGAGGACGCAGGATTCCGCGAGGCCAGAAACAAACGCGGCGGGAGGAACGTCCTAAAAAAGTGAGGAAAGGGCGGAGAGGGGAAGGGGAGCAGTCCCCGGGGTGCACGGCGCTCCCGCAGGGGGGCCGAGGACTAGGGCGCACGGGAGACGCTCTCGGCGCCCGCCCACCGCAGACAGAGCCCCTCGGCTGGGCGCCACGGAGCACCCCCTAGGAGGAGGAGCAGGGCGCCGGCCAGGGCGCTGGGGGTGCTGCCCGCCCCCCCGCACCTCCTAAGCCGGCAGCTGCCGCCTCAGCAGCGCGGCGTCTCCACCTGCGCAGCCACCGCTCCGCCCGGCGCCGCGCCGCCATTGGCTCGCTAAAAATGCCTCGCTAATCTGCGCCCATCTGCGCGCCTCCGCCCGCCGCCTCCCCTCCTCCTCGGCTCTGACCTTCCTCCTTCCCGCAGCCCCGGGCGAGGTCCGGAGGGACGCGGCGGTGCAGCCTCTCTTGCCCCCCGGGAAGTCGATCGGGCTTGAGGCCGGGCCCCCAGACGCCCCGCTTGGCCCCGCGGCGCCGCCGATGGTGGCGGGCGCCCCTGCCCCCAGGTAAGGGGTCTGGCCCTTGGATACGGGGTAGGGAGGGAGCGCTCCAGTCTAGGGGTGCGTGCTGGCGGCGGGCGCAGAGGCGGACAGGAGGGAGGATCGGACAGCTACCTGCAGAGAGGTGAGCGCGCGACCGCGGGTGCTTTGCAAGCGCCGGGTTTGTTGAGCATCACCCGGGGCAGTGTCAGGATGTCCCTGAGCTGGGCCCCCTGGGAGACGGACCTGGCGGAGGCCTTCACCCGAGGGGCGGGGGGTGGGGGAAAAACGCAGGAAGTAGGTGCCTTGGGAAAGTGGGACCCGGGCCCCAGGTCCCATCCAAGGCTCTGGCCTGGTTTGTTCCGGTCCCAACAGGGTGGGTAGGCTGATGCCAGCTTGGTGCGTAGGCTGTTTATGGACCAGAGTTGGCTGGGGAGAAATACAGCAGCTGATGCCCGCCCTCGGTCCTGTCTGGTTTACAGTGAAAGATATTTTTTTCTGTCTTGTCTGCCTGCTTTCCCCACTGCTGAGATGGGAGGGGGAAGAGAAGGAGAAGGTGAGGATAAATGGCTGGCACAGACCGCAGAGGCCAAGGTCTGTCTGGCCCTGCTCCCTTCCCCAGCCCCCAGGCCACTTGCTGCCCGTTGGAATTCTCTCTCCTCCTTAGTTTTGCCTATGGGAGGCCTTGAAAAGCTTAAAAGGTCATCAGGGTGTGAGGGACACAGTGGCAAACCACAGAGCTTGGCCACGACCCAGCTTCAAGCCCCAGCCGCCCCCCACTCTCTACCGCCCAGCTCTGCACCCCACGTGCAGTGACACATGTGGCCGCTTTTCTCTGGGCACAACCATAAATAACTCATGTTGTCCTGGCTCTGGCCTGGCAGGGGTGCAAACAGAACTGTCTGTCAATGGTCTTGAAGGTTCCATCCCTCACCCACCCGGCCTTCCCATCACAGGTCCATAAGCCACTCACGAGCCCTCCTCCAGGTAGCTTCCTGCTACCCCAGGTGAGATCCACGCTGCCTGCCCTGCATTCTCCAGCCTAGCTTGCCTTGTGCCTTGGTTATTTATGCCTCTCCCGTAGCCCATAGACTGGAAGTGCTTTAAGACAGGAGTTTGTGTGAGTCATTTGTCATCGCCCCGTACCTGACCTGGGTCTGGCACCAAGTACATGTTTGTGGAATGAGTGAATGAATCCACTTGAACTCTGAGAAATAGCTGGCACCCTGAAGGAGGCGGGTGAGCCCCATCTTGGGCTCTCCTCCCATCCCCCAGGACCAAAGAGCTACTGAAAACAGACTCTCCCATTCAGGCCCTTCCTTGGCCTAGAGGTGATGAGCAGCTATGGCATTTAGAGATAGATACTGGGGTCTGAATGGCTCTAGAGGGTCTTTTTGGGCCCCAGGCTTGAGTCCCTGGCTGGTCCAGGCTTGCTGGAAGGCCCTGGTGAGGGTCTGACTTGCCTCAAGCCTCTGGGTTGGCACTTGCCTCCCAGGGTGCTGAGCCCACACCAGGCTCTCTGTCTCTATCCCAGCCCTTAGGAGGGTCCCGGTCAGCATCAGGGCATCTGGGAAGGCCCGAGGCAGGCCATGCTCAGCTTCTGGGGTCCTCACAGCGAGCTCTGAACAGATCTTATGATTGTGTGGAGGAGCCAGGGTAGGCCAGAAGAGGAGGCTGCCAGCAAGAGTCCTGGCCCAGCCACAAGGCCGTGCCTGTGACATGGACATTCTCAGGGCATCTGCAGCCCTTATTGCTCCTTTGACAGCCATGCTGATAAGACAGCAGGAAGATGTCCTTGTCCTCATGTCACAGAGGGGGAGTCTGAGGGTCAGCAGCAGAGCCCAGCCCGGGGCACAGTTCCTGGCTCCAAGTCCAGTGTTATGTCCACTGCACTCGAGGGAGCTGGGGCAAGGCCCCAGGCCCAGGTCAGTGGGTTGTCCTCAATCCCATCTGGCTCTGTCCCACCCCCAGTGATGGAGAAAGGAAGGGTGCGATGCTTCAGGGCTGGGAGAGGATATGGAGGATGGTTTGGTTAGTGCCTGCAAGTGGTTGGCCCAGGGGAGGGATGCAGAAAAAACAGTAGAAGCCAACCATGCACAGCATCTGCCAGGAGCCAGGAGGCAGCCACTTTTTCTATATTGAGTCACTCAATCTTCACTTCAGCCCAATTGGATACTATTATTATCCCCATTTTACACATGAGGAGACTGAGGCACCGAGAGGTCATCTGTCCAAGGTTACACGGTTTGAAACCGGAGGAGCTTGGATTTGAACCGAGGCTCCAGAGTCCGTTATTCCCTAATGTATTCCCTAATGCAAGAGCAGGAGGGCTGTGGACCTCGGGGCTGGGGCCTCGTTTCCATGGAGACACAGGTTTTAGGTACTCCCACGTGGCAGATAGTGTGTGCTTGACTGGTGGGACTGTGATGGTTTCAGAGGCTCAGGGTGAGAACTCTTTGAGCTCCTGCTGTGTGGCAGGCGGAGCCATTTATAGGACGCTCACCTGAGTCTGTCCCTCCCCTGCTCTGCATTCCTCGGCGGCTCGGCTCCCCTCCCCGTTTCTTTGAGGACAGAGCGCAGTCTTCCTCCCGTGGCCCCGCTGCTCTCCCCGGGCCTGGGCTTCCTCTCCCTCCTCTGCCCTCCAGCTGCTCTGAACTGCTTTCGATTCCTCAAATAAACCACCCTCCTCTCACCTACAGGCCTGTGCACAGACTGATCCCCTGACTAGAGCCGGGCCCCCTCCCGCCTCCCTACCCAGTCCTTCTCACCCTCAGGGATCTACTGAGACTTTTCCTTCTTCCAGAAGCTTCCACGAATTCCTCCTCCCCACACCTGGCCCACTTCGCCTCACACAGTGTCCTCTCTGGCTTTCCATTGCCCCCACCCCACCAGCTGTGGAGCCCTCGGAGGCAGGGTCTGCGTCCTGTTCCCATGGCCCCCAGAGCCTGGTGCAGAGGACCCCACGGAGTTAGCAAATGGTGGTTCCCCTCTTACACTTACTCTCCAATCTCAGGACTTAGCCTCCTGCTCCCAACCAGCACTAAGAACCCCTCCAGAATTTGCATATAGCCCCCCAGCAAGGACGAGCTGGTGGCAGAAAGCCTTCGGTGGAGAAGTGAAACCGCCTGTGGGTCTGGCAGGACTGGGGAGGCATTTGGGGTGGGAGTTCGCTGATTCGGGGGGAGACCTCCCTGGGAAAGCAGGTGGGAGGTCAGAGAGGAGGAGGGCTGCTGGGTTGGTTTTACATTTTTCTTAAAGAAAAAAAAAGCTTTTATTATTATTTTTATTATTGTATTACTAAAGTAATATGTACCTGTGTGGAAAAATCTAGAATGTACTGGAAAGCCCAAATTAAAAAAAAAAAATTAACCAGCCCCAGACCGACCCACTGTGGACACTTAGTGGCTGGTTTCCGGTCAGGGGCCTGTGGACCGGGGAGGGGAGGTGGGGACAGGTCTGGTGGGGCAGGCAGGGGAACGATCCCTGGCCTGTGGACTGCAGGGCAAGGAAGGAGAGTGAGTGGAGAGAGAAGCGGAACTCTGGGAATTCTCCGGTGGTCCAGTGGTTGGGTCTCCCCGCTTCCACTGAAGTGGGCATGGGTTCGATCCCTGGTCCAGAAACTAGGGTGGATCCCACATGCTGTGTGGCACAGCCACAATGAATGAATAAAAAATAGACTTATAAGTGGAGCTCTGATGCAGGCCCAGCAGAGAGCCCCCCATGGCTTGGGTGCTCTGGAGCTGGAGGGGCCCTTCAGAGTTGCTGTGGAATAGCTGGGCCTGAGGACCTCTGCGTCCCTCTGATGCTGGGTATGGCTCAGGACGTGCCCTTGGGCAGCCCGAAGGGACTGCCAGCACCCCCGACAGAAAGGATGGATGGGAAGGTGTGAGACGGGCTGAAGGGAGAAGAGCAGCAGGAACCTGGCCCTAGATGGCTCTGGCGGCACAGAGACTCTAATCCCAGGGAAGTTGGTGGGGCGTCTCTGGGTGGGGAGCATTTCTGTGAGGGTGGGCTGGATGCCTGTGCAGACCTCGAGCTTGGGGTAGCAGGTTGACTAAAGACTGGGAGGGCAAAGAGGGTCTTGGCTCCTATTTAAAAATCACTTGATCTTTAGACACTTGGTGGGGGCTGTGGTCTGCTTGCCAGATAAACTCTAGGATGCCCAGTTAAATCTGACTTTCAGATGAAACAACACATTTAGTAGGCTTTGGTTTGTTTGTTTTTTGGTATATGTATGTCCCAGATATTGCTTGGGACATATTGGTACTAAAAATTTTGTATGTTGTTTATCTGAACATCAGATTTAACTTAGTGTCCTGTATTTTCATTTGTTAAATCTGGGTCCCCTAGACTGGGCTGAGGTGTGGGGGGAGAGAAGGGGAGAGAGGCTGGGAGGGGGCTTAGCGCTCTTAGTTTTCTCTTGTTTTGTATTGAGGGACACTTGTTTGAAGTTGACAGTTTGAAAAAATTAAGATGTCCATTGAAAAAATTTTTGCATTTGTTTCTGTTCACTGTCTAGAAAGTAATTGTCCATTTGTGAATTTTGGTTCCCTAGTGCTGTTAGAAATAAAATGATCCATCCTATTATTTATTCAGGAGGTTTGATGATCAAAGGTGGAGTCACTAAAGAAGAATAATCCATTTGAGAAATAAAAGTCTTCATCATAAGAAAGCTCTTAGGTGGCAGAGGGTGTGGGAAACTGGAACTCTCCCATCAGCTGAGGTTGGCTCGACCTCTTTTGGCAATAGCTGCAAGTTTTTTTTGAAAGCCAGCGTTTATTCCTTCAAATACACATAGTTCTAGAATTTTTTACATTAAAATAAGAAGAGAGAGACTTTCCTGGTGGCCCAGTGGTGAGGAATCCATCTTGCAGTGCAGGGAACTTGCGTTCTATCCCTGGTCAGGGAACTAAGACCCTACATGCAGCAGGACATCTAAGCATGCATGCCGTGACTACTGAGCCCATGTTCCACGAGAGAGTCCGAGCACCACAATGAAAGACCTCACGTGACACAACCAAGGCCCACTGCAGCAAATTTTTAAAAAAAATTAAGAAGAGAAATGGAAATAAACAGTTCTAGGAAAGAGAAGGTATAAATTAGGAAATATGGAAATATTTATATGTTTATAAATAATAATAGCAAGTACTTGCTGAGAGCTTGCTATGTTTTAGAAACTGTTGTTGAAATATACTGTGATTCAATAAACTGTTCATACAAGAGAATACACGGGTGAGGTTTTAATGGGGCAGTTCCATGCCCCAGGGCTTCTCCTATAGGCGCCCTCTTGGCATGCAGAGCTGGGTGGAATGGTCCATGTGGCAAAGCTAAGTGTCCATCAGGAGGGCTGGTGACATAATTAGGACCTGATGAGAGGCTGTGATTTTAGGTAGCTGTTTGTTCTGTCGTTTGGTCAGTGAATGTGGACTGAATGTCTTCTGTGTGCCGAGTGCTGTTTTGGGTGCTGAAGACCCAGAGAAAAGAACTGGGCAGAGCTTAATATCAGGGTGGAAAGATGGCAGGCTATATTGGCAAGTCAAAGCAAATGACTTTGTAGAACAACATGTGTAGTATGATCCATTCAAAAAGTGCATATGGGGACTTTGCTGATGGTCCAGTGGTTAGGACTCAGCGCTTCCACTGCTGGGGGGCACCTTTAGTCAAGTCAAAGTCACTCAGTCATGTCTGACTCTTGCGACCCCATGGACTGCAGCCCGCAAGGTCCCTCTGTCCATGGGATTCTCCAGGCAAGAATACTGGAGTGGGTTGCCATTTCCTTTAGATGATCCCCAAAGCCATGCGACTCGGCCCAAATAAAATATACATATGTATCTTGTGTGCATATTTGCATAACGATGTCCCCAGAGCTGCACGTCTGATGGTTTATCTCTTGGGCAAGTACTGGGAGGTCAAGTGCCAGGCAGGAAGGGCAATGTTTGCTTTTTAGCACTCTGTGCTCTGCGTTCATATCACAATTGTCGTTACTCCTACAAAACATAATTTACAAAACATAAACTCCACTTCATAATGCCTGGGATTTTTCTTAGAAGTCTCAAAAAATTGAGCGTTTAAATTACACTCCCCTCCAATGCAAGTTTGATGCCATTGGAGTCAGATGCTGCTTACTTTGGGTTTGAAGAGTTTTTATTTGTAACTGGTTTTGCTTTTTTATTTATTTATTTTTAATGGAAGGATAATCGCTTTACAACATCGTGTTGGCCTCTGCCATACATCAACATGAGTTGGCCGTAGGTGTACATATGTCCTCTCCCTCTTGAACCTCCCTCCCGCTGCCCACCACTTCCTACCCCTCTAGGTTGTAGAGCACCGTTCCCTGAGTCATGCCGCATATTCTCACTGGCTCTCTGTTTTCCGTGTGGTAATGTGCATGTTTCCACGCTCCTCTCTCCATTCGTCCCACCCCTCCTCCCCCACTGTGTTCACAAGCCTGCTCTCTCTGCCTGTGCCTCCCTTGCTGCCCTGCAAATAGGTTCTTCAGCGTCATCTTTCTAGATTCCATCTATATGTGTTAATATACGACGTTTGTTCTTCTCTTTCTGACTTACTGTGCAATAGGCTCTAGGTTCATCCACCTCATGAGAATTGACTCCAATGCATTCCTTTTATAGCTGAGTAATATTCCATGGTATGCATGTGTCACAACTTCTTTACCTGCTCATCTGTCAGTGGACACCTAGGTTGTTTTCACGTGTGACTGGTTTCTAGCTGGTCTCCTCATGGGCTTGTGTCTCCTCTCTTTCCTCCTCCCAATCCTGGGGTGGACACAACCGCTGGGCACCTCACCGGTTGTCCAGTGGTTGAGAATATGTGCTTCTACTCATTGCAGGGGCACAGGTTTGATCCCTGGTTAGGGAGCTAAGATCCGGCATGCTATGCAGTGTGACAGAAATAAATAAAAAATGGAAATTTTTAAAAAAGAAACCTGCTGGGATGGGAGAGGAGGTAACTGTGGTGTCAGGAGGGCATGGAGAAGTGAGGCAGGCCCTGCAGAGCAGTGCCAGGGGTCCTGAGGGTGTTTGAGGGCCTCTGATGTAGGCCAGGCGCTGTTCTGTTTGTCCACATTTATTAACTCATTTAGTCTTCTCAGTAACCGTATGAGGTCACCTCATTTTACAGATGTGGAAACTGAGGTCAAGTGACTTGCCTGAGGTCACACTGGCAGGTGAGTGGCAGAGGCAGGATTCACACCTATGCAGTCTGGATGCAGAGGAGATGACCCCTCCTCCCAGTGAAGAGAGTCCTTTGAAGGTGTGCTCCCAAAGGCTGGGGGTGATTGATTGTGGATGGTCTTCTGTAGAAGCAGACCTGGAAGGGAAGGATGGTAGATTCAGAGAGCTGGGCACAGGGGCAGGGGGGGAAATCAGTTCAGGAACCCAGAGGAAGAAGCAGGAGATGAGGCTGGTTGGAGATTCAGGAGCCGGATCGTTCAGATGATCGGCCTCACAGGACTGGGTGGGACAGGTGGCCCAGGGCTCTCCCTGCTCCTTGCAGGGTCTGGCAGAGGCCCAGCTGGCCCAGCCCCACTCTGTCCCACCTGGGCTTTCTCTGGGCCACACATTCTATCCCTCACCCGCCTGGGTCCAGCCTTGACTGACCACCAGAGCAGAAAGGCAGCCGAAGTAGGGCAGGGGCAAAGGCTGGGCTTTGGGACGCCCCCGCTGAGGTTCAGGCCTGACACTTATGGAGGGGCCTTATGCTGTTCAGCTCCTCCCCTTGGACTTGATTTTCGTCCCTTTTCTTTTTAAACTTTTTATCATGAAAAAAATATAAGCATTTCCAAAAGTAGAATAGTATAATGGACCGTCATTGTCCCTAACATTCAGCTTCAAATGCTGTCAACTCACAGCCAAACTCATGTTTCAGTTCTGTACCCCTCCCCTCCATAATAATTCAAAGCAAATCCCAGGCATGATTTCATCACAAATATATCAAGATGTGTCTCTAAAAGATAAGGATTTCTCCAACATAATCATAATACCATCATCACACTTAAGAAGAAATCATTTTCTTTATTTCGTCGAATGTCCACTCAGCATTCACATTCCTGGTTGTCAGATGTCCTTTTTTTTTTTTTTTCACATCTAGTTTGACTCAAGATCCAAATAAGGTCCACACACATTGTGATTGGTTGATAAGTCTTAGTCTCTTTTAATCCATACTTCCCCCCTCCATCTTTTTCTTTGTCCTTGGCAATTGATTGTTGGAGAAGCCTGGTTGTTTGTCTTGTAGGATTTCCCGCAGTGTGGGTTTTGTGGATTGCATCCCTGTGGTGTAGCTTAACATCTTCCTCAGTCCCCTCTGTAACTTGGTAGTTGAGTTCATCTTCTGAGCCCTCCTCGTGCAGTCACCAGGCTCTGACGTCAAGATCCCCAGAGTCCCACAGCTTCTCACCACTTACGCTGCTGCCATCGCTCTCCCAGGTTACTGCAGCAGCCTCTCCCTGGTCCCCCTGCGCCCCCCTTGCCCCAGCAGCCAAAGAGATCATTTTGAAACCTAAATGAGATCATCTTTCTCCTCTGCTCAAAACTTTAATGGCTCCCTCTTACTTGGAATAAAATCTCAAGTCCTGTAAAAAGTCCTCTAGTGGCCTACAAGGCCCTGTGTGATTTGGCTGTCAGGTCCTGCTGACCTCATTTCATGCCTTCCCCTCTTTGCTGGGCTCCTGGCCATTTCCCGGGCATATCAGATATCCTCCTGCCTCAGGGCCTTTGCTCTGCTCTTCCCTATGCCTGGCCGCAGAGGTCCACATCTCTGCCCATGTCACCTCCTCAGAGAGGCCTTCCCAGAGCACCTAAGACAGCCCCTGTCCTTCTCCACCGCCGACCTTGCTCTGTTCTCCTTCATTGCACTCAGGCATCCTTCGTATGAGTCTCGTTGTTTCTGGGCTGTCTCCCCTATCTGCCTGTGAGTTCCCTGAGAGCAGGGCAGCACGACTCTGCCCAAGGAGCAGACTTCCTCTGCCACTTAGATTCCCTGCCTGTCAGCTCATCTCCTTCCAGCATTTTCTGGAAAGCAAAATAACCCTGGACTTGTGTGGGGCACTTCAGAGTTTATAAAATACTTCCTGTCTTAGGTTAGAGTCCCTAGAAGCTGTACCTAAGAAGGAGATTCCTGGACCGTGGTTTCCTGCAGGCATGCACACAGGAGGGAGAGAGCAAGACGTCTGATGGGGTCGGGAAGGAGCCGGGAAAGGTGCTTTCAGCTGAGTCCAGCTCCGGTCCCGTAGGGAGCCCTGGAGTGGGAGCAGTAAGTGCAGGGTTGTCCTCCTTTGAGGCAAGGAGCCAGGCCTTTGGAGCCTCTTCTCAGGACTAGGTCACTAGAGCATGACCTCCAAGACACCCCTAGCTGAGGCCGCCCACCTAAAGCTGTGGTCCAAACACCAATTCAAAAAGCCACATGCACCCCAGTTTTCATAGCAGCATTACTTACCATAGCCAAAATATGGAAGCCACCCAGATGCCCATCAGCAGATGGCTAAGGAAGATGTGGTGTGTCAACACACACACACACACAAACACACACACAGACACACTGGAGTATTACTCAGCCACAGAAGAGAATCAAATTCTGCCATTGGCAGCCACATGGATGAACCTAGAGAACATTATGGTTTGTGAAATGAAGTCAGAAAGACAAATACTGCATAAAATCACTTATATGTGGAAAACAGACAAATGTGTATGGAAAAGAGAAACAGACTCACAGATGTAGACGAACTAGTGGTTACCAGACTAGTGCGAGTGTATGTGTGTGTGTGAGTTTGTGTGGGACGGGGAAGGGCAAGAGAGGGGCACGGGGTTAAGAGACAAAGATTGCTGTGTGTAAAATAGATAAGCAACAGGGATATACTATACAGCACAGAGAATTACAGCCATTATCTGGATGTATCTTTTAATGGAGTGTAAATTGTGTAAATACTGAAACCCTATGCTGTACACCTGAAACTAATATTGTAAATCAACTACAGTGAAAACGAACAACTCCGTGGAGAAGGGGGCATCTGTGGCCCACCTGCAGTGGTTCAGGGCTGGGCACCCCGTCGATGAAGGGCTCTGACAGCACCACCCTCGCCTCACATCCAGTTTCTGCTTCGAGCCCTGCCATAAGCTGATGAGGAAGGCCTTTATTAGTTACCGTTATTGCTGTTTTGATAAGTAAGGAAGCTGAGGTTGGGATGGGGATGACTTGCCTGGGGTTCCACAGCCAGCGGAGTAGACCTGGGATTCGATTTCCGATTCTTGCTGGGATGCCCTCATTAGGTGATAAAGCGTCTTAGTGGCTACTGGGCCACTGTTTTACTCTCACGTATTCATTCAACAAATATATATTGAGCGCTGTGTGCCCAGATTGAACGGGGCACTGACCATTCAGTGGTGAATGAAACCACCCCGTCCTTGGCCCCTGGAGCTTTCACTCTGTGCCTCTTTCTGCATTTAGCTGACCCCCCACCCTGCTGACCCCTGCTGAGCCCTCAGCAGCCCTGACTTTGGTAATGAGAGCATGTGATGTTTGTTGAGCACTTACTATGTGCTGAGCACCGTGCCAGGCTCGTTGTGTTGATGAGCTTGCTTCACCTTCCCAGCACCCCATTTTTGGATGGGCAAGCTGAGGCTGCAGAGGGCCCTAAGGCTCCAAGCCCAGGTCCTTCCAGGAGCTGGGATGCAAACCGCCCCCTGAGCATGGCTCTTTCTGCTCCTGCCTGCCCTGCCCCGCTCCCCCACCCCCGCAGCAGGATATCTGGTGTCGCCTCTATCAGCGGCTCCATCGGACGCCAGGCTGCCGCCGCCGCCTGCTCACCGGGTGTTGGGTGACCGGCTGCCGTCTCGCCTGCCCCACTTGGCCCTGCCCCAGGTGGGGCGCTTCTGATGGGAGACCTCCCCACCCTCCGGGGGCCAGGATCCCTGCCTCCGCACCCCTTCTCACCACTTTTGTCACTGGCCCCAGCTGGCTGGGTGGACCTTCTGGCAGCCCCAGCTGGGCTGGGCATTGGGGGCCCCTCAGCCCTCACACCAGCTGTCCCTAGTAAGCTGCAAAGCTGGCTCAGGCGCCCCTGGACAGAGTGAGGGGCGGGGGGCAGATCAGAGCAGGCTTCCTTCCCCGCTCACGTTTCCCCACACAGGGCCAAGATAAGCCTAAGCAGGGAGAAATCAAGTTATAACATTTCCAGCCGAGGAGGGTAAGGGTGGGAAGGGGCCCCTCTAGACTGCCTTGGAACAGTAGACTGGGGGTGAGCACCGCAGCCTGCATCAGCTCCAGAGATCGGAGTTGGCCTGCCCCCTGCTCCTCTAGCTCTTTGGAGAAATGACTGATTGCAGCTCTGAGGAGCTGTAAAACTTCATTCCAGGAAGCAAGGACACTTCCAAAACCGTATGAATGATGCCAGAGTCAACTTCAGGAGGTTCCCACTGACCAGAGAGGACAATCTGAGCATCACTGAGAATGACCGACGGACTGGGACTCATCAAATTTATAAAAATCCATGATGATGATCAAAACGTTAAAAAAAAATACAAACTCCGAACGACAGAAAAGCCTGCTAATAGCCAACTGTCTGCAAAAACAGGGAGCCTGGGCTCCTACACACACTGCTTGTGAGCTGCATTATCTAGTAATGCTAGTGAACGTTCCTGGCAATGCAGCAGTTCCGCTCCTGGGGATACACCCTGCAGGACGCACCCATATATTTATCCAAAGACATGGATGAGAATGTTCCAAGCATCATTTTTCACAAGAAAACAACATTGATGTCTGCAAACAGTAAACTGGATAAGTAAATCACGATACATTCACATATCAGAACACTGTGCAAAGATAAAAACTAAGGGACTACTGCAAAGAAGAATCTAGTTGCATGATGAAAAGAAAATGTTGATTTTGAAAACAAAAAAGACAGGCATAAAATAATACATCATTCCATTAATTAAAATTCAAGAAGAGACAGAACTTTTTGGTTTTGGATGCATACTTTGTGGTCAAACCCAAAACAAAGCAGCTAATAACCCCAGCTATTTAGAATGGTTGGTCCCTCCAGGCTCTCCCACAAACCCACAAGAAGGGCTTGTGGTGGGGAAGTGTTCACAGGGGTCTTTTGGAGCCCTGGCAGTTCTCTATTTTTGACCTAGATGGTGGTGATTTTATATTAATGGTGGCTATTGGCTTTATAACTTTTCTTCTATAAAGTTATAACCAACGTAGACAGAATATTAAAAAGGAGAGACATTACAACAAAGGCTTGTCTAGTCAAAGCTATGATTTTTCCAGTGGTCATGTAGGTATGTGAGAGTTGGACCATAAAGAAAACTGAGCACGGAAGAATTTGATGCTTTTGTACTGTGGTGTTGGAGAAGACTCTTGGACAGCAAGAGATCTAACCAGTCCATCCTAAAGGAAATTGGTCCTGAATATTCATTGGAAGGACTGACGCTGAAGCTGAAACTCCAATACTTTGGCCACCTGATGCAAAGAACTGACTCATTTGAAAAGACCCTGATGCTGGTAAAGATTGAAGGCAGGAGGAGAAGGGACGACAGAGGATGATATGGTTGGATGGCATCACTGACTCAATGGACATGAGTTTGAGTAAAGGCTGGGAATTGGCCATGGACAGGGAGGCCTGGCGTGCTGCAGTCCATGGGGTTGCAAAGAGTCGGACACGACTGAGCGACTGAACTGAACTGTTGGTTTTATATTAACTTGTTAAAATGTATAACCTATTTTATATACTTAAATATTTTAAAACTAGAAAAAGTACTCATTGGTCACCTTTAGAGGTTGCTACAGCACCAACTGATTTCTCTAGAAAAACGATCAAGGGAAGGAATCAAGCCTTTATCCTGCTACATACGCCAGATTTCAGAATAACAAAATAGATGAAGAGGAAAATTTCTTTATAGAAGTCTGGCAAACAAAATGATCAAATTAGAAAACTCACCATCTGGTGGGGGAGAAAAATGTGATGGAAAGCTGACGTTAACTTGCAGCAGAGGTGGGACGGCCTCGGCTCTCAGGGCTCTCCTGCCTCCCGGCCGCTGCTGGGCACACAGGTCTCCCTGTGGACCACAGCACTCCAGCCGTCACTGCCCGGCTCAGCTGAGCAATGCAGCCTGTGGGTGGGGCAGGCAGGGGGTCCAAGGAGGCATGGGAGGGGCTCAGAGATCTGGAGAAATGACTGATTGCATTTCTGAGGACCCGGAAAACACATTATACATGGAGATATACATACAATTATATTGGGTTGGCCAAAAAGCTCATTCAAGTTTTTCCATAACATTTTACAGAAGAACCTGAACAAACTTTTTGGCCAACCCAATACATACATATACATTTACAAATTTGAGATATAATTCATACACCATAATTTTCACCTTCTTAAAATGTATAATTCAGCAGCTTTTAGCACATTCACAAAGTTGTGAATCGCTGCTTCTAATCACCTCTATCACAATCGCCAGCACTAACTCCAGAACATCTTCATCTCTCCGAAAAGAAACCCATTAGCAGTCACTGCTCAATTCCCGCTTCCTCACGCTACTGGCAGCCACCCATCTGTTCTCCGTGTCTATCAATCTGCCTATTCTGGATATTTCATATAAGTGAATTTTACCTTTTGTGTCTGGCTCCTTTGACTTAGCACACTGTTTATAAGGTTCTTCCCTGTTACATGTAGCGTGTAACAGTATATGTAGTCACGTACGGATGTGAGAGTTGGACTATAAAGAAAGCTGAGCGCCGAAGAATTGATGCTTTTGAACTGTGGTGTTGCAGAAGACTCTTGAGAGTGCCTTGGACTGCAAGGAGATCCAAGCAGTCCATCCTAAAGGAAATCAGTTCTGAATATTCATTGGAAGGACTGATGCTGAAGCTGAAACTCCAATACTTTGGCCACCTGATACGAAGAACTGACTCATTTGAAAAGATGCTGATGCTGGGAAAGATTGAAGGTGGGAGAAGGGGATGACAGAGGATGAGATGGTTGGATGGCATCACCAACTCAACGGACATGGGTTTGAGTAAACTCCGGGAGTTGGTGATGGACAGGGAGGCCTGGTGTGCTGCAGTCCATGGGGTCGCAAAGAGTTGGACACGACTGAGCGACTGAACTGAACTGAACAGTACTCTATTCCTTTTTGTGACTGCATAATATTCCATTGTGTGGATTGCATATTTTGTTTATACGTTCAGTCATTGATGGATGTTTAAGTTGTTTTCAGTGTTTAGTTATTATGAATAATGCTTCTATGAGCATTTATGTATAAGCGTTTATGTAGAGATGTTTTCATTTTTCTTGGATATATAATTATAATGGAATTGTTGTATCATATGGTAACTCTATATTTAACTTTTTGGGGAATTGCCAGACTGTTTCTAGACATATACATTCCCTCCTTGCAACGTATGAAAGTGTCAGTTACTCTTCATTTTCACCACACTTGTTATTGTCCTTTTTTTTTTTTTCCAGTCATAGCCACCCTAGTGCATGGGAAGTAACACCTTAATGTGGGCCTGATTTACATTCTCTAATGACTGATAATACTGAGCATCTTTTCCTGTGCTTATTGGACTTTCGTATCTTCTTTGGAGAAATGTCTTTTCATACTCTTGCCCATTTTAAAATTGGGTAAATTTTCTTTTTATTGTTGAGTTTTTAGAGTTCTTTATGTATTCAGATACTGGACCCTCATCATATAGATGATTTGCAAATATTTTTTCCCATTTCTATCGGTTGTCTTTTCCCTGTGGACCCATTTACTGGGGAATGGTCTTTAGAGACTCAGTCTGGGTGTTGGAAGCATTAGGCTGTTTGAGTTCTAGAAACCAACCTAAGGACCCACTTAGAGCCTCAGCAGCTCTAGGGAGTAGGGCCTCGTCTCACAGTGATGCTGAGACACAAAGGAGGGAGGCGGCCCGCCCATGGGCACCAGCTGCTGTGCGGCTGTGCGGCACCAGAGTCAGGGTCCTGGTTTAGTTTCCACAGCTTCTCTTGGGGTCTTCATTCCAGCCCAGTCCACATGCTCCAAGCCCCCAGACTCCACTGTTCGCTTTACCTGGGTACCTCCTGCTGTTTTGTTGCTCTCAGTTCCTCTCCTTCAAGGAAAACCCTTCCTGGGTGCCCTAGCCCAGAGGGGTCCTCCTGGGGTGAGCTCGCTCCAGGAGGCAGGAAGCTGCACTTGGACATGTGATTGTTGTTGTTCAGTCGCTCAGTCATGTCCAACTCTTTGGACCCCGTGGACAGCACACCAGGCTTCCCTGTCCTTCACATTCTATCTCTTGGGGTTTGTTCAAACTCGTCCATTGAGTTGATAACGCCATCCAACCATCTTGTCCTCTGTCATCTCCTTCTCCTCCTGCCTTCTGTCTTTCCCAGCATCAGACTCTTTTCCAATGAGTCAGCTTTTCGCATCAGGTGGCCAAAGTATTGGAGCTTCAGCTTCAGCATTAGTCCTCCCAATGCATATTCAGGATTGATTTCCTTTAGGATTGACTGGTTTGATCTCCTTGCCATCCAAGGGATTCTCAAGAGTCTTCTCCAACACCACAGTTTGAAATCTTCAATTTGGGAAAAAGCAAATTCAACCAAGGGAAAGAGTTTTCTTTATTGCAGGACTCGTCCATGCCTTTAGCTTGCTACTGTGTATTGTGAACATTAAGGAATTTAATTGCCAAAACCCAGAAGCAACCAGGATGACCTGCAACAGGTGAATGAATAAACAAACTGTGATATACCCAGACAATGGAATGTTATTCCACGATGAAAAGAAATGAGCTGTCAAACCATGAAAGACATGGAGGAACCTTAAAAGACATATTACTAAATGAAAGAAGCCAATCTGAACAGGCAACTTATGTGATTGCAACTATATGATATTCTGGAGAAGGCAAAACTACAGAGACAATAAAAGGGTCATGGTTGCCAGGGGTTTGGAGAGAGAGAAGGACGAATAAATGGAGCAGAGGGGTTTTTAGGGCAATGAAACTCTTCCATATGAGATTAAAGTGGTAGTTACATGTCATTATACATTTGCCCAAATCCATAGACTGTACAAGAGTGAACCCTAGTGTAAATGATGGATTTTGGTTGATGATAATGTGTCAGTGTTGATTCATTGATTGCACCAAAGGAACCACACTGATGAGGGATGTTGAGGGTAGGGGAGTATATGTGTGTGTGTATCAGAGGGAAGGGTGCTGTGTGGGAATTCTATTTTCTGCTCAGTTCTTTCTGAACCTGAAACTGCTCCGAAAAATAGTCTATTAATTTAAAAAAGTAACATCAGGGAGTGATAAGTGTTACAATGGAAAAATGGAACAGGGGTAGGGACCAGGGGGTGATGGCTGTTTTAGATGAGGTGGGGGTCAGGGACACTGATCTGAGACCTAAACAAGGCAGGAAGCAAGCCCGTGGACATCACAGGAAGAGCTGTCCAGCAGCAGACGCAAAGGCCCTGAGGCAGCCAAAGGCCCGATTTGTGTCAGGGACGCAGCAAGGACAAACTGGCAGGAGGGGAGCGAGGGGCGGGTGGAGAGGCTGGAGGTAAAGACAGATAGGGTGGGACCCGCCATGTTGACCTGTCGGCCTGGAGGTCCCGGGCAGCTTGTTCTGAGTGAAACGTGAGTCACTAGGGGGTTTCAGCAGGGATGGGACACATCAAAATTATATTTTACAATAACTGTCAGGCAAACGAACTGAAGCGGCAAGGATGGAAGCAGGGAGACCTTTTAGGAAACGACACGTCTTCCAGGTAGAAGAGATTGTGGTGTGGACCCAGCACCCCCGGCAGCGGGGCAGGGGGCTGGATTCTGGGTCTGGTGAGGGGAGAATCGTGGGATGTGGGGGTGAGGGAAGGAGAGGAATGTAGGACTTTGGTTGGAGCATGTGGGTGAATAGAGGTGTCCTTTTCTGAGGTGGAGAAGAGAGCTGAGCAATCAAGAGTTCTGCTGGAACGTGTCTGCCTACCTGTTTAACATCCAAACGGGGGAGCCATTGAGGAGGTGGTTGGGTTTACAGGCTGGAATTCAGTGGCAGAGCTGGGGCTGGAAACTGGAGTGAGGTGTTAAAGCCACAGGCCGGATGAACGCCCCTCGAGAGTGGACGTAGGTGGGGAAGAGGAGGGATCCCAGGCCGGGCTGAGGGTACAGGCACAGAGGTTGGAGAGACCAAGGAGTGACTGCGGTGGGTGTGTGTGTGTGTGTGTGTGTGTGTGTGTGTGCAGTGTTAGAGAAGCAGGGGTCCACGTGTGTCAGAGCTGACGATGGGGTGGCAGCTGAGCACAGGGAGGAGGAAGGCGGGGACTGGGGGAGGCCGGAGCCGGATTGGAGGGCTTCAGGAGGGAGTGGGTGTCCTCCACAAGCCAGGGAACAAGCCAAGCAGGCAGGAGCTGAGGGCAGCATGCATGCAGCATGGGACTTTTTTTTTAGTGACAGAAACACTGCCCTTTCTCCATATAGGAAAGGTCCCATATGGAGGGAAAACTGGGTCACGTGGGAGAGGGAGAGAACTGTTTGTTGGGGTGATGCAGTTGGGGAGCTGGTGCCGGTGGGAGGGAGGCAGAGCCTGGGGATGGGGAGCAGGCGGGGGTGGGGCCGGGTGGACTGGGATTTTGAGAGGAGTCTGGTGGATTCCGAGGACACTCTGGGTGTTCACAGGGCCTGGATCTCAGTATGTGTCTACATTCCGCTCCCCTGACCTCCCTGCCTAGGGCAGCCTTTCACCTGCAGGGCACACACCAGCCAGACAGGGCAGTGACTGCCCCCACGTCATACAGAGGGACCTGGGGTGGACCCACGGGACACCCTGGGAGCTGGACCTGGGCCAGGAATCCATTTATCTTGTGGTTCCCATATGGTCCTATTCTAATGGGGCTGTGATGACTGTCGGGGCCCCTGTGTCTCATAGTCCTTGAGATGCCTGGGTATTTGTGGATTTCTCTTTGCCCAGTTCCCTTTTCCTGATGAATGGCTGTGCCAGCCCCTCTGGGGAGGGTCTGGTGGGAGCATTACCATATATACTTGTTCTGGGGCCGCAGGGCACTTGCTCCCAGGCACCTGGCCTCTCCTTCCATCAGCTGGACCTGAAACCTTGCTCAAGTCTGGAAACTGGGCAAGAAATCATGACGTTTTATTGCGGTGCAGCCCAGGGGTCATCACGCCTTGGTTTCTTTTGGTTACAGAGAGTGGGCTGGGTTCTGGCTGCCCCTTGACATGCCTGGTTCGGGTAACCATCTCCCGTATGCAAAGCTCTGCGGGTCAGGGCCTCCCAGCTGCCCTCTGACCCACACAAGAGCTGTGATAACGCCGCCCACCTTGTTCTGACCAGTCAGTGCAGTCACCTGGCCTCTTACGTGGGGACCCTCTCACCATCGTTGTGTCAGGGTGCCCAGTTCTGTCCCAGCGGCTCCTGGTCTCAGGTCCTCAGAGGACACAGCCCTGAGCTTGTCAGGCTGCTGCGGCCCACCACCCTGCGGCCAACACTTTCCTACGGCTTTGGCAGATAGCGATTCCGTGAGGCTGTCCTGCGGAAGACGGACGCCTGGTGGGTTCTCCAGCCTGACGCGCCGTATTCACCCGACGTGCTCACCTCTCGGAGCCTTTTGACTTCTCTTCCACTGTCTGCAGCCCGGGCATTTCTACCTCTTGTGCCAGGATACCACTTTGTTTTGGCTGAGCCATGCAGCTTCTGGAATCTTAGTTCCCTGACCAGAGATTGAACCTGGGGCCCTTGGCAGTGCAAGAACCGAGTCCTTAGTGGTGGTTCACTAACCACTGGACCACCAGGGAGTCCCCTGTGACCGCTTTCTCCAAGCACCATGCTAGTACCATCTATCGGGGTCCTTGTCAGTGTGTGTGTGGAATTAACTCTCCTTTATTGGACTCTATGCCCTGCCCCCTTGACCCAGCCCCGCCCCCCACCCCATCCCCCATGGCATCTACCGTGTTCTGCCAGCACTGGGCTCCCTCGGGCAGCCAGCTGAGGTGTGACTTACCTTAGCTATTGCTCTGGTAGTCAGGCGAGGAACAAGCTAGTTCTAAGGCAGGATCCCCGCGTCATCCTCCAGCAGGGCGCATTCTGGACTCCAAGGGGACACTTCCTTGGAGAGACACTTCTTTCTGAGGAAAGAGCAGGACCTGACCTTGGTGCTGAAGACTCATCCTGGGCTGAGACTTCCGCCTTCCCTGACATTCTGCTCTGCTTATAATTAAGCTCCGCGCCTGCTCCTTAGCTTTCCCCTCCCCTCCAGCTGCAGGAGAGGAGGATTTATATGCAGCTAAGGAGGCCCTTGGCTTCCACACTTGGCCTTAAATTAGTGATTAATCACTCTCAGCCTTTTAGAATTGTCTTTCTCCAGCACACGAGAGCCCCAGCAACAGCCAGCCCATTCCATGGGCTTTATCATTAATCACCACCCACCCGCCCCAGTCTCAAACTCTGGAGAGACTGCCCAACCCCGTAGTGTGCTCCCCTCCCGTCCAACGTGGAAAAGGGTTTGCAGCTTCACTGCTTTGCTAGCCCGTGGCCAATGCTGCCCCAGCTGTGGTCCTCACTGTCGGCCCGCAGTGGGTGACCCAGCTCCATCTGCAGGTTCCGGGGCTGCTTCTGAAAGCTGCTCCTGATGCTGATTCAGGATGGGTTCCTGGGGAGACAGGCTCTGAAATGATTTTTGTGCAGGAAAGACTAAGGGTCTTGTTCTCCTTGTACAAGGTGAGGGAAGCAGAACAGGGCAGGGAGAAGGAGGGGTTGAATCGACGGTGCACTTTTTCTTTTTTAAGTGCTCCTAGGTTTTTCCTTTATTTATTTTTTGGTCTCGCCACTTGGGGTCTTAGTTCCCCCAATCAGGATTTGAACCCATGCCCCCTGCATTGAAAGTGTGGAATCTTAACCACTGGACTGCCAGGGAAATCCCTGACGGTGCACTTTTAACACCGGCTTCGCTTGATCCCCTGAGGAGTGCTAAGGCTGAGACGGCACGTCAGGGTTGTCCTGCATTAAAAATCCAGGGATCCAGGCCTGTAAGAACCAGTTATTGGATGTGAGCTTCCCCTGTGAGGGGGCTGCGAGGTGGAGGACAGTCCTTGGAGAAGGACTCAGACTTGTCAGCAGTAAATATTCCTCACAGCTCGGGCACACCCTTGTCCTGAGGCAGGGCTTCGGGGTGGGGTGCCCAGCACACACTTTATTTAGTCTCTCAGGTACTGGTGGACATTTGGGTTGTGTGGGGGCCAGTGTGAATCCCACCGCCTTGTGCATTCATGTACATGCCTCCCTGCCTTTTATTTTTTTTGGATCTAGCGAACCGGCACTCCCTCTCTTGCAGTGGAAGTACTGAGTCTTACTGGACCTCCAGGGAAGTCCCTTATGTACATGCCGTTTGGTGGCCGTGAGCACTCCTTACTGTCGGGTGTCCACTCGAGAGTGGCAGGGTTGGTGAACTTTAGCAGATACTGCCAAATAGTTTTCTAAAGTGGCTGCACTGTTTTATAGCCCCACCAGCAGTGTTCCAGAGTTCTGGTTGCTCTGCAGCCTCACCAACACTTGATATTGTCTGTCATTTTATTTTAGCCATGCTGGTGGTCCAGGCATCAGTGATTCTCTTTTTTTTCCTTTCCTTTCTCAGACTTTTTTATTTTTAAAATCTTGTTTCTTGCCTGGGTGTATAGTCTTTTGTTGTTGTTTTATTTTTTCAAATGAACATACTGTTGTTTTTATGGAAGTATTTTATGGTAATATAAATTCATAGCTTTACCAGAAACATCAGTGATTCTTTTGTGCAGTCAGGGTGGGAAACTGCCGCTCCGTGGTATGTGGGTGGGTGTGAGATTTGGGGAGCCCTGGGACCACCCCTGCTTGACTGTACCTGATATCCAATTTCCAAGGGTCTTTGGCAAAACCAAATCCTGGTGGATGCATTTAGAGGTCATCGGATAGTAACATCCTCGTGTGACTTGGTTTAGCCATTTCCTTTCAGCCTGATAGACGAGCTCCAAAGGGCTGTGGAAGGAAATGGGTTCATTTTGCTGCCCACGAGGCCACCTTCTATGAATCTCACGAGGACAGCTGGCAGCAGCTACAGGGAGGCACCCTCTCCAGTGTTTCATGGTTTCCAAAATGCTTCTCATCTCAACTCCTCCGGGTTTCACTGCTGCCCCCAAAGACAGCAAGAGAACATCGTGTCAGCTCCCTAGGACAGAAGGGGAAATCAAGGCCAGTCACTTGTTCAAAGTCATGCAGCAAGTTAGTGCAAAGTGACCATGAATCCGGTGGTGGATTCCAAGTCCAGGGCCCCCAGTTTGCTGTTCAGTTTTCCTGGCCTGTGGCTCCTCCCTTCCTTTAGAAAGCAACTCAGGACCAGCACCTCAGCACCCCGGCCCCCAGCCTGTTGCCCATCAAAGTACTCTTAGAAGCAGGTATTCCAGGGACTCTCTGGGCCTAACTGTTCCAACCTTGATGGGCTCAGCAGTCTCCTGGAGACCTTGCTAGAAGATTCTGAGTTAGGAGGCCTTATGGGCCCAAATCTGCATTTCTCATCAACTCCCAGTTGATGCCAGTGCTGCTGGCCCGTGGGCCACGCTTTGAGTAGTGAGGATTCGGACCGATATCCAGCTGAGCACTGTATAGGCAGGTCTCTCTGCTGTACTTGATATGTCCCATGGAGCTCGGGCAAACACTGGTTCATTACTGTCGGGATTCTGGCATGAGTGTTAGTTACTACAAGTTCAAGCCTCTCTCCAGTTCTTATTATGAGATATACCATTCAAGCCATTGGCTAGTTCAAAGTCCCTTACTCTTAATACCTCTCTCAGGAGCACCTCTTCGCCCTCCCTCTTCCTGCTCTCTTCTCTTTCCTGTTCTATCAACACTCCTAATTCCCACCCAACCCCAAAATGGGCAGGATCTCAGCTAGGCATCAGGCAGAAAGCTGGTTGAGTAAACTCATTTATACTAAAGTGTGAATGACTCACATCTCATCCCTTAACTCTTCCAGAGGTTGTTTAGATGTGGGGGGGTGGGGGTGGGGGGAAGGAGCTGTGAGTTACTGGAAAAGTTGGCAATGAGGGAATGAACAGGAAATATTCAGGAATTCTTGACTGTACCCCCTAACATTTCCCAAACCGGGGTTGATGATGGGCTGCTCGCCCACTCTGCAGTTGTGACTGGCGAGTGGAGAGGCAGCAGGCTGCGCAAATGCAGGAGATTATGCCAGGGGACGAAGGACAGCCTGGGAGGGGGATGACAGGGGCCAGAGCACCTGCGCTGAAGCCTTGGCCACAATGGCTTGTTGTGAATAATTGCTGCGGTAATGATGAAGACTGCTCAGGCAAATGGATTCCAGTTTACACTCTGCTCCCTGCAAAGGTCATCTATAATTGCCCCATTTCCTCCCTGTGGTGGGTACGAGGCTGCAGTGGGGGCCTGTCAGGGGGTTTCTGGGCTCTGGGCCCTCACTGAGGGGGTTGGGAGCTGAGAGCCACTCCGGGTGATCTCTGCCAGCTCAAGGGGAGAGGCAGGAGGTGGCAGCCTCCCCCCACCCTGGGTGATGCCCCAGCTCCCCAGCGCTCTCCTGCTGAGCTGGCTGGGAACAGGGCATGCGGTACTCACTGACCTGCTGAGCAGTGACTATTGGTGGCCTCAGCGACCCGTTCTGCCCATCGGTTTATCTAGAAGCTTCAGCCAGATCCCTCTGCCCTGACATGCTGTGGGGCTTTGTGCTCTCAGCCCTGCTTCTCTGGGTGTCTTTCTCTGCAGAACAAAGGAGTTGGGCCAGGCACAGTGGCCTTGGGAGGCCCTCTTAGATCTGGATCCCAGGAATCTAGCCTTTGGCCCCCCAGGTTTATGGAAGATTTGTGCATGGGCATTAGAGTCAGAACAGAGTTTGAATCGTGGCTCATTCTGCTGTGTGACATTGGGCCGCTCACTTCACCTCTCTGACCCCAGTTTTCCTCTTTTTTAAAAAATGGAGATAATGGTAGATGTCTCTTAGTGTTATTTTTCAGATTAAAGACAGTTGTGGCAATGGATTCTGACATAACTGAGCGCTTCTTCTATGTCAGGTATGGTTCCAGGGGCCTTTCTTTCTCCCCCAGCTGCCCTGTGAGGTCGGTGCTGCCCTTATCCCCAGTGTAAGATGAGTAAACGTAATTGAAAAGCAGACGTGTTTTTAATAGCCATTGGCTTCTGCTAAGCTTTTTTATTTGTTGTTGTTGTTCAGTCGTTCAGGCGTGTCCAATTCTTAGGGACCCCATGGACTGCAGCACGCTAGGCCTCCCTATCCATCACCAACTCCTGGAGCTTGCTCAAACTCATGTCCATTGAGTTGGTGATGCCATCAGACCATCTCATCCTCTGTCGAACCCTTCTCCTTCTGCCTTCAATCTTTCCCAGCTGCTAAGCTTACTCCTTTTAAAAAATTTTTCTTTGTTATTTTTTTAATTTTGGCGGCCACACCACATAGCTTGCAGACTCTTAGTTCCCCGACCAGGGACTGAACCTGTGCTCTTGGCAATGAAAGTGTGGAGTCCTAACCACTGGACCACCAGGGAATTCCCCTAAGGTTGCTCCTTCTATGCTCCTTGGGAGGCTTCTCCAGCGAGGCTCCCCCATCTGCTCCATATGCACTCACCTCTGCACCTCTGCTCAAGCATTTCCTCCCCCGAATACCCTTTCCTCCTTGGCCCGCCTAGCTCTATCCCCAGGAGCCCTCCCCGCAGCAGCCAGACTTCTCTGATTTTGTAGCACGGACAGCCTGTCCCACACCTTCCAGCAGTCCGTTACCATCAGACTCTGTAATCTCTCCTGAGGCCACCCACGCTTCCTGGGGCTGAGCCTGCGGCTGATTCTGCTTCATCTCCTCAGATGTACCTGTCACAGCCCTGGGCATGGAACCCATGTGACTGAGAAGTTCCAAGGCTATGATATCCCACACCAGGCCCAGCATAAACCCCGTTGAATACCTCATGGGCCATGCCTTGTGCTAGAAAGTGGGGAGACAGACCAACACGAGATGACCTGGGACTAAGAAGGACTAAGAAGTGCAGTAGGGCAGTGGTTCCTAGCCTGGGATGCCCTTGGGCACCACCTGAGGACCTGGGGATTGCTGGTGCCTGGGCCCACCACACAGAGTCTAGGGTGAGGCTGGACTTGAGTTTTAAAAGTGTTCTAGGTAAGAAAATTGGACATCCACGTGCAAAAGAATAAAGTTGGACCCTTACGTTACACCGTGTACAAAAATGGATCAAAGGCATAAATGTAAGAACTAAAGTGATAAAAGTCTTCAAAGAAAATGTAGGCGGAAGTCTTCATGACATGAGATTTGGCAGTGGTTGCTTGGATATGATGCCAAAAGCACAGGCAACCAAAGAAAAAATAAATACATAAAGTGCCCGCGTTAGTCACTCAGTCCAACTCTTTGCAACCCCATGGACTGTCCATGGGATTCTGCAGGCAAGAATACTGGAGTGGGCTCCCATTTCCTTCTCCAGAGGTTCTTTCCAATCCAGGGATCAAAGCTGGGTCTCCTGCGTTGCAGGCAGATTCTTTACCAGCTAAGCTACCAGGGCGGTAATATATAAATTGGACTTTATCAAAATTTAAAACTCTATCAAGAGAGTGAAAAGCATGAGAGAAAATATTTGCAAATGATGTATCTGACCAGGGAGTAATGTTCAGAACGTATGGAGAACTCCTATAACTCAACAACAAAGAACCAAACAACCAATTTAAAAAATAAGCAAAGGGCTTGAATAGACATTTCTCTAAAGGAGATATACAGATGGCTAATAAGCACATGAAAAGATGTTCAATAATTCCCCAATTAATCATTAGGGAAATGCAAATCAAAACTACAATGAGATACCACTTCATACCCATTAGGATGGCCATTATCAAAAAAAGCAGAAAATAACAAGTGTTGGTGAGGATGTGGAGAAATTGGAACCCTTCTGCATTGTTGATGGGAATGTAAAATGGTACAGCTGCTGTGGAAAACAATATGATGGTTCATCAAAAATTAAACACAGAATATGATAAAAAAAAAATTCCCACTTCTAGGTCTCTACTCAAAAGAATTGAAAGCAGGGACTGAAACATACTGAAACGCCAGTGTTCATAGCAGCATTATTAACCATAGCCAAAAGGTGAAAACAACCCAAATGTCCATTGGTGGATGAATGGACAAAGTGTGGTAAATCCACGTGACAAAAAAGTGTTCAGCCTTAAAAAGAAGTGAAGGACTTTTTTGGTGGTACAGTGGATGAGAATCTGCGTGCCAATGCAAGGGGACGTGGGTTTGATCCCTGATCGGGGAAGATTCCACATGCCGCGGGGCAACTAAGCCCATATGCCTCAACTACTGAGCCCATGTGCTGCAAATACTGAAGCCCACGCTCCTCGAGCCTGTGCTCTGAAACGAGGATCCACCTCAAGGAGAGGCCCGTGCACTGCAGCGAAGAGTAGTGCCCGCTCTCCGCAACTACAGAAGTCCGAGCTTTCAACAAAGACCCAGCACAGCCAAACAGACAAACAAAAGGAATGAAATTCTCGTACATGCTGCATCACGGACGAACACTGAAATCATGCTGAGTGAAAGAAACTAGGCACGAACGGACGAGTGTTAGAGATTCCACTTAATATGAGGTGCCCAGACTAGGCAAACTGATAGGCATAGAAAGTAGAACGGTGGTTGCCAAGGGCTGGAGGGAAGGCGGGGAGTGGGGAGTCATTTTTCCTTTAAAGATTTTTTTTTTTGGTGTGGACCATTTTTAAAGCCTTTATGGAATCTGTTACAGTATTACTTCTGTCTTATGTTTTGGTTTTTCGGCCACGAGGCAGGTGGGATTTTAGCTCCCTGACCAGCAATCGAACCCACACTGCCAGCACTGGAAAGCGAAGTCTTGACTACTGGACCACCAGGGAAGTCCCAGACCAGTGGCTCTTCAAGTGGGGTCCCTAGACCAGGAGCATCCGCCTCACCTGAGCACTCAATAGAAAGGCACATTCTTGAGCCCCTCTATGGACATATTGAATCAGAAAGAAACTTCGGGGTGAGGCCCAGCAATGTGTGTTTTAACAAGTCTTCCAGGTGATTCTGATGAATGTTCAAGTCTGAGAACCACTGGCTTAGAGTGTATATCTTGGACCAGTGGTTCTCAGTCTGGGTTGATTTTGCTTCCCAGAGGGCATTCAGCAATGTCTGCAGAGGTTTTTGGTTGTTATAATGGCTGGGGGTGGGGTGGGGGGGGAGTGGGGTCGGGGGGAGTGGGGAGGGTGCGGGAGTGTAGACGCTACTGACATCTAGTGGGTAGAGCCAGGGATGTTACCCAGCATCTGCAGTGTATAGGACAGCCCCCCAACAAAGAACGATCTGGCCCCAAATGTCAGGAGTGTGGGGGTTGAGGGCCCCCGCCTTGGGCCGACCATCATTTCTTCTGAGTCACTTGTTATGTAATCAGGATTCTGGTCAGCACGAGCCAAAGAGGAATGGCTGTTGGTCAGACAACCAACAGTGTCTGCTCCTGGAAATTACTTTCACAGTAAATCAGACATCCCCTCCATCTTTCTCACCCTACCCCCTGGTGGAGAAGCCCGTTCTTTAGAAATAGAGAGACACTACAGAATGCCAAGTATGGGGCTGGCAGGGTCAAAAAGGTTTCCATATGTCAGGGTGAGCAAACACCCAGTCCCTCCTTCCCTTCCTTTTTTTGGGGGGAGGTGGGGGATCCTGGCGGAGGGATGTTGACAGGGATCATACTTGGTGGTTTACTCCAGATATTCTTGGTAATGCAGTTTTGTCAGGAGATTAATCATCTCTCTCTAAACGTAGCACATGATTTTAAAGGTTGGCTGCATCCCTGAGTGTGATTTTCGCGGTACTTTGGAGCCACTTTTTTTTTTCTGTTGGAGAAATGCAGCCCCGCTGTGTCATAGGAGCAGGGGAGCAACTAGACTGTAATGTGTAGAGAACTTGTTTTGGGGGCCCCAGTCAAGTGTGTGACGCCGGGCACACCCCATTTTGCATGAAGCAGACCTCCTAGCTCCGTCTGAATTTTCTGCGGTGGTGCAAGTGAGCAGTTTCGACACTAAGGCGGTAGCTGTTAGCCACATGCGGCTGTTGAACACACGAGATGTGGCTAGTACAGCTGAGGAATTATTTTGTTGTTGTTGTTTTAGGAATAGTATTTTCAAATGTATTTGATTCTATTTAACTTAAATTTGAATAGTCAAATGGCACCAGTGGCCACTGTCATGAGCCGTGTTACCTTAGATGCCCCGAGCTGTCCCCATGGTGCTCAGCAGTGTGCCGGCTCATGGCAGCTCCGAGAGGTACTGACCACACAGCTTGCTTGGAGTTGGACGGGTTCTTACTTAGAGGGCTCCTCGTCCGGCCGATCTCAGTTGCTCCCCAGCCCCAGATTCCAGAGAAAGGCTTGGTTATTTTTTTAAAAACATATTTCTTTTTTAAAAAATTATCATTATCTTGGCTGTGCTGGGTCTTCTTGGTGGTGCGCAAGCTTTCTCTAGTCGCCACGTGTGGGCCTAGTTAGCCCACGGCATGTGGGACGTACTTTCCTGACCAGGGATGGAATCCACGTCCCCTTCATTAGAAGGCAGATACTTAACCGCTGGACCACAAGGGAAGTCCTGAGGCTTGGTTATTTTGGGGTTTTTTTGACCTTGCTGTGCGTCTTATGGGATCTTAGTTCCCTCAACCTGGGATCGAACCTGGGCCCTTGCCAGTGAAAGCACGGAGTCCTAACCACTAAACTGTCAGGGAATTCCTGAGGCTCGGTTGTTTTGAATGTTGCAAAAACCTGTCGCCTTGTTGAGCATTTCCCAGTTGAGGCAACCCAGCCCGTCCAGTACTTCAGAGCTCTTTGCTTTTGGTGAGAATTTTCTCAGTTCAGTGTGGAAATGTTGATTATACCATGCCGGTCAGAAGCTCGACCTGATAATTGAGTAAAAAGTAAATTTGTTTTCCAATTGAAAAACATGTGCAGTCTGTTGGATAGATTAAAATCTTTCAAAATGGGGGTTTCCTTGGTCAAAAAATATGTAAAAGGTCCCTGAGTGGTGCAGAGGTTAGATAGTCTAACCCCCTCACTTTGAAGGAGAGAGGGGAGACCCAGGTCAGGTCTCTGGGCTGGAATGGGGCCAAGATAGGACCAAAAGCTGGAGCTTCAGATTGATGGGAGAGGCCAGTGCCTGAGCGGCCTTCCTGTGTCCCAGTGTGTGTGTGTCTGCCCCGGGCTGTCCACCCCCTGGAACAGCGGTTGTGACTGCGGCATTCCCTTTGATCGCAGCGCGAACATTAGGGAGATGCAAAAGCCTCTTTGATCACAGTGTCATGGAACAGGCATTACAGGCTAGGAGCAGTGCTCCAGGTGCGCTCCCTGGGCTGTCTATCATAGTGCGGAGCTACCTGGAAAGAAGGTTATAAAAAAAAATGCAAAGTCTTGGGTCCCCTCATAGACCTATCCTGGTACCCTGGAGCTCCCCACCCCCATCTGGAAACCCCAGCTCTTGTTACTCACACCCTGGTGTAACCCTCGCCAACCTCCCTGCACGGACTCTGGGCTTGGCCATTGGCTTGCTTTGGCCAGTGAGATGTTGGCCAGCATGATGGAAGCAGAGGCTTGAGAGCTAAATGCTCACACCTTGGAGGACTTCCCAGATGGCTCAGTGGTAAAGAATCTGCCTGCCAGTGCAGGAGATGCAAGAGACTCGGGTTCGATCCCTGGGTCGGGAATATTCCCTGGAGTAGGAAACAGCAACTCACTCCAGTATTCTTGCCTGGAAGGTTCCATGGACGGGGAAGCCTGGTGGGCTACAGTCCACGGGGTCACAAAGAGTTGAGCACGACACACGCACACATTGAAACTTGTCCGTTTGGACCATATGCTCTTGAAACCCTGAGCTACCATATAAGTAGGGCCAGGTACTTGGCGGGAGAGACCACGTGGGGATAAGGGCAGGGAGGGGAGGGGGCGAGGGGGAGAGACAGGTTCTCAGCCAGCTGCCGGCCATCCCGGCATCTCAGTCCTGTGAATGAAGAAGCTGCTTTGGACATTCCAGCCCCAGCTGAGGCACATGGAAATGAACCACCGAGTGGAACCCAGCCAACTCACACCCTCGTGGTGGGGTGTTAGTGACCAGGGTTCTTGATCTTCCCCAATCAATAGAAATCGACTAGCGCCAGACAAGAAATTCAGACAGGCTTTAATGGGGACCTCTGCTGCAGCAGAGAGGGGCAGCAAGAACAAAACAACAGATTCCCTTGCTTGTTTGCTCCCTGAGGGCGGTGAGCTTGTCCCTTATATGGGGTGAGGGTGGGGGTGTATCCAGGGGTCTGGCCAGAGGGGTCACTTAGGTGTTTTGCCCACCTTTAGGTGGTGGTGTGTGCAGGGAGCATGCATAGTAACTGCCTTTGCTCCCAAGGCCCTGTTTTTGCTTCAGGCTCTTCAAAAGTCACAGGTGGGTTTTTTGGTCTCTTTGTATCTTTTGGTCCAGAATTTGCCCCAAGTCCCATACAGTTTCATTGTATTTTGTCGCTCAAGGAGCGGTGTGTCCAGGTGCAAACATTGCAGCGCTGCAGCAGAGGGCCCCGGGTCCCAGCCTGTCTCAGGGGCTGGGGTGCTGGTTACTGCCAGGCAGGGCTCCCCACTCAACCCCTGCTCATGGGAGTGGGTAGGGCTGGGGTGCAGTTTTCTCCCATGGTGTTTGGCTACAGTTGGGCATTTCTTCTTTTAAAAATCTTGCTAAACTGCACCTCTCCTAATTCTTTGGCTGAAGAGAGGAGGCTTTTTTGAGGGCTGTTATTGTCCATACTCATTGGTCTTCCTGGGTTGCTGACTTCTCCAGCCGCACACCTGTGATATATCGGCTGAAAAGAAAACCCAGAGAACTCACTGTCCTGTCATTCTTTGGGTTCTGAGGTCTCTAGTCAGCCTGTCTTCTTTTCTCCCCTTTTAGAGTCTTATATTTGTTTATGTCCAGGACTTTTAGCTGGACTTTGCAGAAGGAGGAGGGACAAGTACATTTACTCCATCTTGCCCAGGAACCAGGAATCTAGATTTGCCTGTTCTTGAACTTCATATAAATAGAGTCCGTTTAGTGTGCTCTGTTAAGTCTGGCTTCTCTTGCTCATCATGATGTCTTGAGATGTTTTCCATGTACTTGTGTGTAGCTGGGTGTTTTCACTGCTATATAGTATTCAGCTGTGCAAGCAAACCACACAGTAGAATTTGCACTGTGGAGTCCTAGACAGCAGTGAAAAAGCAAGTGATCTCAACTGCTTGCAATAACCCCATGATTTATTGATCAGTCCCTCTGAGGATATGCATTTGGGTTGGTTCCAGTTTGTAGCTATTATGAGCAAAGCTGCTACAAGTGCTCTTGGTCATAGGTTTCAGTGGCCACACACACTCATTCCTGTTGGGAGTAAATATTGCAAAAGCCTCTCAACTGGTCTCTTCATTTCAGCTGTTGCCTCCTTCTAGTCGGTTTTCCACATCAAAGCCGCAGTGATCTTTTGAAAACATTGACTGGATCTCTTCCCCACCCTTGCTCAAAAATACCAGTGGCTTCCTTTCTTGCTTAGAATGAAATCCAGATCCTCACCATGGTCCACAAGACCCTACAGGACCTAGCCCCGGCCTGTTCTCTGTTCCTACCCCTACCCACCCACCCGTCCACCCATCCATTCAGTTTTGGGTGTCTTCAGTGTGGCATCGGAGAAGGAAATGGCAACCCACTCCAGTGTTCTTGCCTGGAGAATCCCAGGGATGGGGTAGCCTGGTGGACTGCCGTCTCTGGGATCGCACAGAGTCGGACATGACTGAAGCGACTTAGCAGCAGCAGCAGCAGTGTGCCTAGCTTGCTCCCACTTGAGGACAATGTGACCATGCTGTTCCCTCTGCCAGAAACACTTTTCCCCCCAATCATCACATACTTCCCTTTCCCTTTTATACCTCCTTTTCCCTTTTCCCTTTTTGTTCAGATGTTACCTCTTCAAAGAGGGATTCTAGGGACTTCCCTGGTGGTCCAGTGGTTAAGACTCCACTCTTTCTCTGCAGGGGGCATGGATTTGAGCCCTGGTCAGGGAATGAAGATCCCATATGCCATATGGCATGGCCAAAAAATAAAAAATTAAAGAATTAAGTTAAAAGTCAAGCATTAAAAAAAAAGGACTCTAAAATGGCCCCCACTCATCCTCTATTCCTTTACCCACATCATTTTTCTTGATGGTACCCAGAGCCACTTGAACTTTTACTGTATTTATTGTGTGTCTCCCGCTTTGGCGTGAAACATCCATGGGGTCATCTCATGGTTCTGTGCTGTGTCCCACTGCCTAGAGCTGTGCTGCGTGTAGTAGGTGCTCGGGAAACATCTGTTAAACGTATTAAAGACACTGACATGGGATTTGGGCACATGCCTCTGTTCTGACACCAGCATCATCTTCAGGCTGTTTCACAGGCCAAGTCCCCAAGACTCTAATCTCCTGGGACCTTGTGACAATGCAGACTCTGATCTGGAGGTCTGGGGTGGGACCTGAGAGGCTGGTGGTCCTCCCAGCTCCCAGGGGATGCCCAGGCTGTGGGTTCTGAGACCCAGGCTTTGAATAGTGAGGCCGTTACTGCGCTGAACTGGTTTTCACACCTGTTCGTTGTGGAAAGCAAGTGGTGACGTGTGTAAAGCATGGTGCATGGTGCCTGGCCTTAGCACACTCTCAGTAGGTTTCAACTGCCCCTCCTCTGGGGGCTTTCAGGGTCTGAAACTTGAAGCGCCTGTTGATTTTCTGCCTCTGGTCATCCCCACCCCCCCTTGTTTGGTCCCCTTCACTAACCCTCAGAAGAGCCTTGTCCAGGTTATTTCTCCGTTGCTGGCCAGCCCCACCTGTCAGGGGCAGAGGCTAGGGGAGGATTCTGGTACTTTGACAGTCATGAGGGCATTATGCAAATGAGATGCAAAGCAGCAGTTAATGAGTCCTGATTGTGTTTGCGCAGCACTGGGGAACAGGGAGGATTACTGCTGGGCTGGGGCGGGGGATGGGGGGTGGGGGGTGGGGACCACGATGCTCTTTTGGGTTGGAGAAGGAGACGGTGACAAAAGGGATTGGCTTCTCTGGGGGCCACGAGAGCAGCGGCCCTGTGGCCTGGGCAAGGCCCCCTCCTTATTTGTAGACTGATCCAACCTGTGGGACTGGAACAAGATTAAGGTCCAGGAGGTCGGGCACAGGGGGGGTGTGTGTGTGTGTGTGTGTGTGTACACGGGTGTGTGTGTGTGTGGATTAGGGAGTGTCCCTGGGCCTGTCTGGGGCCTACAAGTACAGTAGTGGAGGCTGCAGATGGCAACTCCTTGATGTTTTTCTAGCTCAGGTAACATGCAGAGGAAAGTTGCCACAGAACCGACAAGAGACTTCCCCAGCAGTCCAGTGCTCCGTTCTTCTACTGCAGGGAGTTCAGGTTCGAACCCTGGTTGGGGAACTAAGGTTCCCCCGCAAAAAAACACCAAAAGACAAAAAAATTGGCAGGGGACAATTTTCCCCTGAATGGGGGTCCATGTGGGAAGAAGGAGACAAGGAAGGTAGGAGATAAAGATGGGGCAGTTTCAAAGGGCACAGGCTGACAGGTGTAACCTGTTACCGGTATTTTTGCTGCTTTGCTGCTGCTGCTCCTGCTAAGTCGCTTCAGTCGTGTCCGACTCTGTGCGACCCCAGAGACGACAGCCCACCAGGCTCCCCCGTCCCTGGGATTCTCCAGGCGAGAACACTGGAGTGGGTTGCCATTTCCTTCTCCAATTCATGAAAGTGAAAAGTGAAAGTGAAGTCACTCAGTCGTGTCCGACTCTTCGCGACTGCATGGACTGCAGCCTACCAGGCTCCTCCATCCATGGGGTTTTCCAGGCAAGAGTACTGGAGTGGGGTGCCATCGCCTTCTCCGTTTGCTGCTTTAGGGGGTCTCTTATCAATGTCAACTTTGACAAAAATTAAGTCTGTCCAATCTTGTTGTCTTCTTCCCTCATGAACCTCTCCTGGGGACCCTCCCAACAGCAGATGGGGCCGGATCAGGCTGATGGAGGTGGGCGGGGGGCAGCTGTCTTTGATATCCCTGGTTGGAGCTGGCTGTTTAGGAGAAAGATGATCCGAGGCTGGGGGCTGGCAGGCGGGCCGGGGGCTCTGCTTACAGGGCCTGGGAACTCAATCCCTCCCTGCCCGCTAGCTCTCCTGGGAACCTCTCCTCTCAGGCACCAGGCATCCCCGCTCTCTTGGCCTGGGTGTGGACCTCAGTGACTATTGAGGACCTCCAGGTCTGGGGACACCCAGCATCAGGCTTTTGGCCCAAGGAGGCCAGGCTGGAAGTCACCTCTGAGGTTGTTTGGGGGGGTCCTCACTCATGTGCACTCTTTGACATATTCAAGTACATATGACCCTGTCTTGCCTTGATCTAAGGATGAGAAGCATCCTCTTAGAAAATGGGTGGCTGTTACCATGTTTCCCAGTCAGATCTTTCCTAATGGAACCCAAGGGATAAGCCTGGCAGGCAGGGAGTTCAAATCCCAGCCCAGGCATTTTCTGCCTTTGTCCTCTTGGGCAAATTGTTCAACCACTCAGAGCCTCTTTCCTCATCAGTCCTGGAGCCTCACAGAGATGCTGCAAGAGAACAAGTGTCCAGTACATCCACTAGCCCGTCACCCCTGAGGGCAGAGACTTTGTTTTGCTGGTGGCCTGCATCCCAGCATGTAGAACCCCAGGCACATAGTGGGTACCTAGTCAATATCCAGTGAATGAATGAAGTGCCCCATTTCATCTGTTCCAAGATGATTTCCCCCTCATTTTTGACATCACTGATATTAGGGTGCTTCATACGATCTGTATTAATAGCATGTCTTGGTTTAATTGGCAGCAGACTTATGACCGAGAGGGTTTTAGATGGGATGAACTGTGGAAGCAGCTGTCACTGTATTAACAGGCACTTTTTGGCTTAATTTTTGGTGGGTCCACACACTTTCTGATTGTGTGTGCCCTCTCTGGGCTGTGCGGGGTCCCTGGGTATTGCCCTGGGGCACGGGGCCTGCAGTGACCCTGCCTGAGGTCTTCCTGAGGCTGTCCTGGGCTGAGGGTAGCGCTCCCATGGGGAACACTGTGTGTCCTGGGCCCCTTTCCCTTCTTGACCTAAAGACCCCCTCCCCTGGCCCCCACTGGGTGTTACCTATCCCTCCTGGTGGGTGGCAGGACTCTCTGAAGTCTGGAATTCTTTGGGGGGAAGGGGGTCTATTTTGTTCAATCCTGTCTTGATTCCAGGTACCAGAACTGGACAACAACTAGGGGGATGGAGGGAAATCTGTGAGCTGCCTAGGCTGAGGGGCTGTAGGTGGGATCTAGTCTGGACCAGGCAGAGGACTTTTCAGAATGAGAGAGAGGGAGTTGAGGAGGTGGACCCATCTCCCCACCCTCCCACAGTCCCCTCCAGGCCCCCCACAGCAGACCGAGAGACCGCAGGCAGATTAGTGTCCAGAGGAGCAGACAGATCCTCTCCTAGAAAGGGGCTCGTTGTTCAGTCCCTTGGCTGGGACACTCACTTGTGCCACCAATCCCCTCCCATGAGGCCAGCGTTGGGGGCTTGTGTGTACAGCTGCAGTTTTGTGGGGGAAGAGTTTATGCATTGTATGTTCTGGATTCGTGTAGATGTGTGTACACATGTCAAAGATATGTGTACACTAATAGTAGTGTTACAGTATATGTATGTGTGTGTTATCTGTACACGTATAGGTAAGTACACAGACGTGTGGAAATGCACATGTGCAAATACACGTAATGAGTGTTTGTATATGTAAGTGTGTCATTGGCATGCACATGTGCATGGACAAGTATTGGTGTGGATGGGTCATACATGTGCAGTACATGTTTGCTGTGGGGCGTGCGGGACAGCTCTGGCCTGTGGGAGCAGCACCAGAATTAGAATCGCAAGGCCTGGCTGCCAATAAGGAGCCCGGGAGCCTTGGATGTCCAGACAGGTGGTTTTACTACTATGGGCCTCAGTTTCCAATCTGTAAAATGGGTATGGAATCTCTTGGAATGAGATCGTAGAGGAGCATCTTACACTTGGCCTGACCCAGAAAAATCTCAAAAGTTTGAAATTGAGAAGTGATTGAGAATGAATGATTAAGCAAATAGAAATGTTCTGCAGAGCGACAGGCCGTAGCATTTTCAGGACCTGAGGGGAGCATGTGGAAAGGACGCAACTTCCAGAGTCTTGAAGTTGGGAGGCAGGGTCTTGGGGACCCCGTCCCCTCGCCCCGCCCCGGCGCGGGGCGTGGCTGTCGGAGCCCGGGAAGATGAAGCGTGCGCGTGCCCGCCCGGGGATGCGGGCGCCGCGCAGGAGGCGGGCGTCCCCTGGTGTCCGCGGGAGGGAGGCTGTCTGAGCCGGCATTGCCCAGTTGCCATGGAAACGAGCAGACGGAGGTGGGCGGCAGAAGGAGGCGGGTCGGGAGGAGGGACGGGGAGGAGGCGGCGGCGGGCGGCGGGCGGCGGGGAGCCGGTGTCTGCAGCCCTGGAGCCGCCGCGTTCGCGAGCGAGTGGTGGAGGGAACCCAGGAGGACAGAGCCCCCGGCCCAGGCGCCAGGCCCTCTCCCCGCCCGCCGCCACGGAGCAGGAGGAGGGCAGCCGGCCCCTCCGGCCCCGGCCTGGCCCAGCGGGGGCCGCGCGCGCCTCCGTGCCCCGGGCTTGGTGCCCAGACGGGCCCAGGTAGGCATCTCGGTGGGGACAGCTGGAAGAGGCTGTCCGGAGACTGGGGCCGGCGTCCGCTCCTGCCTTCCCACCGGCAGGACCGGGCGCCAAGCCCTGGGGCCAGTGGACCTGGTGGGGCGCAGCCTGCGTCCCCAGAGGCCCTTTGCAGAAGCTGGGTCCTCCCCATCAGGAGGACTGTCCCTGTTACTGCCCCCTCTGCGCTTCCGTCCTGCCACAGGTCCTTACCAGAGAAGTGCCCCTTCCCTCGCAGAGTGGGCCCAGGGCGCCAGAGCTTCCAGGAGCCCGTGGTGCTGCTGCTTCCCAGGCTGAGGCTTGGAGGTCGGGGTGGGGGGTGGGTGAGGATGTCCCCCACCCCAGCTCAGGGCAGTCCTAGGCCCCGGCCATAGGGAACAAGCAGGCCCACCTCCTACCCCCACACCAGCAGTCTCCCTGCTGGCCCCGTGGTCTCAGGGCCTGGGTTAGACCCGGGGTCAGGGAGGAGACCTGTCTTCTCCCCCAGGCTCAGGCCCTTCCCCTCCTTGCTCTCCCTGTAGACCCAGTTCCCCCAGATCTCCCAAAGGGCCCTGTCCCACCTGCCCCATTAGCAGGCCCAGGGTCTCCATGCTGGGTAGGGGCCGGCCTCGATGGGGTGGGGTTCCCAAGGCCCTCCCTTCCCCTCTCTGTCCCTCTGCATCGTGGCTCCCGGGATGGACTCAGACGCTGCTGGGGGAGCTGGGGCACTGCAGAGGAGCCTCTGCTGCTGCCTGGGAGGGGGTGGGGCTGGGCCTGGGGAGGAGCTGGGTGGCATTGCCTGGCTGTGGGCACAGAGCAGGCAGGAGGGCCTGCGGCAGAGCAGTGGGTGCAGAGCACCGGCCCAGGGATGGAGGGGGGAGCCCTGGGCCACAGCTGAAGGGCCTCGGCCAGCGTGGGGGGAGATCCCAGCCCAAGGGGGCAGGGGGTGCCGTGTCAACCTCCAGCCTGCCCAGGGGGCTTAGGACCTGAAGGGTCTGCCCCGTTCTCCCGCCTGCCCTCTGTCCCCAGCAGCCCCTGAGAGCTGGGCTGGCTCCTTGGCTGGGTCTCGGCACCGCACTGGAGCTCCCCCTTCCATGGGCACTCAGGGGCGAGAGGACCTGGGACAGGGCCGAGGTGATGGGGTCAGGGGAAGCGTGCTGAGAAGCTCCACTCATTCATTTCTGCAAACCACAGTTGCACTTGCTGAATATAGGTACAGAGGTCTCCTACTTTGGGGTTAAAGGCCCAGGTGAGAGGCTGGGCCTGGGGGTGGCAGGAACTGGGTGGGGAGGTGCAGATTTGCTCAGAAGCCAGCAACCCAGTAACTCGTGTGCACCCCCTTGTCTCCGAGCCCTGGCACTCTCCTTCCGACCAGCCTCCATCCCATCCCCATCAGGACAGGAGCCAGTGAGGCCTGGTGGGCAGACTCTTTTGGCGGAAGTTGGAAAGAGCCTACCCTTCCCCCGAACTCCCGCTCCTGTTTGGCCTTCTCTAGGCCACAATCCCCTTCACCATTTTCTCTGTCCCACACGTCCTGGGCTCTGTGTTTGCTCGCTCTGTCTCTCCTACACTGTTGCCCCCAGACTCTGGGGCAGTCATCGCACAGGAATGGAAGCCTCATCCTATCACACCCAGTGGGCTCACAGCCCAGGGCGCCTGGGCCCCACCCCCCCGCAGCCTTCCCTGCAGCGGAAGCAGCTGAAGCGTGGCTGCAGGAGCATCAGAGGCCCCGGGACTGGAACAGTTTGGCCTGGGCTGGCCCTCCCCTCGTGCCCCCGGTGTAGGAGGTCTGGGGAGAGGAAGCCACATCTCCACTTGGTTCTCAGGGCTCCAAAGCTGAGCTGCAGGCTTCTTTAAATTGGTCCTCCCGCTGTGCTCCCCATCTCAAGAAGCAGCACCCCCGCCCCCGCCAGGCACTCAGGCCCAAACCCCAGCACCACCTTGACCCCTCGCTTTCACATCCAAACCATCAGCAAATCCTCTTGGCCCCAAAGTCAGTATCTCCCAATTCCAAGGACCTCTGGCCAGCTTCCGACATTACTGCCTTGCTCTGAGTCCCTATCTTCCATCACTGGGGTGGTGGGGGGCTGCAGCTGCCTGCCAGCAGGTGCCCCCTGTAGTACACGCTCCCCCTCGCCTCCCCCAGCAGCCAGGGATCTTTTGAAAACCAAGTCAGTTCACACCCCACCTCTTCTCACACCCTGCAGTGGTTCCTGTCTCACTCGATGGGGGGAAGTCACAGGCCCCCCTCTGACCTACAAGCTGCCACATGTCTGTATCACCTCCCAGTCAGCCTCCCTGACTTCTGCCTTCCCCCTCACTAGTTCTGCTCCAGCCATGTGGCCCCCTTGTTCCTCAACCCTGGCAGCTGTGCTTCGCCCCAGGGCCTTTGCACCGGCTGTTCCCGTGGCCTGAACACTCTTCCTCCAGATATCTGCGTGGCGCCCTCCATTACCTCCTTCAGGACTCTGCTCAAATGCCACCTTCTGAGAACGGCCTTCTCCGACCAGCCTGTATAAAACAGAACCACTCCTTAGCCCCCACCATCCCTCCCTGTCCCCTGTTCTTCCCCAGGGCTTTGGTCACCTTCTAACACACTTGATCATTTACTTTTTCGTCCAGTTTCTTGTCTTGCCAGACCTTTAGAGTGTCAGCTCTTTGAGGCACAGGGGTTTCCGGCTTGCTCACACTGTAGCATGGAAGTGAGTGAGTGAAGTCGCTCAGTCGAGTCTGACTCTTTGCAACCCCATGGGCTGTAGCCCACCAGGCTCCTCTGTCCATGGGATTTTCCAGGCAATAGTACTGGAGTGGGTTGCCATTTCCTTCTCCAGGGGAATCTTCCCGACCCAGGTTTCGAACCCAGGTCTCCCGCATTGTAGGCAGGCGCTTTACCATCTGAGGCACCAGAGCTGCACAGAAAGGAGCAGGGCTGCAATTCAAGCCAGGAGTCTTTGGTTCAGTGGCTGGCCCCCTTGCCTCTGCAGGGTGACGAGAAGGTGGGTTTCAGCCTCACAAGGGAAGGGATGCAATGCCCACTGCCCACCCCGCCCCCCGGGGACTGGGCAGTTGCCCCAGTGCATCGAGTAGGACAAGATGTCCTTCAAGGACTGAGTGTGCTTCTTGCCTTTCTCTGGCCCAGCCGTGGCCGGGAGAGCTCTCCTCAGCCAGGAAGGGGCGGAGAGTGAGCTGCGTGCCCTCCACCCCCAGTGCTGCTCGGGGTGGAGGGCCCCTCCTTCCTGGTCAGAGTTCCATGCCTTCGGGAAAACCTGCAGTGCACGCCCCAGGAGTATCACCCCCAGAGGGGGCAGACCTGGTTCCTGGCCTTCCAGACTGGAGATGCGGAGGGCTCGGGACAGGACACACCTTGTCAGGACAGAGCATCCGCCTGTGGGATAAGTGGTCTCAAGGAGACGCACCCACAGCAGAGAGGACGGGGCCCTGTCTTCCCACCAGCTCCCACCCCGTCTGTGGAGCCTGAGTCAGGGCTGTGATTATAGTGGGTCACTGGGAGGTGGTCCCTGGAAACACTGAGTGTGTGGAGGTGAGGCAGGAATCGTTCTTGATTAGCAGTGGCAGCTCCATCCAGCGGGCCCCTCAGAGAAGCAGTGTAGGACGCGCCCCAGACAAGCCCCCAGGAAGGCAGGGAGCCGGGGTGTGTGTCTACCAGGTCAGCTGGTCGTTACCTGAGGCTGCCCCAACTTCCCTCTTTCCTACTTGCTTTTCTTTAACTGTTGTTATCCTTAATCATCTGATGAGCGATATTTATCCACTGCTTGGTCTCCTGCCTGCGCTGCAGTGTAGGCCCTGTGCGGGAAGCCTGGTCTCCTTCCCTGCCGAGCCTGCAGCACCCAGAACGGGCTTCCAGGCTCCCTAGAGATGGGTGGGCCTAATGAGATGTCGCCCCACCCGCTTGGCCTGGGAGCCGGGAGCTCGGAGCAGAAGGGAGGGCCTGGGGCCTGGTGGGGCTGGAGGAAGAGGGGAAAGGCTGGGGAGGGTGAGGTGCTGAAGTCTGGGGTCTGAGGAGCGGCGGGGAGGGGAGGCCAGGCACGGGCGGCTGGGGTGGGTCCCTTCCACCCTTTCCCCTGGGGTGAGCCCACCCATTTCCTTCAGCTCCATGTCTCTCGGGGGTCTGCCTTCCTCAGTCTCCCCATTTGCTTCCACCCCTTTCCTGCCTCCCCACCTTGGAGTTTATAGTTTCTGTAGGCAAGCCCTCTGGGGACTGTCTGGGGCACCCACCTCATAGGAGATGGAGGTTGGGTAGTCTGGGTTTTAGATCCAAAGAGAAGAAGGCCAGACAAAGCCAGGTCTGGGACCTTCTCTTCCCCACCTGGAGACCTGGGGTTCTAGATGAAGCCCAATCGTCTCCTGGAAAGCAGTCTTAGCTGGGCTGCTGTAACAGACTACCACAGACTGGGTGATTTAAACAGCAGACCCTGATTTCTCACAGTCTGGAGGCTGGAAGGCCGATATCGATGTCGGGGCCCTGGTGAGACCTGTCTTCCGGGCTTGTCGATGGTGGCCTTCCCGCTGTGTCCTCACCCAGCCCCGTGCTCTGCTGGAGCCTGGGGAGAGGGCGCGGCCCTCCCTTCTTCCTCTTAGCTTGGACTCCGATCCTGTTGGATTAGGACCTCATCCCGTGAACTCATTTAACTTTAATCACCTCCTGAAAGCCTGTCTCCAGATGCAATCACTTCGCGGGGACAGAGCATCACCGTATAAATTTTGAGGCAGACACAGTTCAGTTCCTAGCAGAAGTCTACGGGGATGGTAGTCCATAGAGGTGAGACGGAGAGGAGAAGGCATCCAGGGAGATGCTTCTCTGTGGCTCAGAGGATAAAGAATCTGCCTGCGATGTGGGAGACTTGGGTTTCGTCCCTGGGTGGCGAAGATCCCCTGGAGAAGGGAAAGGCTACCCACTCCTGTATTCTGGCCTGGAAAATCCCCATGGACAGAGGAGCCTGGCGGGCTACAGTCCATGGGGTCGCAAAGAGTCAGGCACGACTGAGGGACTAACACCAGGGAGATTACCCAGACGGCCTCCTGTTTTAAAAGCTCTGATGCTCTGGGAAGTATGGGTAATAATACCCACAGTAATAATAACGCTGAACTCACACCAACTCCATGGGGTTGGGGGTAGCATCACCTCCATTTTGCAGATGAGGAAACTGAGGCACAAAGCGTTTAAGCCGTTTGCCAAAGTCACACCACCCATAAAGTGGCAAAGCTGGGATTTGAACCCGCTCGCCCTGTCCGGCCCCGCGGCAGGGCCCGTAACCAACCTGCTCTTGTCGCTGACCTGGGGGAGAGCAGGCTGCCTCCTGAGACAGCGAGGCATGGTTGATGGCTGGTGTTGCCGAGGAGCCGCACCAGGGTGTGGGATGAGGTAGGCCTCAAAGGCAAGCCGGGCAGTTTTGGGGAGAGACAATTGTGGGAAGGAGGACGGCGTGCACCCCAGGCAGCAGGGAAGGTGTGAACAGAACCCGGAGTCAGCTTGGGGGTGGTGTCACAGGGAGGGCCGGAAGGGCAGCATGTTCCAGCTGACCTGGACCCTTCCTGCTGCCTTGGAAGCCCCAGCAGGGGCTGGTGAGGGTCCTTGTGTGGCCCCAGGCCAGGCACAGTGAACTCGTCCATGTCTGGGTGACCTGAGGGTTGGGGAACTGGGGGAACGTTTGTGGAAGCTGAGGTCCACCCTGGGTGAGGGCACGTAGCTCTGGCTTCCCGGGGCCCCGCCCAGGTTTGAGCTGAGCTGGTCCCTTAGGCCAGGAGTGCTGGGGTGACACCCGTGGAATGACTCTGGACTGGGCACCAGGGCAGGGAGGGGCAGGGGAGGGACTCACCCCTGGGTCTGCATCTGACCCTGCCTTCTCCCTGCTGTGTGACCTTGGACATGTTTGAGTCTTTGAGTCTCAGAGAAGACAGAGAAGTCACCACCTATTTCAATGTGTGTTTTTTTTTAATTAAAATAATTTATTTATTTTAATTGGAGGCTAATTACTTTACAGTATTAAGGTGGTTTTGCCATCCATTGACATGAATCAGCCACGGGTGTACAGGTGTCCCCATCCTGAACCCCCTCCCGCCTCCCTCCCCACCCCATCCCTCTGGGTTGTCCCAGAGCACCAGCTTTGAGTGCCCTGCTTCATGCATGGAACTTGCACTGGGCATCTGCTTTACATATGGTAACATACATGTTTCGGTGCTGTTCTCTCATATCGTCCGTCCCACCTTTGCCTTCTCCCACATCCTCTAAAAGTCTGTTCTTTAAAACGGTGTCTCTTTTTCTGTCTTGCATATGGGGTCGTCGTTACCGTCTTTCTAAATTCCATATATGTGTGTTAATATACTGTATTGGTGTTTCTCTTTCTGACTTAACTTCACTTTGTATAATAGGCTCCAGTTTCGTCTGCCTCATTAGAACTGACTCAAATGCATCCTTTTCTGTAGTTGAGTAATATTCCATTGTATACATTTTGGGGTTGTTATGATTCATTTATATATTTAATGGGTTGTTACGAGGATTAGAAATAGAGTGTATGAAGAGATTGGCACACAGTAGGCACTAAAAAATGGTTGTGGTTGATATGAAGGAAGAGTGAAGCGGGGGGTGACCGGCTGAGAATATTGACACCTATTCTGACTGTACTTCGGATCCCTAAGGAGGGAGGGCACCACCCCAAGGGAAGAATCATCACGGGGAATCAAGGAGGGAGAGACCGTGGAACTGGACCCTGAGGGTTGACCAGGAGGAGAGGAAGGGGGCCAGAGACAGAGGACGGGAGGGATCTGGGACCTCCGCTCTTCTGGGAGGATGCCGGCTCCTGGCTGCGTCTTCATCATTTATTGGACATCAGCTGTGTGCAGGTGACTGTGTTTGATGCTTGAGTACAGAATTCAGTGTTTCTGCTATTTACTGAATGAATGTTGCAAAAGGGTGACTTTTTTTTCATTCATTCAGTAAATAAGTATTGTGCACTTACTGTGTGCCAGGCACTGCCCTGGATGTTGATAAAATATAGCAGAGAGTCAGACAAAATCGCTAGGCTTACAGAGTTAATGTTCTAAGTGGGAGAGGAAGACAGTAAGCACGATGACTACTGTGATGAGAGGCTGTCACATGGTGACAAGCATTAGGCAGGCTGCAAAAGTGAGGAGGAAAGGGAGCAAGGAGGAGCCGGGGTGGAAAAAGAGTTTAGAGTTGAAATGGGGGGAGGTCAGGACCTTCGAGCAGAACTGGAAATGTGGGGATGGGGGTGGGGAACCATTCCTAGCAGGTGCAAAGGCCCTGGGGTTAGAACAGCAAGGAAGTCAGTAGAGCTGGAGGAGATAAAGAATGGTAGGAGGTGAGGCCAGAGGGGCGAGGGGAGGGCCAGCAGGTCACACAGGGCCTCCTGGCAAGGAACTGGACTCCTCAGCGGAAATGGGGAGCCCTGGGAGGAACGTGAGTAGTGCGCTGGAAGAATCAGATTTAGCTTTTACCAGTTTCCTTCTGTCTGATGCCTGGGGAACAGACCAGGGTTGGGGAGAGACAAACAAGGTCAGAGGCAGGAGGACCAGTGAAAAGGCTACTGTAGGGAGGTGGAGACGCTGGGACCAGGGGGTGGCTGAGAGTAAAGCTCAGGACCTGCTGCTGGGCTGGGTAGAGAGTAGGAGGAGAAAGTGGAACTGGATGACCCCAAGAGCTGTGGTTATTAGTGGCTAAAGCCATGCAAGTCCACACCAAGCCGTCCACACCAGGTCTGCCCTTCCCACTCCACCCCCCGAGGCTCATGTCTAACTCTTCTGTCCCTTCTCCAAGTCAGGGGTTCAGGGAACGTGACCACAGCCTCTGCCCTCAAGGTCTTTTAAAGGCAGCTAGCGGTGGGCTTGGGGCCTGAGGGGGGACACCTTTCGCCCTGGGGCTCCATTCCCTCTAAAGGTGAGGTCAAGGGCAGCATTGAAAGTTCAGATTTTCACAGGGGTCTGTGGTTTTCAAAAAGCTTACTGCCCTTTTATCATTTGATCTTTGAAGGCTCAAGTATTGTTTTCTCGTCATATGAGTTCGAAAACTGGGACCCCCGTGACGCAACCTGGCTGAGACCTCACTGGTCAGCAGTCAAGCTGGGGCCAGAGCCCCTCAGCCTGATGCCACACTTGTGCCAAGGGCTGCACCATCCTTGTGGGCGGAAAAGGCCTGGCACCTTCCCTGGCTCCACAGAGAGGTTAGTGTTGGTGTTAGACACGCCGCTCAGTCGTGTCCGACTCTTTGTGACCCCATGGATCACGGCCTGCCAGGTTCCTCTGTCCGTGGGATTCTCTAGGCAAGAATCCTGGAGTGGTTTGTCATTCCCTTCTCCAGGGGATCTTCTCGATCCAGGAATCAAACCTGGGTCTCCTGCACTGCAGACAGAGAGGGCCCACCCTGAAAAGGGACCCCCACTCCCGTTCTAGCAAGAAAGGTGACAAATCAGTGGTGAGAGCTGGCAGGCTCCTTGAGTCAGATCTCAGCCCCTGGGTGCTCGTCTGCACCATGGGGGTGACGACAACCCCCGCCTTCCAGGACTGCGGTGGGGGTTAGAGCCGTCAAGACGTGCAAACAGGCCTTGGCCCCAAGTCTGCTCCACAAATGCCAACTGTTGTCATTAGGGATAAAGGGCTTTCTGGGCCTCACAGCTTTACAGCCACAGTGAGAAAGGTCAGATGGGCGCTGTGCCCGTTTGATGAGCTGAGGAGCCCTGAGCGCGGATGGGGCTCACCCACCGGGAGCAGCGGATTCTGGCCACAACGGCTTCTTGACCTGAGAGATGCTGCGCTCCATGGCGGCAGCCCCTGACCGCCGTTCAGGGAGGCCCCGGCGTTTGCCAGAGTGAGGCCACCCGCTTGCACCCTGGGTGAGGGTGTGAGGCCGATTTGGAGGAAGCAGGGGCGAGTTGGGGTGGTGTGTCTGGCCACGCGGTGCTGGGGGCTCCCACGCCTCCTCCCACTTCCCCGTTCTGATGCTGCCTGCCTGGCCTCCTGGGCCGCCTCTGCGGGTCCGCCCCGGGGTTAGACTGGGCTGGACCCTCTCCTCTGTCTCATCTAATCCTTGAGTCTGGTTGCATCGCTCCCATTTGTCAGCAAGGCCATGTGAATTGCCCGGCATCACACAGCAACTTGGTGGCAGAGCAGGGACCCCAAGGCTAGAACTATTTCCACTGCACATTCTACATCAGCCGGGAGCCAGAAGACCCTGCCTGTACCCAGTGTGGGACCACAATCCACCCCCCCTGGATTGGACAGGGGGAGAGTGGCCTCTGCCCTCATGCATTCCCTCCTAGCCTGACTTGCCAAGTCTTGACTGCTGTCCCCTCCCTCCACGCTTCAAGGACAATGTCGTCCTGGCTCCCAGCTTACTCAGCTCTCCTCTAACACCTGGATCCTGGAGGCTTTTTTTTTTTTAATTGTAGGATAATTGCTTTACAATATTGTGTTGGTTTCTGCCATACATCAACATGAATTAGTCATAGGTGTGTATATATGTCCCCTCCCTTCTGAACCTCCCTCCCACCCTATCCCGCCCCTCTAGGTTGTCACAGAGCTCCCTGAGTCATACAGCACATTCCCACTGGCTATCTATTTGACATTTGTAGTGTATATGTTTCCATGCTACCCTCTCCTTCCCCTCCTGTGTCCACAAGTCTCTTCTCCATGTCTGCACCTCCCTTGCAAGGCTGGAGGCTTTTTAAAAAGAATATGCAGTTTATGCAAGGCAAAACCTAAAAGGCACAAGAAGACCCATGGTGAAAATGCCTGCTCCCATCCCCCAGCCACCCAGTTCCCCGAAGGCAATCACCATTACTCAGCTTTCCAAAAATACGCTCTGCTCCTATATTTCCCCCCATAAAAATGGAAGCATCCAGGCACACGGTGCTGAACCTGGCTCGTTTTGCTTTAGTGACATGGCCTGGAGGGTTCTTTCCATTCAAGACCAGAGCATTCCGTCGCAGGCCTGCATTGTAATTTAGTTAACCGGTCCCCTGTGGCCAGGCATTTGGGTTGTTTCCAGCCTTCGGTTCCTACAAGCAGCGCTGCAGTAAACAAATTGGGCAGCTTCAGTTCACCTAGCTAGCTGGAAGGTAGATGCCTAGGGTGCATTTCCCTCCAACAAGGTTGTATTGAGTCCCTTCCCCACCACCAGGGGTGGGTCCAACCGCTCCTAGGACGGGATGACCCTACCCCCCACCCCGTCCCTGCCCCCACCTCCAGCTGCTGATAGCTGTACGCGCTGGGATCCCAAAGAGCAGAGCTCAGTGACTCCAGGGTTCTAGGTGGGCTCTGACCCCAGGATACTTATTTACCTACCCCGGTTGAGGGTCCTTCATTAAACATGCCTGCCCTTTACTGCTCCAAACCTAAATTCAAAATGTTCTTTATGAAGCAAGTACTGATTTCTAAGTGAAAAGTGCCAAATTAAGAAGAAAACAATTCAGACTCATTTCTTTGTCCTTTGATGAATTCAGCTGCCTTCCCGCCCACCCACCGCTGCTGTGCATGAGTGTGGGAAAGTGTGTCTGAGGCTTTGCCAAGGTGAAAGGAACAAGATATATTTAGTGCCTGCGAGGAGTAGGGAGGCAATACTGGGTGGTTACTGGGAAAAGAGCACCAGGCTCTGGACATATGGGGAGGCTGAGGCCCCGGAAGGGGAGGGCCACCCTGTGCTGAAGCCTGTAGAGACTAGCCTGCCCCCGAAGTCCTCACTGGCCAAGGCTCAGAGTGTCTGAGGTGTGCCCTGCTCGAAGTTCACAGCTGCTAATAGGGTTGTTACTGAAAGTGGGGGTCCGGCTGCTTGCCACTCTAAAGCCACTAAAGAGGCAAGGTTGGCAGAAAGTTGGCTTTATTTTGGAGGCTGGCAACCTTGGTAGGAGGGCAGACGCTTGTCCAAAGGCCAATCGGGGGGCAAGAGCTTTTATAGACGGAGGGAGGGACTACACGCAGAAACAGTGTGGTCAGCTCTGACAGACATCCTGAAACTGGTGGTCTAATCAGCGTCATCTTGTTTTTTTATTTTCTTTTATTTTCTGTTGGAGTGCAATTGATTTACTGTTGTGTTGTGCATTTTAGGTGTGCAACACAGTGGTCCAGTTATACATATATTTATTCTTTTTCAGAATTTTCACTCATATTACACAATATTGAGTATAGTTTCCTATGCTCCATGGTAGGTCCTTGTTACTTTTTTAAAATAAACTATATATTTTTATTTTTTAAAATTTGATTCTGTTTTACTTGTTGGCTGTGCGGGGTCTTCATTGCTGCAGGAAGGCTTTTCTCTAGTCGTGGCAAGCGGGCACTGTTCTCCCGGCGTTCAGGCTCTAGGGCACACGGGCTCCACAGCTGTGCCGCACAGGTGTGGTTGCTACACGGCATGTGGAGTCTTCCCGGACCGGGGTTCCAATCCGTGTCCCCTGCATTGGCAAGTGGGTTCTTAAGCACTGGACTGCCAGAATCTGGTTATCTATTTTATATATAGTAGCGTATGTATGTTAACCGCAAGCTCCCAATTTATCCTTCCCTCTCATGTTTCCCCTTTGGTAACCTTCAGTTTATTTTAGAACTCTGTGAGTATGCTTTTGTTTTATAAAGAAGTTCATTTGTATAATTTTTAAAAAATTAGGTCCCACATATGAGTTATATATTTTTCTTTCTCTGACTTACATAGCGAGACAATCTCTGGGTCTATCCATGTTGCTGCAAATGGCATTGTTTCGTTCTTTTTATGGCTGAGTAGTATTCCATTGTGTACATACACCACACCTTATCTACTCACCTGCTGATGGACATTTTAGTTGCTTACATGTCCTGACTATTGTGAGCAGTGCTGCAATGAACATTGCGATGCATGATGTGTTTGAAGTACGGTCTTCTCTGGATATATGCCCAGGAGTGGCATTGCTGGGCCATATGGTAGTTCTGTTTTTAGCTGTTTTAAGGACCCTCCGTACTATACTCTAGAGTGGTTATACCAGTTCCCACCAGCAATGTAGGAGGGTTCCCTTGTCTCCACACCCTCTCCAGCATTTATTGTTTGTAGACTTTTTGATAATGTCCATTCTGACCAGTGTGAGATGATACCTTATTGTGGTTTTGGTTTGCTTTGTCTGATAATTAGTGATGTAGAGCATCTTTTTGTGTTCTTTTTGGCCATCTGTATGTCTTCTTTAGAGAAATATCTGTTTTAATCTTCTGCCCATGTTTTGATTGAATTGTTCGTTTTTTGACATAGAGCATGGTGATTGTTTTAAGTACAGTTCACCTTCAGCTTCAGGCTCAGTTTGCTCCCCTCTCGTTGAGGCCAGCTCTTGAAACTGGCAGCTTATAACATGGCTACAGTCGGTCATCATGTAGCTAACTTCTTCCACCTGGTGGGGGCTTTATCTTTAAGTGTCTATAAGACAGCTCACAGGATATGGCTCAGAATATTATCTATAGTCCTTGAGGAGGAACTAATGGTCCTTGGCTATGTTTAATGACTTGACCATTATTATTTAGTCTTGTTGAACTTGTTGACTGTTTTCCTTTGTTTCTGCATTTTCTCATTTCTCTGATTAAACTTACTCACTGGTTAAAGTTTTTCCGAAGACAAAAAGCAGGCTGAGGACATGGGGGACAAAGACCATAGGGTTCTGCTCCATTTAAGCACCTCCTTCTCCTTGATACTCCTCAGTCTTGAGGACGGACAGGTACAGAAGAAGAAAGAGAATAAAGTTTTGGACAAAGAGGTTAATCACAGCCTTGGCAGAGGAAGTCTGTTTTAGCTCCATTTCTGTTCCAGTTTCCCCAAAGCTTTGAGCAAATGGGCTGACAACTGCTATGGAGACTTTCTACTGAAGTGGGGCGGCTGTGAAAGTGAAAGTATTAGTCGCTGCATCACGTCCGGCTCTGCGATCCCATGGACTGTAGCCACCAGGCTCCTCCGTCCGTGGGATTCTCCAGGCAAGAATACTGGAGTGGGTAGCCGTTTCCTTCTCCAGAGGATCTTCTTGACCCAGGGTCTCCTGCATTGCAGGCAGATTCTTTACCATCTGAGCCACCAGGGAAGCCCAAAATGGGGCATCGTCCTCCATAATTTTGGGAATGGACACAAAGTTGAAAATAATCTCAACTTCCAAACTTAGCATCAACATTTTGTATTGTGAAAACATTACCTCTCTCTTTGATTATTTTGTCATAATACCTGGACAAACATTTGAAAATCAGTAGACGTATTACAATGAGGATGATAATCAAAATGCATCTTTGTATTATTCTCTGAATGTGTTGTTTTCCCCTTAACGGTTAAAGCAGATATACAATGTTTGTTTGTATATCAAACACATATACAGTGTTTGTTTACAAGATATACAGTGAATGTTTCCCCCTTTAATTACAAATCTTTCCATAGAAAGCATTGATAATCAATACATTTTTCCAGCATTGCCAGACGTGGCTCAGTTGCCTGCCCTGGGTCCTTCCAGGTCCCTCGGGGCTAGGCCTACTTTTTGTTTATATGTTGGCCTAGTTATCCATGATGGGGGAAAACTAATCAGATCCACCAAACAAGAACAGAGGTGTGCTGACGGGGAAACATTTGACAGGCTCTACATTTTAGCACTGACACTCAGTTGTAACACAAGCATTGAACATATGCTTTTTGTTGTTGTTGTTCAGTCATTCAGTCATCTCTGACTCTGCAACCCCATCAACTGCAATATGCCAGGCCTCCGTCCCTCCCCATCTCCCGGAGCTTGCTCAAACTCATGTCCATTGAGTCGGTAATGCCACCCAACCATCTCATCCTCTGTCATCTCCTTCTCCTGCCTTCAATCTTTCCCAGCATCAGGGCCTTTTCCAATGAGTCGGCTCTTCACATCAGGTGGCCAAAGTACTGAAGCTTCAGCTTCAATATCAGCCCTTCCAATAAATATTCAGGATTGATATCTTTTAGGATTGACTGGTTTGATCTCCTTGCTGTCCAAGGGGCTCTCAAGAGTCTTCTGCACCACCGTTTGAAGGCATCAATTCTTCGGCACTCAGTCTTTTTTATTGTCCAGCTCTCACATCTGTACATGACTACTGGAAGAAATCATAGCTTTGATTAGATGGACCTTCGTAGGCAAAGTGATATCTCTGCTTTTTAATACACTGTCTAGGTTTGTGATGGCTTTTCTTCCAAGGGACAAGTGTCTTTTAATTTAATGGCTGCAGTCACCATCTGCAGTGATTTTGAAACCCCAAAAAATAAAGACTCACTGTTTCCATTGTTTCCCCATCTGTTTGCCATGAAGTGATGGGATCAAAAGCCATGATCTTCGTTTTTTGAATGTTGAATTTTAAGCCAACTTTTTCACTCTCCTCTTTCACTTTCTCTTTAGTTTTTTAGTTCTTTAGGCTCTTTAGTTCTTCTTCACTTTCTGCCATAAAGGGTAGTGTCAGATAACCGCATATCTGAGGTTATTGATATTTCTCCCGGCAATCTTGATTCCAGCTTGTGCTTCATCCAATCTGGCATTTCTCATCATGTACTCTGCATGTAAGTTAAATAAGCAGGGTGACAATATATAGCTCTGATGTACTCCTTTCCCAATTTTGAACCAGTCCATTGTTCCGTGTCTATTTTTAACTGTTGCTTCTTGACCTGCATACAGGCTTCACAGGAAGCAGGTCAGGTGGTCTGGTATTCCCATCTCTAAGAATTTTCCACAGTTTGTTGCGATTCTGCACTGTCAAAGGCTTTAGCATAGTCAGTGAAGTAGAAGTAGATGTTTTTATGGAATTCTCTAGCTTTTCCTATTATACAGTGGATGTTGGCAATTTGATTTCTGGTTCTTCTGCCTTTTCTAAATCTAGCTTGAACATATGGAAGTTCTTGGTTCACATACTGTTGAAGTCTAGCTTGAAGGATTTTGAGCATTACTTTGCTAGCATGTGAAATGAGTGCAATTGTGTGGTAGTTTGAACTTAAAGCCAGCAGTGATACACATCATAAATAATTGTACTCTATGATAACTCCAGTAGACAATTTTTTCCATCCTGAACATTGGGGTCAAAAATATGGTTTGAAACAAAACAATAACTTTCCATTGTGCCTGCTCAGTAGTGTCCGACTCTCTGCAACCCCACAGACTGTAGCCTGCCAGGCTCCTCTGTCTCTGTCCCAGCAAGAATACTGGGGTGATCTGCCATTTCCTACTCCAGGGAATCTCCCCGACCCAGGGATTGAACCTGTGTCTCCTGCACTGGCAGGCGGATTCTTTACCACTGACCCATCCGGGAATCCCACCTTTCCATTAGAATTCTTTAAATTTCTTACCTAGTTCAGCAATATGATCTGAAAGTTATTAAATGTTGTCCATATTATTTAACTTACCAAATAATCCTAGTTAGAGCTTCCCTGACAGCTCAGCGGGTAAAGAATATTCATGCAGTGCAAAAGACGCAGGAGACGTGGATTCTATCCCTGGGTCAGGAAGATCCCCTGGAAGAGGAAATGGCAACCCATGGACATTCTTGGGTTCTTGTCTGAAAAATCCCATGGACAGAGGAGCCTAGTGGGCTACAGTCTATGGGGTTGCAAAGAATTGAACATGACTGAGCAACTAAGCATGACAAATCCTAGTTACTTCACTATTTCTTCTGAGTGTCTAGGAACCCTTTGGAATACTCAAAGTTAGCTAGAGAAAGAAGCTTGAAGTCTGTTATTCAAAGGCGCTCGATATTCTAGGAAAATTTTGGGGAGAACAAAAACCAAATTCTAGTCTTATAGTAGCTTACTATTAATAACAAAGATTCATTTAAATCCAATCTAATCTTAAATCACTCCTGACAGCATACAAAAGTCTTTTCTCCAAGTACCCCCTCCACTTTTTTCTGCAAATCTTTCATTGCTTTTTGTATCCATATGATTCATCCCTTAATCTTTTCCATCTGGAAACAACTAGCTCCAGGACAAAGCTATTATCATAATTTTTTCTTCAACAAAAATATCTGCATTCTTTATACTTTTTCTCATTGACAACAGATATCCTACTTGCTTTACAGACTGAAATGCTTCATTTTTAGTAGCTTTCATTACATATTTCAGTTTTTAACCCACAAAAACCTTAACAAAGCCAAGAAACAAGTAATTGAACTGTTATACCAGCATTTACTGATTGGCAAACTTAAGAACATATTCCGTAACCTATAACAACTTACATTTTTCTCATAATCTAATTTCTCTTTAATATGGTACAAGATGCATGTGTAATAAACCCAACATCTTTTGAAGTTCTGCTAATTAACCCAAGGCTGAAGTCTCAGGCAAAGTGGGCTTTGTTTGTATTTCAAGGACATGATGAGAGTTAACTTCAAGTTTTCTCCCAGAAGTATGTTTGTTCTCTCAGAATTTTGTCAGAATTCTGAAAACAGTATTTTATCAAGCTAGCTTACTCTACATATGCAAAAAGAACAAGAATAATTTCAAAATTCTTTTGGAATTTCTAAAGAGTTTCATCTCAACCAATTTTCTCCAGAGGCTAAACAATACTATTGTCATATATTGTTTAAAAAAATTATCTTTGAGACTTTCAGTTCAGTTCAGTCTGTCTGACTCTCAGTCTCACCCTTTGCGACCCCATGGACTGCAGCACTCCAGGCTTTCCTGTCCATCACCAACTCCCAGAGCTTGCTCAAACTCATGTCCATCGAGTGGATGATGCCATCCAACCATCTCATCCTCTGTCGTCCCCTTCTCCTCCTGCCTTCAGTCTTTCTCAGCATCAGGGTCTTTTCCAAGGAGTCAGTTCTTCGCATCAGGTGGCCAAAGTATTGGAGTTTCAGCTTCAGCATCAGTCCTTCCAATGAATATTCAGGACTGATTTCCTTTAGGATGATGAGTTTGATCTCCTAGCAGTCCAAGGGACTCTCAAGAGTCTTCTCCAACACCACAGTTCAAAAGCATCAATTCTTCGGCGCTCAGCTTTCTTCACAGTCCAACTCTCACATCCATACATGACCACTGGAAAAACCATAGCCTTGACTAGATGGACCTTTGTTGGCAAGGTAATAAATATCTCTGCTTTTCAACATGCTATCTAGGTTGGTCATAACTTTCCTTCCAAGGAGTAAGCGTCTTTTAATTTCATGGCTGCAGTCACCATCTGCAGTGATTTTGGAGCCCAAGAAAATAAAGTCTGCTACTGTTTCCATTGTTTCCCCATCTATTTGCCATGAAGTGATGGGACCAGATGCCATGATCTTCATAAAATTTTCTGAATGTTGAGTTTTAAGCCAACTTTTTCACTCTCCTCTTTCACTTTCATCAAGAGGCTCTTTAGTTCTTCGCTTTCTGCCATAAGGGTGATGTCATCTGTGTGTCTGAGGTTATTAATATTTCTCCCAGCAATCTTGATTCCAGCTTGTGCTTCATCCAGCCTGGCACTTCTCATGATATACCCTGCATATAAGTTAAATGAACAGGGTGACAATACACAGCCTTAACATAGTCCTTTTCCAATTTGGAACCAGTCTGTTGTTCCATGTCCAGTTCTAACTATTGCTTATTGACCTGCATACAGGTTTCATAGGAGGCAGGTAAGGTGGTCTGGTATTCCTGTCTCTTGAACAATTCTGAGACTTTACTGGTGGTCCAGTGGTTGAGACTCTGTGCTTCCACTCCAGGGGGCACAGGTTTGATTCCTCATTGGGGAACTGGGATCCTATATGCCACGGTGTGGCCAAAAAATTTATCTTTTTCCTAAAAATACAAATTAAAATGAACAAAAAAACTTTATGTTTTTCTTTTAGTAACCTCATTGCTAAAACTTTTCTGTTCACACACATGGAGTATGCACTCACACACCAGAAGACAGAACTGTCAAAAATCTTCCAAGAGGATGACATGGAGTCCCAAATAAATACTTTCCCAGCACAAATTGTCCTCAGCCTCAGACACATGTCAAAACCAATTGGCAAAATGTCCAAATAGCAGTTGGAGCTGAAAAGAGAAGTTTGCCTGGGTGCACACTGGTGGACTTCTCAGTCTTGGAGCCTGTCAGCGGGTCTAGATGCCTGTTCCACCCAGGAGAAACGTACATTGGCAGCCAGCGCTGAGCAGGGGAGAAATAGGGCAGATCCCCGAAACACATGGTTTCGGCAGCTGCTAGGAATGTCCCTCCAGACCCACCTCCTGGGGCCAGCTGGCCACAAGCAGCGGGTTCCTCACAGCCACCCCAGTGTGTGGTCATGGGAGAACTCCAGGGAGCCAGATACTGTGAGAGTGCAGGGGCCCCACGTTGGGGGCCAAAAACTGTTATCAAATGTAGGGGTCTGACTGCTTGCTGCTCTAAAGACAGAAAAGAGGCAAGGCTGGTGGAAAGGAAAGTTTTCCGTATTTCTGAGCCGGCAAACTGGCAGGGAGGGCAGACTTCTATCCAAAGGCTGACTCCTCACCCCCGACAATCAGTGGGGAAGAGCTTTTATAGGTGCAAGGAGGGGGCTACTTGCAGAAACAACACAGTCAGCTCTGACAGTCATCTTGAAGTTGGTCATGTGGTGGTCTGATCAGTGTCATCTTGATTGTTTTAAATACAGCTAATCTTCAGTTCCCTGGTGGGCTGCCGTCTATGGGGTCGCACAGAGTCGGATACGACTGAAGCGACTTAGCAGCAGCAGCAGTAATCTTCAGTTCCAGGGTCAGGTTATTCCCTCTTCTTTGAGTCCAACTCTTGGAATTGCGCAGCTTAGGTCATGGCTTAGAGAAGGAAATGGCAACCCACTCCAGTATTCTTGCCTAGAGAATCCCGTGGACAGAGGAACCTGGTGGGCTGCCGTCCATAGGGTCACACAGAGTCGGACACAACTGAAGCAACTTAGCATGCATGCATGCATTGGAGAAAGAAATTGCAACCCACTCCAGTATTCTTGCCTGGAGAATCCCAGGGACAGAAGAGCTTGGTGGGCTGCCGTCTATGGAGTCATACAGAGTCAGACACGATTGAAGCGACTTAGCAGCAGCAGCAGGTCATGGCTACAGTAAGTGTCTATAAGACAGCTCACAGGATATGGCTCAGAGTGTTATATATAGCCCTTGAGGAGGAGCTATATGACTTTGACTTTGCTTAAAGACTAAATGATTATTATTTAGTCTGTTGGACTTGTTTAGTCTTGTAGACTTTTAGTTTTGTTTCTGCATTTTCTCATTTCTCTGATTAAACTGATTTGTTGACTGAAGTTTTTCCATAGACAGAAGGCAGGCTGGGGACATGGGGGTCAAGGATCAGAGGGTCCTGCTCCATTTCAGGGTCAGGCCCATCCTGGATTCACTGCCCCTTTGAAGACCAGGCCCCTGGCTCTCTGTGTCCTGTCTCCTGACTACTGAGCCATGCTTGTTAGAGGTAGCAGTATGGGCTGGGTAGGGGTGGGAGTAGGGCAGCGCCTGGCCCGGCCCGGGGCAACACACGGCCTAGACTGGAGAGCCGTGATGCCCGCCGACAGATCCAGGGCACACGGAGCCGCCCCAGTGCTTGCACAGATCGCAGTGGCCTGACCTGTGGGCCCAAAGCTGCATGTCCAGGACTCTTAGGAGACGTGTGAGTGGCTAATGGAAGCTTTGAGACTGGGCACCAGGGCAGCCAGAAGGGCATTTCCAAGAGCCCCGCAGCTCAGAGAACTGAGGAGGTGCTGAGCCCGGGCCCAAGGAGGGAGGTGGCCTGCTACCAGGCTTCGTGATGGGCTTGGGTCCAGGTGCCGGGTAGGGGTTCAGAGAGATTCTAGGAGCTGAGACCAGGGGTTCTGCATTGATTGGGGATGGCGAGGCAGGGCGGGGAGGGGGAGCTGAGGTGGGTCTGTTTGGCCCAGTGCAAGGATTCAGCTGTGCCAGGTGGGCAATGCCAAGGGGGCAGATTGAGAAGACTTCTGGGGTTCATTTGAGCCCCAGGGGGCCCTGACAGAGTGTCCAGTCCTGGGGAGGGGGTGCAGGACGTGCACAAAAATAGATGTGGTTTCTGGCTTTGAGGGGCTGTGTGTGTCTATGAAGCAAACCGCAGATTTATGTCAAGCAAATATGCAATTATGTGGCCCGAGGTTTTATCTCTAAGAGTCCAGGAGCACAAAACCCTTGGGGACAGCATGGTTCTGGTGAGGAGGTGGTCTTCTGAGAGGAGGTGCCCACACTGGAGCTGGAGGACGGACTTGGGGGAAGGGGAGAAGGGGAAGGATATGGCGAGAGGGGCTTGTGGGGGACCAGCTGGGAGGTGGGCACGAGGGGTGCCACCTGGTGGATATTGGGGTTACCCTAGGGACGAGGAGCCAGTCTGTAGACAGGAAGCCCCCAGCCAACTCAAGGCTCATGCCTGTGGAGTCCCCGTAGCCCGTTGGGGCCCTGGGCCTGGTGTGGGGCACCTGGGACGCTTCCCTTGTCTCCAGGGGACTCTCTCCTGCCCTCCTAGCGCGTGAGAAGCCCGCGTGCTGAACGCCACCGCCCGCCTGTCCGCCGCACCACCGCCGCACCATGTCTGGCTCTTACGACGAGGCCTCGCTAGCTCCGGAGGAGACCACCGACAGCTTCTGGGAGGTGAGTCTTAGGTGCTCCATGGGTCCTGGGCACCCGACAGCCTAGCTGCATGGAGACCCAGGCTTCCAGCCACCCACAATCTCAGCCCTTGACCCTCAAGCCCTTGGGGCCCCTCGGGAGCCCTCCATGTTCAGCAGATGGTGGTTGCCATGAAGTGGTCCCTACAGACCACCGCTGCCCCTGCAGAGACCCTGTAGAATTCACAGTGTGGAGCAGGGCCTTCCTGACCCTGCCCTGGGGGCCCTGGATCAGACTCCTAGTAGTTCACAAGGGCAAGTGAGCGCTTTACAGCTTCCTGGGGTTTCACAGCTGCACCCCCCCCCCCCACCTGCATACACCCTGTGCTGTGGGCAGGGGGCGGGGCACTGGTGCCAATATGTTGTGAGCTCTGGGGACCCCACAGCCAAGAGGCGGAGACAAGCCAGCATTACTGGAGCCTCCCAAAGTATTTGAGACCCAGAAAGACATTTTCTATTGGCTTCCAAAACCCAAAGCGTCACAAACTGCCAAAACCAAAGCGCCACAAACTGCCAAACCTAAATTAATAAGTGTTTAATGAGATGTCTAACAAAACATAATATTATGTCAAGAAGCTGCAGCTCAACTCAACGCTTATATGACTCTATATAAATATAATAGATTTTGCATGGCAAGAACAGAATGAATAATTCATCTGAGTCCAAGTCCAAATTATAAATATTCTTCTGCACTTGGTGACAGCGAGGAAATTCTATTTAAAGCGGGAGGAAGGAGAGAGTCCAGACGGTGGGGAGTGAGGGCCCGGACCCCCAGGGCGTTAGAGCGGGGCGGCCCGGGAGGCCTGGCGGGCGCCCCCCACCTCCCCCTGCGCAGAACGTGGCCGCCAAGGCTGGCGGCCGGGCCGGAGGCGCTGGGGGCCCCGCGGGAGTCGTGCTCGCTACTCCGCCACCAGGTGGGGAACTACAAGCGGACGGTGAAGCGCATCGATGACGGGCACCGGCTGTGCAACGACCTGATGAGCTGCGTGCAGGAGCGCGCCAAGATCGAGAAGGCCTACGCGCAGCAGCTCACCGACTGGGCCAAGCGCTGGCGCCAGCTCCTCGAGAAAGGTGCCGCCTCTCCCCTCCGTGCCCGGGCCGGGCGCACACCCAGGCGCTAACCGGCCCTCCACTGCCCAGTCCCGGGAGCACCCCGCCCCTGGATGCTCCTGCAACCTCTCATCACTGGGCCTTTGCCAGCGCCCGCCCCTCACATGCACTCTTCGCCTCCCAAACTACCCAGGCCTCCCTGTCGCTGATCAACTCCGCTTTCTGCAATTTTGGATTGAATTTAGAGGGGAAAAAAGACTTTTTTTGGTTGTGCCATGGGGCTTGCAGATCTCAGTTCCTTGATCAGGGATTGAACCCCAGGTCCAGGGGGCAGTGAAAGCCTGGAATCCTAACCACGAGGTCACCAGGGAACTTATAAAACCTTTTATTTTGAAATAATTTAAGCTTAGAGAAAAATTTCTAGAATAGTACAGAGAATTACCTACCTTTCACCCAGACTCACCAGCTCATATTTTATCGGGTTTGTTTTCTCACGCCCTCTCTATTTATAGGCATGTCTTTTCTGAGCCATTTAAGTTGGAGACATGCCCCTTCACCCTAAATCCTTCACCTTATTGCTGAAGAATAAGAACATTTGTTTATGTAATCGCTGAAGAATAAGGACATTTGTTTATGTAATCATAGTTCAACTATCAAATTCAGGGGTTTAATGTGACCCATATGCAAATTTTATGATAGCTATTGTTTGCCCTGGTCCAGATCCTGAGGGTTGTCTGGTTCCAGTGGCTTCCTGTTACGTCACCAGTTGGTTCTTCACTTTTACATTTACGTCAACATTCCTGGAGCACCAGGAGCTGGCCTGTGAGAACTCATGGGGTCCAGGCTGTCCCCCATGGGGCTCACAAGCTAATGGAGGCGACAGGGAGCAGGCCCAGAGGCAGATGCTACATATAAGAAGAATTATGAGGGCTGCTGGCAGAGCTCTGTGAGGACAGAGTGTTCAGAGAAGGCTTCCTGGAGGCGGTGGCTGTTCTTGGGCTGTTCTGGAGGATGGATAAAGCTATAGGGAGAGCAGAGGAGGGCGTTTCTGCTGCCATGGGAAGTATGGGGAAAGCCTCAGAGAAAGGAGGCGTGAAGGAGGCCTCTGGGCAGGGGGTGACGAGGACCTGGTGACCCCCCGGCCGTTTCCTCAGGCCCACAGTATGGCAGCTTGGAGCGGGCCTGGGGCGCCATAATGACGGAGGCCGACAAGGTGAGCGAGCTGCACCAGGAGGTGAAGAACAGCCTGCTGAACGAGGACCTGGAGAAGGTCAAGAACTGGCAGAAGGACGCCTACCACAAGCAGATCATGGGCGGCTTCAAGGAGACCAAGGAGGCTGAGGACGGCTTCCGCAAGGCCCAGAAGCCCTGGGCCAAGAAGATGAAGGAGGTGCCTGGTGGGCGGGCAGCTGCCACAGAAGGGGCGAGGCCGGGCGGCAGGGCTCAGGGGGGCAGACTGAGCCAAGAAAAGGCATCTACAGACGCTGTAGGCAGTGCGCTGCCCCCTGGGATTGTGCCCACAGGGAGCAGCACTGCCTGCCAGGAGGAAGCATCTGCAGATAGGGCCGGCCCTGCAGGGCCTAACAGGAGGGTGTCTGTGGGGGCCGGCAGTACTCAGGTGGGTGGGCACTGCCCCCGAATGTCTGGAGCTTGGGCCTGCACTGCTTCTTCCTTTTGAGAATGTATGCTTGCAGCTCCCGGCGGAGCGGACAGGAGGGACGGGTGGACAGTGATCTCGTTGGCTCCTACATACGAGTAGGCGCCCTGCCCCCTCGCCTCCCTCCCCACAGCTAGAGACAGCCAAAAAGGCGTACCATCTGGCTTGCAAAGAGGAGAAGCTGGCCATGACCCGGGAGATGAACAGCAAGACAGAGCAGTCGGTCACACCCGAGCAGCAGAAGAAGCTGCAGGACAAAGTGGACAAGTGCAAGCAGGACGTGCAGAAGGTTCCGGCTGGGCTGGGGTCTCGGGGCCCCTTGGAGTGGGTGGCAGCTGGGAGCTGCAGGCCTGGGTCTCACTCCCCTTTGCCCTGGTGCCCGTAGACGCAGGAGAAGTATGAGAAGGTGCTGGACGACGTGGGCAAGACCACGCCCCAGTACATGGAGGGCATGGAGCAGGTGTTTGAGCAGTGCCAGCAGTTTGAGGAAAAGCGGCTGGTCTTCCTCAAGGAGGTGCTGCTGGACATCAAACGTCATCTCAACCTGGCTGAGAGCAGCAGGTAGCTGGGGGTGGCGGTGCAGGGGCGGGGTGGGGGAGGTGGGCAGCAGGGTTTCCTGGACCCTCATTCCAGTGGCAGGAAGGGAGGGCAGGGCTGCAGGAGCTGGTGGTTGCCTGGGTGAGCGCTGACGTAAGCCAGGCCCTCAGGAAAGGTGCTTGGATGGATGGGCAAGCGGCTAAGATGGGGATGGAGAAGGGTGCCCACAGGGCATGCCTGGAGCTGCCCACTCAGAGATCGCGCTTCGAAAGCCACCTGATTCCTGGCTGCCGGCACCCTGCTCCTCTGGACGGGCCCTTACTGAAGCTGGGGTGCATCTTGCCCTGAACCGCCCATCCCCCCCACGCACAGCTACATTCAAGTGTACCGGGATCTGGAGCAGGCCATCCGGGGGGCTGATGCCCAGGACGACCTCAGATGGTTCCGCAGCACCAGTGGCCCTGGCATGCCCATGAACTGGCCCCAGTTTGAGGTGAGGATGTGTGGGGATGGGGTAGAGGGATCCCAAACTGCTGGAAGGAGCCTCTGGGGGCAGCCCCCCAGCCTGACTGCTCCCCTCCCCTGGTGCCCCCCAGGAGTGGAACCCAGACCTCCCTCACACCGCTGCCAAGAAGGAGAAACAGCCCAAGAAGGCAGAGGGGGCAGTGCTGACCAATGCTGCTGGCGTGGTGGAGTCCACGTCTCAGGCTGGGGACCGTGGCAGGTGAGTGCCTCCTCTGGAGCCTCCTGGGGGCCTGGGGAGCCCCCACACTGGGGCCACTGAGTTTTACCTTAGGAGATAAGAAATGGTTTAAGTCAGGACAAACTTGTGCTCCTCTCAGAGATGGAGGTAGCCAGTCTGTGAGAGCTGCTACAAGATGCGAGGCGCTGTGCTAACTAAGCGTTTTCCGTAAATTATCTTGTTGAAGTCTCCCGGCACGCTGAGGAGTATGTCAATATTCCCATTTTACAGATAGAGAAACCGATACCCAGAGAGGGTAAGTGACTTGCCCAAGGTCACACAACTCGTTTTGTAAGCCTCAGAGCCAAGATATGTTGCCCAAGAGGTCTGGCTCCAGAATCCTCACTCACTAAATACATATATATATATATAGAGAGAGAGAGAGAGCTTCCCTGGTGGCTCAGTGGTAAAGAATCCACCTGCCAGTGCAGGAGCCTCAGGTTCAATCCCTGGGTTGGGAAGATCCCAGTCCAGTATTCTTGCCTGGGAAATCCCCTGGACAGAGGAAGCTGACGGGCTATAGTACATGGTGTCACAAAAGAGCTGGGCATGACTTAGTGACTAAAAATGAGCTTGGTTCATCTCTTTTTTTTCTTCCAGTTTTAATGCGATATGATTGACATACAGCACCAAGTTTAAGGTGTACAAAATAATGATGTGACTTACAGACATCATGACTTATAGACAGGAATGATTACCACCATAAATTGAGTAAAACATCCATCATCTCCTATAAATTCAAGGTTAAGGAATTAGGAAAGAGTTGTTTTCCTGGTGGTGAGAGCTCAGGATTTATGGTCTTAACTTCATAGATAACACACAGCAGTGTTGATTTATCCTGTTGCACATTAATTAACATGATGCTCCTCCTACTGGAATGCTCACTCTTAGTCACTGGGTTGTACTGCCCCTCTCAGATGGGGGGTCAGATGTTCCCTGGGGTCTCCTTCAGCACCCACTCACTCCAGGGCTGAGTGATGCTAATAGTCCTGCTTCCCATGTGTTTAAAGAGCCGTCAGTGAGGGCTCCCTCTTACAAGGCCTGCTCCAGCTTCTGTGGGATTTGGGGTCAGTGCCCTGGTTGGGAGGGGGCAGCCCTAGGGACCAGGTGAGGGGCCGCTCAGGCCGGGTCCTGTCCCTGCACCTCAGTGTTAGCAGCTACGACAGGGGCCAGACTTACGCCGCCGAGTGGTCGGACGATGAGAGCGGGAACCCGTTTGGGGGCAGTGAGGCCAACGGAGGCTCCAACCCCTTCGACGAGGACGCCAAGGGAGTGCGCGTGCGGGCGCTCTACGACTACGACGGCCAAGAGCAGGACGAGCTCAGCTTCAAGGCCGGTGAGGGGGCGGGCCTGGTGGGCGAGACCAGGGACGTCACCCATGCCCCGGGGGGCAAGATCTGGGGGTGACCCGTGCCCTGGGGGCAAGACCTGGGGTGACCAGTGCCCCGGGGGCAAGACCTGGGCTGAAGAGCTGGGGCGGACCCTAAGGATGGCAGCGGGGTGCCAGGGGTGGGATCTGGACCTGAGAATAGGGTGAGGGAGGGCCGGAAGGTGGACTGTGGGGGAGCCTGAAGGCAAGGGGGGCCGGGGGAGGGATCGGAGCGGGGAAATGAAGCTGGAGGTGCGGCCTGGGCCTCCCTGGTGGAGCTGAGACCCAGATTAGCTGGTGGCTGGGCCGCACCTGCATGTCGAGGTGTGGGTGGAGCTGGTCCCCGGGGTGGGCACTAATGCAGGGAGGAGGGTGTTGGGGTGGGCCCAGCCTAATCAGAGGGATTCCGGGGAAGGTGGGGGTGGAGGTCCCACTCAGGCTCAGGTCAATCAGCTCCTCCGTGTCCTCTCCCTCCCTAGGAGACGAGCTCACCAAGCTGGGCGAGGAGGACGAGCAGGGTTGGTGCCGCGGGCGGCTGGACAGCGGGCAGCTGGGACTCTACCCCGCCAACTACGTGGAGGCCGTCTAGCGGCCCCGCCCCCCCCAGCCCAAGCTCCTCACCCGCCGCCCCCGTCCCTGCCGCCTCCCGCCCCCCAACCCCCTGCCATAGAGTTCCAGACATATTTTCCGATCAAGCTTTTATTTTTTTAAAAGTCAAAACAGAACAAAACAAAAAATATAAAGAGACGGAGCATTTGCAGGGCTGCCTGGAGGCCAGGGTGGTGGGACTTGGGGTGATGGCCCCAGGGCAGGTGAGGGTTTAGGACTTAGCCCGACAGCGACATCATCACATCTGCTCTTCAGATCCCACCAAAGAGTCTCCTGCACCCGGAGGGGTGTCTCCTGGACCCTTCCATCCTCGGTGCCCCCAGCCTTTCCTCCCCCCACGCTCATCCCCACCCCCGGCTGCCAGCGCCTGCCCCCAGTCTCCGGGCCTGGTTTTCTTGCCCTCTGCCTCATGCCCCACCCTGCTCCCCTCCCACCACCTACTCTTAGAGGCCTCCTCTGAAGTCCCCCGAGAAGGGGGCCACCCCTTTAGTCTTCCACTCTGCCTGGGGGAATGCCCTTCTCCTAGCCTCGTCCCTGAGGACTGGCGGGGCTGGAGGAGGGATGGTCACCCCCCTCTTCTCCGACAGAGGTTTCCGGGGTCCCTAGACTCCTCAAGACAGGCAGAGGTGTTAGCTGGAGCTGCGGACACTCACTGGTGTAGGAGGAGGGGTGAATAGGGATGGGGTCGGGGAGGGGATAAGACCCCACTGGGGCTCTTTTTTCCAGCTGTTGGCAGGTTGGGCCCAGTCTCTTCCCCAGAGCCAGACACTGCCTCCCAGTCACTAGCAGAGGCCCCATCCCGCTGTCAGGCAGCAGGGAGGGGGCCCCAAAGCCCAGGGCAAAGCCAGCAACAGTAGCAGCCTCCTCCTGTTTCCTGGGGAGGAGGACATCTTGCCCGCCCTCCCTCTCTCTCCCATCTCTCCAAGTCCACCGAAAACTGTAGATCCACCAGGCTAAACCGGCCTCGCCTCCCTCCTCCACGCCCCTGCTCTGGTCTGCCCAAGGAGACTCCATGGAGGATCAGGCAGGGGAACGCCTGCGGCCGGCAGGGAGGGCCTGGGTCTGCAGGTGCCCTGGCCTCCGGAGCAGCACCATCACCGGGTCTTTCTTCTTGTCCCCCTCCCGCCAACTCCAGCCCTGGCCCCTTGCAGCCCCTCCCGCTGGCGGCCCCCATCTCTGCACACCTGGGTCTCAGGGAAAGGACTCCCGTGGGCGGGAGGGGGCCAAGGGCCTCCGGAGAGCAGCAGTGTCTGCTGAGGCGGGTGGACGGAGGCCGTGCTGGCCTAGCAGGTGTTCGCACCAGGGCCCAGCCAGCCTGGCCCATAGAGTGGGGAGCTGCCTGGGCAGACCAGGACCCCCAGGCCGGGGAAGGATGGGAAGCGGCGTCTCTGAGGCCCTGAGACTTCCTGCAGCAGCAGGGGAGGCCGCTGCTCAGGGTGCTGAGCCTCGGGTCTGCGGACACCCCCACGCACTCTGCCCTGGCGGTGCTTGGCCGCCCCGGCCTCCAGGTAACGACAGCACGACCCCCAGCCCCTCTGCCACCCTCGGTCTTCTTTTGCTCCCTGCTGCGTTTGCCCAGAGCCCACTCAGGAGGTCCCAGACCCCAGCCTCCATGCCCTGCGCCTAGTCCTGTGGGCACAGAGGACCCTGGCAGAGGCGCTGGGGCAGGCCTCCCTCGGGGCCAGGGGACTTTGGGGGTGTGAGGACCCCCCCACTTCAGCACCCCTGTTCTTGTCCCTGTCTGCTCTCTGCACCTCTGCTGCAGCCTGAGGTGTGACCCAGGCCCCTGAGAGCCTGAAGCAAGATTTCAGAAGTCCTCAGGCCTCCAAACTCCCCAGTTGAAGCCTCTTCAGCTTCTCCCCCAGGCAGGAATTGGGGTGGGGGCCTCTGTCCTTGCAAAGCAGGAGGCCCGCCCGTTTGCACCCTGGGGCCTGGGCTCCCGTATCCTTGCCCGCGGCCTCCGGGCACCCGGGTGGGGCTGTGACCCTGGCTGGACCCCAGGCCCATACCCCTCCACACTCCAGCTGCCGGCTCCAGGGCGGGGACTCGAAACCCCTTTCCTTCTGAGCAACCACCTCCACGAGCCCACTGGGGACCCCTTTCTCTCATCCCCAGGCTCCTCAGGACCCCAGGGAAAGAGGGTCTCCCACCCGAAATCCCCCTGAGCCCCACCTGTCAGTGCTGGCATCGGGCACTCAACACCGAGCGTGGGCGCCCACACCCACCGCCTCTTGTAGCCCCCCCCCACCGCCCACCCCCTTGATGCTGCGCGAGCCACCCCGCGGGGCTCGGGGCTCGGCGGCGAGTACTGTGTTCTGTCCCCAGTGAAGCCCCATTTCTGTGGTCCGGCTCTGCGAGGAGCTGGGGCTGCCCCGCCGCCCGCCACCCCAGGCTTCCTGACTCCATTAGTCCAACACTTGTGAAACTCCGAGAAGTGCTGTGGTCTCAGCAACGCACCTGTTTTGTACATGATTGTGTAATTTAAAGGTGTATAAATACAGATATATATATATATAAGTTGTGATTGTACAACTGTGGATAAAGTCCAGAACTGTGTCAACCTGGCTGGACGTGTGTCCTTTTGAGTCTTGCGTGTCTCAGGCTCTTGTGAGTTCTCTACAGCTGGAGTCTGTTGGGGAGGTGGTGCCCCAGGGTGCTATCCTGGGGGACCACCAAGGGTGGGGGGCCCTGGGGCCTGTCTATGCAGGGAAGCTCACCCTAGATGCTCTCTGAGGCGCCAAGACTGTGGCCTTTAGGGTCCTGGGCACCTGGTGATGAGCACTAGCCAGGAGAGCTGGGGCATCTGGGGTCCCAAACTTATGGTTCAAGGGTGAATTTGACTCCCAAGTAGGTTCAATTTTTAAAGCGAAATTCTAAAAGTGACTACGGAGGTCTGTGGCTTGTGGCTGTCCACAGCCCCAGGCTCCCTGTGCTGTGATATCAGTCACGCTGTACCTTTGCCTGACCTCGGACAGCATTTCTGTGTGGGACCCCTCCGGGGGCCAGACTGGGGCTCTGGGCCCCTAGCTCCGTCCCAGCCTCAGCTCCAGGCCCGGTTCCTGCTCCAGCCTCCCCCACTCCAGCCAGACCCCTCCGGGGCAGGCAGGAGTCCCAGGTCTAGTCCCAGTCCGGCCGTCGGTTCACGGTGTCCCAGTCACCAGCCTGGGCCTTACCCCTGTTGGTTAGATGTCTCTCTGAGGCCCTTCTGGCCCCGACAGCCTGACAGGGTCCCGACACAAAACCATTGTTCAAGGCAAATACACTAGAGTCCCGTCACCCCCCACCCCGACTGCTTTGCCCCAGCCTCAGGGCATGCTCATTTGACCTGGGGACACTATCAGCTTCTCTCCCATATTCTTCATTCCCAGATCCACCTCCAGGGACACGCCCCTGGTTTGAGTCGAACAGAGAACTCTTCAGATAAAGGCACGAGTTGACCTCGAAGTATTTGGACAGGCTGTTCCGTGCAGAGCCCTGGAGGCGGGCTGCCCTGAAGAAGGTCAGGGAGGAGGTCCTAGGCTAGATGGGGCTCTGACGGGCAGTGTGCGTGCAGGAGGAAGAGGCTTCTGGAGTTTGCTGCCAGCACATGGGCTGTCACCGGATGGGTGTGTGCCCGCCAGGGACCTGTGTGCCTCCGTGCCTCGTGGCAGATCCACCCAGTAGGGAGTGGCCCCCTGCCCCACCGCGGCGCAGGTGCCATTCTGGAGCAGCTCCAGCTCCCCACTCCTCGTCCTGATGCCCTTCCCCCCTTCCCTCTAGCCCCAGCCTGCGATCAGAGGCGCTCCAGGGCCTGCTAGGGACCTGAGAGCAGGTGGCTCGAGGGACTCCGGTGGGGGCGGGGGGCGGGGGAAGGCTGGAGACAAAACCAGTTCAGCAAAGCTGAGCTGGGTTCTGGCTGGGGTCCCAGCCCGCCCCCTCCCCAGGGGTGGGCAGACAGCAGGGGCCCAGCGAGGCACCGGCCTGGGGCAGGCCCCCCACCCCCGCCTCCTCAGGTGCAGTCCCAGCTGACATGCCAAGGTGCTGTTTGCTCACTGCCAGGAGTAAACGTTCTTCTGGAGACAATAAAATTGCTGAGGGCACAAGGTGCAGCACAGGCAGCGTTTAACCCTCAGTGGTCGAGGTGCCGCTGGCTGGCTCCCCATCCCGACTCCCGGGAAGCTGAGCCTTACAGAGGCGAGGGCAGGAGCGGGAGGCAAGGCGGGGCGGAGAGAGCCCTGTCCTTGTGGGCTCGGTCCGGGTTCTGCCGCTGATCGGCTGTGTGACTGGGAGCGAGCGCTTAACTGCTCTGAGCCTCAGTTCCTCAGCTGCAAAGTGGCGGGTGGGGATAACCTCACAGTTTCTGTTGACCGTCCCTTGGATTGCAAGGAGATCCAACCAGTCCATCCTATAGGAAATCAGCCCTGAACATTCACTGAAAGGACTGATGCTGAAGTCGAAGCTCCAGTACTTTGGCCACTTGATGTGAAAAGCTGACTCATTGGAAAAGACCCTGATGCTGGGAAAGATTGAAGGCAGGAGGAGAATGGGATGACAGAGGATGAGATGGCTGGATGGCATCACCAACTCAATGGACATGAGTTTGAACCAATTCTGGGAGATGGTGGAGGTCAGAGAAGCCTGGCGTGCTGCATTCCATGGGGTGGCAAAGAGTCAGACACGACTGAGCAGCTGAACGACAACAACAAATGGCAAAAAAGCAGTCGAAGCACCTAGTCAGCCCTCAGGACACCTGAGCTGGATGAATAAACGTGAGGCGGGGTGTGAGGAAGCTGAGTGCCTTTGCCCAGGAGAAAGGGTCCCATCTCCCCGCCAGCTCACAAATAAACACTCAGACCCACCCCCTCCCATCATGGGCTCTGGCCCCTGACACCCCACTCACAGGGCTCATAGCTTCAGTACCACTGAGGCCTCGAGAGAGGAACTGCCCACAAGCCAGTCTCTCTTCCCCTGTTCACTACAGGGCCGGCGTCCCACGAGGAGGGCTGAAGGCCCCCCTCTCCCACAGCACGGCTGCCCATTCCAGAGCCCCCGGGTTGGCCCAGCAGCGGCCAGGCTGTGGGTCCCCTTGCAGGAAGGGCAGCCCTCAGCCCCTCCGGGGGGAAGTCCTGACCCCCGACAGAGCACGAGGACAGAAGGATGCCACCACCTCTCCAGTCCCATGGGAGACCCTCCTAAGTCCCATGGGAGACCCTCCAGTCCCTAAGTGGGAGACCCCGCTTCCAGCTCCCCTTTCCAGCACCCCCTTCCAGCCCACACCAGGCCAGGGGAGACGAGGGCCTCTCCAGCCCCTCGTGGGCCTTGAGGACTCACTGCCTTTCTCCCACTGCTTCTACCCACCAGCTGTCCCTTTCCTGTTAGGCTCAGCTCAATGCCGCCTCCCCCAGGAAGCCTCCCTTGACCACCCCAGGTCCCTGTGACCACAACGACTTGAGTATGGATGGCCTCTGGGCTGTGCTTCACACTCACTGCAGACACTGGGACCACATCAGTTCCCTAGGTTCTTTATTATCCGCCCCCAGGGCACCCCTGGCTTCCCAACTCGGGGGTCCAGATGTCTCCTGGCACCATGCCAGGCGCAGTGCTGGACAGGCAACAGAGGGCACTGGAGGGCAAGTGGCCTTGGCCAAGTCACTGCCATTCTGTCGGCTCTGCTCTGGAACATCTGGGGTCAGAGGCTGCAACAGAGTGTGGGTCCCTTCCCTGGGGAGCCATGAACACCGAGGACAGCCCTGCCTCCCCCCATCCTCCAGTGGACTGGCCGTGGAGCAGTCAGGCCCAAGGGGGAAGCACCCCCCGACCCTGGGGCTCTCTTCCCAGAGAGCTCACTGACATCTCTGGGAGCAGTGGGGCATCCCCTCCCTGACCTTGAACTCTGGATGCCACAGACTGCCCTCTTTCCCAGCTCTGGGTCTGGCCGAAGCAGGGCAGGCAGGAGGGAGGTCTGGTAAGGGCATGTTTCAGGCCCAGGACCCGGTGCTCAGATGGGGTGCACGAACTGGTAGACCAGGCGCTGGGAGATGTCAGGCTTGCGGATGATGCCCTTCTTGTAATACTGGCGGATGGAGCGGCTCAGCTTGTCGTAGTTCATGGCGGGGCGGTTCTTCCGGATGCCCCATAGCCGGGCCACCTGCGCGGAGTCCTCAATTTTGAAGATGCCTGGGGTAGCGGGGGGCCCAGGGAGAGCCAGCGGAGCAGGAGGGAGAGAGACCAAGACCAGCAGATCAGCCTCGCAGAGTCAGGGGAGCCGGGGTCGCCCCGGGGCCGGGCCAGGCTGTGGGGCCACAGACCGTCTCCCATGGGTGTGCTGAGGGTTAAATCAACGTGTGGGGAGGTGTAGCACAGGGCCCGGGAAGTGGGGGATCCTACTGTGGATTCACAGACCTCCTGGGTTCAGGGTGAGCCTGCGGTGGGTGACTCAGGGCCTTGAAGGCCTGGCCCTTGCCAGCGCCAGCTCCTAAACATCCCGCACTGAAGCCCTGTGGGGCTCCAGGCTGTGGACACGGCTCATTTCGCAAGGTCACCTGTGCAGTTTCCCAGCCTGCAAGACCTCTGTGGGATTCTCAGCCGCTTCGGCCCACACAGCCGTTTCTTGCAGGATGAATTGGTAAGAGACTGTTGAAAGAGTGGATTGGGAATCAAGCCCACCTGGGTTGGAATCCTGGCTTGGCCGTTTTCCAGCTTTAGAAGCTGAGACCCCCTTTTTCCAGTCAGTTAGAGGGGTTTGTGGTGACCACCATCTTGGTGAGTGGTTACAGAAAGTCCTTGGAGCAGAGCCAGGAGGAAGGGGCTATTACTAATATCCCCAGTTCTCTGTCTAAAGCACCTGGCAAAACCCAGGTCAGCACACCCTCTCCAGGCAGGCTTCCCAGATCACCCCTCCGTTCCCTGATCTCCCTGTCCTCTATCGTGGGATGGTCTCCCTGGGGGACCGGCTCACTCTGTCTCAAATACACACACGGGATCACCACACCTCGTGTAGGAACTTCCCCACCCCTTCCTAAGCCCTTTCCCTTCCCGAGCTCTGCACTCAGCCCCAGGGTCGCTTCTCTCTGAGGTCCTCCTCAACCCAGGTACAGCTGGTCCCATCGCAGCCAGATGCATTCTGCATACCAGCTCACTTCACTGCTGGTTTTCCTACAAGACTGTAGGTCCCTAGAGGATGGGGTGTCACTGAATCCTCCCCACAGCTCCAGGACCCTATAATCCTCCATAAATGTTGGCTGAGCAAGTGTGGAACCAGAGGAAGTGCTCAACGAAGGCTTGTTGGATGACTGAATCTAGTCAGTTTCACAAATACGAAGATTGGAGTCCGGGTACTCATAGCTACTAACGGCAGAATGGGACCTAGAACCTAGGTTTCTCGGCTCTGGGCCTTTTCCAAAACACACACCCGCACACTATCCAGCCCTGTGCTGTCCAGGGCAGTCACCACTAGCCACCTGTGGCTGTGAGTCCTTGAAAAGTAGCCAGTCTGAATTGAGATGCAGTGTAAGCGTGAAATACACACCAGATTTGAAAGACTTAATAAAACATCTCATTAATAATTTTATAGCAATTATATGTTGAGATTAGAAGAATGTATAATATTGGATTAGACAGATGTATTATTAAAATTAACTGTACCTGTTTTTAAGCATTTTAAACTGTGACTACTTGAAAATCTAACACTGCCTGTGTGGTTTGCTCTGTATTTCTCACGGGACACCACCAGCTTCCTCAGCGTAGCTCTGATGTTTTGAGGGTAGAGACTGTGTCCCATTCTCAGCAGAGTTGTACTGCCCTGCTATGTCCCGGGCATGTGGCCACTGGGGACCCTCAGCAGGCAGAGCCTGGCAGGGGACAGGTGTGGACACAGATTGCACAGACCCTGGGCTGGTTCAGGGTCCAGTGAGTGTGCATGTGTGATATTCAAGGCAAAGGTGGGGGCGGCTGCAGCCCCCTGCCCAGCGCCTGGCAGGACCACAGCTCCCCCCCATCTCACAGCCTCCCCGTCCTGCCCCCAAAACCACTCACCCTTCTCCTTGTTGAGCCACCGGATGAAGCGGCCGTAGCTGTGCGGCTTCAGCAGCAGCTCCTTGAGAAACTGCCAGAGGTGGATGGGCTGCCCGGAGCAGGACGAGTCCACCTCGCTGTCCGTCCAGCTCTCCTCGCTGGTCGAGGCTGGGTGGTCAGGGGGTGGTGGTGAGCGGGGAGCCCCAGTCCTCAGTGGCCGCCACCCCTTCGACCCCCAGACCCGGAGCTCTGGCCGCCTGCCTCCTTGCCCTGCCCGACTCACCGCAGAAGTGAATTGCCCCCGGGGACGTCCTCTCTTTCATCCAGGCAGCTGCGGGGCAAGGAGGGGAAGTTGGGACCCCAGAGATACGCCCCCCCAAGGGAGGAGGAGGGCGTTTGGGTGGAACTGTGGGGTCATAGAAGCCCCACCCCACCCCACCCCACCCCTACCCGGTGGCTCTCTCCCTCCTGCCAATCTGAGAGACAAGCTGCTTACAGAGCTGCTTCCTGGAAGAAAGTTTAGGATTTGGCAGCTGAGAGGGGCCTTCTGCATGCGGCCCCTGGTTCAGAGAGGAGAGTGCATGTTGAGCCCTGCTGGTCAACTGTGAAACGGGCCTGGGACATCCCCTCACAGGTCTTGCACGGATGCATGGTGATGAGGTCTGCACGGTGTCCCACTCAGAACCCAGCATAACAAAAATACTCCCTGCCCTCCAGCTGCCAAATCCCTGCACCCCTCCACCCTCTCCGGCTTCCCACCTGCCTCCCTCCCTAGAAAAGGCAGTGGGAGGCGGAGGCAGCTGCCTTCTGCCCATGCTACCACCTGGCTCTCAGCCTGGCACTGCGCACTGTTCTTGCCAGCCCCTGGCAAGTGGCCTGGGCTGGGGGCTGGACACTGGTCTCTGATCGGGCCATGAGAGTGGGACCTGTCCCTTCATTCATCCTGGGCCCCAAGGGGCAGGGCCGTGACTCAGGGAGCAGGGGACACAGGTTTGATCCCTGGTTTGGGAAGATCCCACTTGCCACAGGGCAGCTAAGCTCATGTATCACAGCTGCTAAGCCTGTGTGCCTTCGAGCTCGTGCTCTGCAACAAGAAAAGCTGCAGCAGTGAGAAGTCCGTGCCCTACAACGAAGAGTAGCCCCACTCGCCATGACTAGAGAAAGCCCACTGGCAGCAATGACAACCCAGGGCAACAACAACAACAAAAATTAATAAAAACAAATAAATTTAAAAAAAGGAATTCTCTGGCAGTCCAGTGGTTAGAGCTCTGTGCTTTTGCTGCCAAGGGCCTGGGTTCAATCCCTGGTTGGGGAACTGAGATCCCAAAAGCCATGTAGTCACGCAAAAAAAAAAAAAAAAAAATTAAAAATAGGTCTGCTGTACAAACAACGAAGGGGAACAAGGTCCAAGATACACTGTCCAGTACAGAGCAGTGTGAAACTCATACTATTTGTGTTAGGAAAGGGTGGAAGTCACACTTACTCTTGCTTGTATACGCATAGACTTCCCTTAGCAAGGTACCAGAGAAACGGGACACAGTGGTTACCTCAAGGGAGGGGGATTGGGGGGCCAGGGGAGGGACGAGCGAGGGGTACCCCCAAGGTATACTGTGGTTCACAACAGTCTGTTTTTTAAAAAATTCTGTACATTTATTGCCTTATTTCTGCTTTAATGAACTACAACACAAACACAACATTTTTACAAGGGCAAGGAAGGAGGACTTCGGAGTATCCAATGTCCTGCGTCCTCACAGTCTAAGTTATACTTTTAACTTGCTGCGTGTTCTGTCCTGGGTTCTGTGGCCTTGATCAGGGTAGGCAGAGGGTCAGGGCTGGAGGGCTCACCCAGGGTCCAGGGAGGCAGCGGTCACTGGGGCCAGGATTCAGAACGGAACCCAGGTTGGCACAAGGGGCTGCTTCCCCCGTAACCCACAGCCAGGCATCCTGGCCTAACTTCTCCCCTGATGTCCCCGGCTTGGAGCCTGGGGGTGGGGTGGGGGGTGCTCCACCCACCTGATTTCCAGATGTCCAGATGGGCGTGCAGCACGTCCCCGCCCAGGGGCGAGCGCTGGCGGAACTGCTCCTCGGACATGGCACACAGCTCCTTGCCCCCCAGCTCCTGGAAGGCCTTGCCCACGGGGGGCAGCCGGTACTGGTGTTCCGTCCACAGCAGCCACTTCTGCACATTGCCAGGGCTCCAGTCCACGGGGTCTGAGCAAGAGACACTCTTTCAGCCCCGGAGTCTGCTTGAAGGCTCTGCCCCCGGGGGCCCCCTCTGCCCTGATGGAGCCCCCCGTGGGAACCTATGCTCTCCTGGAATGGCCTCCAGGCCAGACAGAGGCTTGAGGGGTTCTGTGGAGGGGGGTACCCAAGAAGAGAGGGGATAAGGGGAAGGATCCAGAGCCCCAAAAGCAAACATGGCTCAGGGCGGGGGCGGCGCTGGAGCTTCTGCACCTCCATCTCACCTGGACCTCAGCTCCTTCCAGACCCCCCCAGTCCCTCCAAAGGGCCCTTTGGGGAGCCCCAGCCTTGGAGGGGACAGTGACACTATACCAGAGACACCCCAGCTTCTTTCCCAGATTCCTCTTGTCTTCCCGAAACCCTCAAAGGACCACAGAAAAACCCAACCAGGGCTCGGCGCCACCGCTGTCTCACACCGTGTTCCACCGAGGAGGAAGCCAAGACACTGAGGGGCTCCCTCCCCTCATCCAGCACCTAACAAAGGGCTGGCTGTCAGGGCGCTGCTCAGCCCACGTGCACCGAGTGGGCAAAGGGCAGGACGCGGGGTGCTCGTGGGACCGAGGCCCAGAGGGGCGTCCCTGGCTGGGCTCCAGTCGTCTCCCTGGGGAGCCGCCCTGGGGTGAACCCAGCAGGGCGCTCGGGCGGGGGCCCAGCTGCGGCTCAGACACAATGGGGCCTCCAAGTGAACACCACTCTCTAAGCGGGTGACCTGCAGACCGACCTGCCCCCACCTAATAAACCCATTTTCCTCCCCAGGGTCAAAGCCATTTGTTTCTGTCCCTATTGTTCACAGGGCAGGGCCCTCCCCAGCCCGGGGCGGGAGCCGAGGCACCGTGGGAAAACCTCCGAGGCGGGGGCTGGCTGCGGCGTTGGGCCACTGAGGGCGGGGGCCCTGAGCATGGGCTGCCTCAAGGGGGGCCCCTGTTGAGACTATTGTGGGGCAGGGGCTGGGCCCAGATGACTTTAGGGAGGAGGAGTAGGGCCTGAGGACCTTTCCTGTGTGGGAGGCTCAGATGCCAGGGCTCGAAGGCCAAGGAGATACTTCAGACACACCCAAAGCTGGAGAGGCAAAGCGGGTTGGGACGGGGCCCCAGCAGCCCCTCAACCGGCAGCATCAGCTCTGCAACCACACCCTCCCGGACCCGGCAGACACACACACACACACACACACACACACACACACCTCACCTCCTCAAGCCTGCACCCCCACTGGACCAGAGACACATTGATCTATTTATCTATGATCTGTTTCGTCACTGTAACGTCAGCTTCACGAACAGAGGAGCCTTTCTGCTGTGTCCACGCTGAATCCCCCATATAAGGGATAAGGGCATATTAAGTGATTGTGTGTTGAGCATCTATTAAGTCCAAGGTACCATCCCAGGAACTGGGGGTGTGTGTGCGTGCTCAATTGCTTCAGTCGTGTCCAGTTCTTTGTAACCCCATGGACCGTAACCTCCCAGGCTCCTCTGATGGGATTCTCCAAGCAAGAATACTGGAGTGGGTTGCCTTGCCCTCTGGGGGATCTTCCCAACCCAGGGATTGAACTGGCGTCTCCTGAATTGGTAGGCAGATTCTTTACCGCTGAGCCACAGGGGAGGCAGGAGTTAGTGAAAATCCCTGTCCTCGGGGCATGTACATTCCATTGAGGGAGACAGGCGGGGAACAAGATAAACATGCTGCATATCAGACGGTAGGAACCTCGAGAGAAATAGAGCAGGTTGGAGGAATAAGAGGTGGGGGTCTGGGCAGCAGTTTCAGTAGAAGGGTCAGGAAAGGCCTCATCGAGATGATGCCATTTGAGTCAAGGCCTGAAGGAGGTGAGGGGTGAGCCAAGTGGATATTTGAGGGAAGAGCACTCTGGGTTGAGGAACTAGCGAGTACAAAGGTCCTGAGGCATGAGCGTTGTGGGGATGGCAAAGAGGCAGGAGAGTCTGAAGCAGAACAGGCCGGGGGACCATGGACTGACGTGTGAGAGGAGGAGGTGGACCAGATGGTACAGAGCTCATATTCATTCACCTGGTGCCTGCCACATGGGGACACCAGGCTGGCGTGGCCGGGGCGCAGAGAGGCTAAGAACCTGGGCTCCCAGGCTCGCCGCCGCTGTGTTAGGGGCTGGCTGCACGTGGAGAAGCACCAGCATCTCTGGGGGTGACCACGGCGGCGCCCTTGCCCCTCCCAGTGGCCTCCTCTGGCAGAGGAGGGGCTCACCTGCCGTGATGTTGAGCAGCTTGCAGGCCGTCTCGATGTCCTTGAGCACCTCGCCCACCACCATGGACTGCACCTGCTCCAGCGAGTGCTCCTCCAGGGTCAGCCCACCCGGGGCCAGGTCCAGGCTGCCCCCCGGGGCTTGGCTGTCGATGACCGGGCACTGCTCGGGCTCGTCGGGGGGCTCCACCCGCGCGCTGGCCCCGGGGCCCTTGGCCGCCCAGCTGCTGTCCTCGGGGTACAGCATGTCAAAGTAGGAGAGGTAGAAGGTGGGCAGGCCCTGCTCAGGGGTGGCAGGCGGGCTGGGGCTCCAGTCCCGCCGCTCAGGCCCCGTCCCCGCCACAGCCGCCTTCTCCAGGCCTGTCCGCAGTGCGCTGTCTGGGGGCAGTAGGAGGCGGCCGGGTGGCCCGGGGCTCAGGCCCGGGCTGGCGCTGCCCATGCTGCTTGGGCTGGCGGCTGTGTCTACAGAAACAGAAGAGGAGAGTCAGGCCCCGGTTGCTTCCCTGTCCCCGTGGGGGCCGCTAAGCTGGTTATGGAGATGAGGAGCCCAGTGGGCAGCGGCGGGGCCTGGGAGAGAGCTGGGGCTTCCGGGTCACTGGGCAGCTGAGACGGGGCTGGGCAGACAGGTCTTGTGGCTGAGATGGGGGGAGGTGCAGAGCTGCAAACAGACGGCTCCCTTACTCCCCAGGGAAGCCGGGGTGCTGGGAGCAGTGTATTTTTACACAAGTAACCTGTTTAAAACAATCTCCTGAGGTGCTTGATCTCATTCGGTCCTCACAAAGGAAGGCACAATTAGTTCCATTTGGCAGATGAGCAAACTGAGGCTGGACAAGGCGGCTGGCCCCCGACCCAGATCCCAGTCTGCTGTCCAATCGAGGAAGCTCCTTCTGTGGTGCTGGTGGTGGTTTGATTGCTAAGTCGTGTCCGCCTCCTGCAACCCCATGGACTATAGCCCCCCAGGCTCCTCCGTCCATGGGATTCTCCAGGCAAGAATACTGGAGTGGGTTGCCATTTCCTTCTCCAGGGGATCTTCCTGACCCAGGGATCGAACTTAGGTCTCCTGCACTGCAGGCAGATTCCTAATCTTTTCTGCTGGAGCAAAGCTTGTTTCCTTTTGTTCTGCCCTTGAGGAGGGTAGGGAAGGGAAAAGGTCACCATACTCTCCCAGGGGCCAGGTGAAGACAGCAAGGAGCAAATGAGGGCGTGGCAGGGCGAAACCCCCCCAGATCGGGTAGGCGGCCCCCTGCCCCTCCCACAGGCCGGTTTTGTGAGCTCTGTTGCTCAGTCGTGTCTGACTCTTTGTGACCCCATGGACTGTATCCCGCCAGGCTCCTCTGTCCATGGGATTCCCTAAGCAGGAATACTGGAGTATTCTTGACCCAGAGATTGAACCCGGGTCTCCTGCATTGCAGGTGGACTCTACCACTGGGCCACCAGGGAAGCCCCACAGGGTCACATGGGGAGTATGGATAAACTCCCAGCCCAACGCTGCTGAGGCAGCCCCCCAGCAACACAGGTACGGGTGTGCACGGAGCCACCCCCACTCAGGGCCAGGCTCCTGGTACCTGCCCCACCTCGCCCTGCCCTGAAGGGTGCTGCCGCAGCCTCTCCCAGCCCCCGGGGCCCTCTCCTCTCCCCTCACACCTTGGAGGAACGTGCAGCTCCCAGGTGGGAGGTGCCCACGTACAAGTTTACAACAGCCCACTTTCCCCACAGCTACAGGGGCTGGAGAGAAGGCCGAGGCCCAAGGGGACAAATGAGGCCCTCGGCAAGTCACCCCCCACTCCCCCTGGCCCCACCAAAGCCACCCAGGGGGCACTGCTCGGCCTCAACGCAAAGAACTAGAGGCCTCCCTCCCATCGTTTCCCCAGGCTCTGCTGCCCTCCACCCAGACCCTTTTCTCTAGCCCCACATTGGAGCACAGCACTGGAACTCCATATTGGAGGTTTGGGTAAAGCAGGGGACTTGCAAGGCATACGTATACCAAAGAACTGGGGGTCCCTGGGATACTTCCGTGGCTTGAGAGTCAAGAATACATCAGGACAGATGTGGGAGATGACTAACAAATACATGCTCCCCGTAACACAGATAAACCTGATAAGGGCAAGTTCATATGTGTCCTTTCTTGGGGGTATTTATACTTTGAACAGTGTTCTCAAAATGTGCCTGGATCAGCAGCATCAGCACCATCTAGGAACTCATGAGGAACTCAAATTTTCAGGCCCACAGCAGAGCTACTGAATCAGAAGCTCAGGGGTAGGGAGGAAGGCCTAGCAAGGCATTTCTTTCCTTTCCTTTTCTTTTTTTTTTTTTTCTGGCCACATCTCACGCTTGTGTGAGCTTGGGCTTCCCTTGTGGCTCAGCTGGTAAAGAATCCTCCTGCAATGCGGGAGACCTGGGTTCAATCCCTGGGTTGGGAAGATCCCCTGGAGAAGGGAAAGGCTACCCACTCCAATATTCTGGCCTGGAGAATTCCATGGACTGTATAGTCTATGGGGTTGCAAAGAGTCGGACACGACTGAGCGACTTTCACACACTCTACGCTTGTGGAAACTCAGTTCCTTGACCAGGGATTGAACCTGTATCCCCTACGGTGGAAGTTGAGAGTCCTCACCACTGGATTGCCAGGGAATTCCCAGCAATGTGTTTCAACAGGCCCTTTGATTGTGATGGGGGTTCAAGTTTGAGAACCGCTGCTTTGAAGGCACCTGGCCAGGATGAGGGGGAGGCTTTACTAGAAGCTCTGTAGACCCGCTCAGCCGCAATGTGCAGATGGGGTAGAGAAAGAGGCCTGTCTGGAAGGTTCTGGCTTCTATACCTAGGGCCGCAGCTTCTGCATGCAACTCAGAAAATAATGCCCTTTCCTCTCTGGGTAGTGTGGCTTGGTGAGTGGAGCCCAAGTGGAACTTCAGCTCCCCCTTATTCCTCACCCTTGTGCAGTACCCAACCTGCCCAACCTGACTTGGCAGCTCTGCTCTTCCTGTGGCACAGAGAATGCCAGCAAGAAAGAAAGGTGTTCCCTTTCATTTCAAGTCTCCCTTTCAAGTTCCTTTAAGTGACAAGGAAGGAAAGGTTGGGGTGGGGTGGGGTGGGCAGGGATGGGGGGGCCAGGATTGCGGGGGACAGAGGGCAGGCCTGGAATCATTTCAAGTCCTTCTGTGCAAACACACATGTGTGCTGTGGGCCCAGATTATTTACCCAGGCAGAGCCAACAGCCCGCTCTGCCCTGAGTCCCCACCCCGGCCTGTGCCCACACCCTACCCCCCGGGGAGCCCCACCCCTGGAGAGCCCCCTCAACCCCGCCCTTCCCTCATCACCCCCCGCCTGCCTCCCGCCCCATCCACGTCCCCAGAACTCCCCGACCTGCCACGTTAGGACAGTCCCTGCCAACACCTTGGGCCGTGTGCCAGGGAGACGGAATCTTTTCCAACAGGCAGGAGAAACTGCCTCCCTCGTGGCCCTCCTGTTTGCTTGGCCTCGGTCACAGGTAGGATGGGGGCACAGTGGCACAAGGGGTCAGTGAGGATGAATGGCTAGGGCAGGGGGCAGCATTGGCCAGGCGAGGACATGACAACACATCCCTGACACATTAGTCAAGAGACTTCGGAAGCCCTCGCCTTCGCCCCCTTCCCGAGAGGTCCTGAGCGCTCATCCCTGCGCTGCGGTGGGGAACTGAACCACTCAGAGGCAGGTCTTCTGGCTCCTGGCCGGGGGATCCTTCACCAGCAGAGACCTCCCGCCTTCTCCTCCACACCCCACATTCCAGCCCCCCGTCACCTTGCCCCTAAATGCCAAGGAACCAAGGCTTGGTTCCAGCTCCAACACCTCCCTGGTGAAAAAGAAGTTAATGATTAACCGTGTGGCGGGAGGAAAGAGCCCATGGCCTGCAGGTGGGACGCAGTGTGGAAGGCTGAGCCCAGCCCAGGGGACCTGGGTTTTCTGGTCAACGAGCCGGGGGCTGGTGTGCCCAGCCTGCAACTCTGGCATCTTCTCCAGGCTCTAGGGCTGGACCCTGCCCTCTGGAGGGCAGAGAACGCATGTCAAGTACCTCCTGTGCCCAGAGCATGTGTACACGTTACCCTTTTACTACCTACAGGGACTCAGGAGCCCTGTTTTGTGGATGTGGACAGTAGAGCTCAGAGAGGCCACACAGCTTGCCCGAGGGCCCCAGCTGGCCATGGGTGGCCTCTGCTCTTGTACCACGTGCCCTCGGAGGCTCCTGCTCTGGCTGGTCCCATCTCCCCAGGGCTCTGCCCACCTCCTGATTGGCCAGCTTGGTCCTCCAAAGTCCATTCGCGCCTCCTATCCGCTCACTCCACTGCATGGTCAAGCTCGCTTCCCTCCAACACTCTTTCACTGGGCAGCCCTGGACTCTAGAACCTCCCATGGCTCCCCACCGCCTGCCCTGCCTGATCCCAGGGGCTGGTCTGGGATCCCACCTCTGAGCATTGGAGCCCAGAGCCCAGAGCGGGAAACAGATTTATTCACTGGTTAGGGGCAGGGTCTGGAGCAAAGCACATATCCCGGCTCTGATGGGAACCATGTTTCTCCCTTGGACCCTGAGCTGTGGGCCTGACTTGGCTTTTCTTCTCTATTTTCTCTTGTTTTCGCTGGTCCTCTGCCCACAATGCCCCTTCCTTCTCATTACAGTTCAGCCCAAAGTCCTCCCCAGCCACTCCCTCCTCTGACTTCTCAGTTCTCCCCATCTGTGCAGTTCAGCCGTGAGTACATTCGTGGGTGATGGTCTCCACATGGGGACACTGGGAAAATAGGCTTGGAGAATGGCTGGGAGGTATCCATAGTCACACAGCACAGCCTGGATCACTGCGCCCTAGGGTCCTGTGACAAATCCGGGCTCTGCCAGGTCCTGGTCCCTCCCAACAGCCCAGGCTCAAGGGGCTGCCCATCTCCTGAGCGATGCCTCCAGCTCCCAAAACCTCAAGCTGATCTTTTCTGGATTAAGGCTCAGCATGTCCTGGTTCCCTCCTGCCCAAGAGGCACTGGCTCTGACTTCAGACAAAGAAGTTTGGTAACAGCTGGTAGAGGCCAAGACCCAGAGACAGGGCAGACTCATGTGGCTGCAGCCGGAGGGATTACCACCTTGGCCCCTTCTCTCCGTACCTCGTGGTCCCCCAGGAAGACAGAGAGGGGAGAGGGGGCAGGGGGACCCAAAGTCAGAGATTTACAGCAGCTGTTTCCTGCCCCTCGGGACCACCTGGACATTAGAAAGATGCTCAGACAGCCCCGGGGAGTCACCAGGAGGTCTTTACTGAGGCCCCGGAGGTCATGAGGGTGGAGCCTGTCTCTCACATCCTGCTCAGATCTTACCCGCAGTGGGGTTGTGGGGGGAGGGCAGAAATATGCCTCGAGCCCCCACCTCAATCCTGAGACACAACCTTAGTCTGCCCAGGGCCCAGGATTGCAGGCCCTGGGAGGAGAGGGGAGGGGCTGGGGCAAGGTGTGACAGGCCTGCCACTCCGCCCAGAGGCTCCTTGCTCCAGCACCTGGGGGCAGACCGCCTCTGGTTTCCCCACTATTGGCCCTTCCCTCCCTCCATCCCAGCCTCTGGGTCCACATAAATGGGTCTGAATCAGGGGGCTTCAGGAGTACGCCTCCTGGGAGCCCTGCAGAGTGGGCAGGGGCCACGTGGGCCTGTCCCCTGAACCCCTAGGCAGTCGGTCAGCACCTTGGAGAGAAGCCGGGCCTGCCCAGGCCAGTGCCCAGGGCCCGCCTGCTGCAGTCTGAAGCCTCCCTGCCTCTGGCCTCGGCCTTCCTGCTGCCCTAGACAGGCCCTTCCCGCCCTGCCCACTGCCCCCATCCAGCCCCCTCACCGCTCCTGGGACAGCTGCTACACTTCCAGGAAAAGGCAGCTCCCCTGCCCTCCAAGACTTCTCTTCAAACTAGCTAGATCCAGGGGCTTCGCTGGTGATCCAGTGGCTAGGGTTCTGGCTTTCACTGCTGAGGCCACAGGTTCAATCCCTGGTCCGGGAACTAATATACCGCACACCGCACAGCACAGCCAACATAAAAGAGAGGAAAGAGCTGGAAACAACTAGCAGGAGCAAAAGGTCGACCTGGGGAGATCTAACTTGGGGAGCCAGCCCACAGGCCTAGGGAGACCTGGGAGCAGGGTCGGGCCAAGCAGCAGGAGGATGGGGGTGGGGATCAGAAAGAGTCGGGGGACATCAAGGAGCTGTGGTCAGCTCAGAGGGTAAAAGCATCTGCTTGCAATGCGGGAGACCCGGGTTCGATCCCCGGGTCGGGAAGGTCAGAAGGAGATGGCCACCCACTCCAGTGTTCTTGCCTGGAGAATCCCGTAGACAGAGAGGAGCCTGGTGGGTTGCAGTCCATGGGGTCGCACAGAGCAACTTTGCTTTCTGTGTTGACCACCATTCCCGTGGGCAGCCAGGAGCCCGAGGCGTGAACCACCTCCAGCACCACCTCCCATTCGCTCCCGCACAGGGGATCACAGGCATCCACTTCCTGTCCTCCCCCATCCTGCCTCACTGACACCACTTCCAGCCCTTCCAGGGACAAGGTGAAGGCCAAATAAAGAAACTGCTTGGGCTCCCCCACGGTCTCCTGGGGCAGCCAGGATTGTTCCCACCTGACGGGCAGGGACGGTGAGTGCCTGGGGGCATGTGTCCATGGTGACCGGGCAGGGACTGGGAGTCAAGGCTGAGCTCCGCCCTCTTTCCTGCTGAAGTCTTGGCACCTTCCAACTTCTTTAGGGTCACCCCTGTTGCCTCGCCCAGGCTACCTGCGGGGCAAGCCCCACAAAAGTTGCATTGGGGGGGTCTGGGTGGCATGGATGCCTGAAGTCTGCAGGTACAGGGATCCCCCTCAGCCCCAAGCTCAGCCCTGTATTCGAGTTTGCTCCAAAGGGGTGGGAGGCCTGGAAAGAACTCGAGGCCTCAACATCTGGAGACGGGGATTCATAATCTGCTCTGTTTCCACCGTATCTGAGGCCCTGGGCAGCCCCTGGTCTCCGTGGCCTCAGTCTCCTCCTCTGTTCTCCCAGGAGGTAAGTCAGCTCCCAGAGCTCTTCTGGTCCAGACACTGGAGTCTGTGACCCCATGACCTCCATCGTGCCCACCAGGCTGACTTGGGTTGGACATCAGAGGCAGGAAGAACTGGTCCCAGCAGCCTTCAGGCCAACTCGCTGCTCCAAGAGCAGAGACCTGGGCCCCACCCTGTTACCAGATCCAGGTGCTGGGACCCTAACCCAGGCGGTCACCCCCAGACCCTCTCCTCAACCCCAGAGCTGGAGCGAAAAGGAAGGGCCCCTTGGATTCTGGCGGGCCCAGAAGGACCTCATCAGCCCTTCCTACAGCCCAGGAAGGGCTCTGGCCCATGTGACTCCCGCAGAGTCCCCCTCCGGGCCCTGGCCTAGGAGGAGTGACCTGGAGGAGTCTGGAGGCCCTGAAAAGTGGGAGAGGAGAATCTGGCAGGGGGCACCTCCTGGACTGGGAACATGCAAACGAGGCAGGGGAAGGAGCCTGGCATTAAATGTCAGGAAGGGCCCAGGGCAACTCAGCTTGTGCAAAGTTTGCTTTGGGAAGAGCTGTTCCACCTGACAGGCCACTCTCTTGGCTGGGGGTGCAGGGTGGGGCATGGAACAGGGTGGGGGTGGGGTGAGGGCAGGGGAGGGTCCCACACTATTTTGAGCCCTAACCCTAGCTCCAGCAGTCGGGCAAGAAACTCAGTTGAATATCTGTTGAATGGGCTGTTAATAGCAGGTCTTAAAGGGTTTGTGGAGATTGAGGGGGACGGTGGATGGAAATCCCCTGCGAATTACAATGGGCTGAGCATGCAGGAAGGTGGCAGGTGAGGGGATGGGGCTGGAGAAGAGGGAGGGAAAGGTAACAGGGTGAAGAGTGAGGGGAACCAAGGAAGAAGCAGGTGGTGATGCTGGACGGAGGGGCAGGCCCGAAGGGTGGAGTCTGGGGCGGGGGGGAGGGGGCGGAGAGTTGAAAATGGTGATGGGAGAGGCCTGGAACTTGCCCCAAGGTCAGTCTGCTCTCTAGCCCGGTCCAGGGCAGCTGCTGGCTTCACTCACTCCTCCACGGCCTCTAGGAGGAGCCCGAGCCAGAGTCCCCCACTTCCCCTGACCTCAGCCTAGGAGACCAGACTGGGAAAGCACACAAGCTTCACAAAGCAGCAAATCCCGCCAGCCAGCCTGCCTCCACCAACTCCTACACAGCCTTCAAAACCCTACTCCAGGTTGCTCCTTCCATGAAGCTTCCGTTCACAGAGGGCCACCTTGTCTAATCTGCTGCAAGCGCAGGGAGTCAGAGTGGCTTGCCTAAGGTCACACCTTGCGGGTTCTGACCTGCCCCTTCTTGCCCTCCGCCAGAGGGCCTTGACCCCAGGTCCATTGCAGCTGCACCAAGTCGGTTGGCACACAGTTGTGCTCTGGTTTGTTGCAGGATTATTCCCTTTATGGCTGGAACCACCTCCGTGGCAGGAAGTGGGCTCTCCTGGTTCTTCCACTCACTGCCAGGGTCACACTTTCTGAGCATTGATTGAGCACCTACGGAGTTCTACCCTATTTCCTCAGGCTCAGTTGACAAGAGAAGTTTTGTGTAATCCAGAAGCTTATGGCAACCAAGTGACATGGCATCTGCCAAAGTGTTTTATAACCAGTAACACAATAACTGCGTCTGGCAGGGGCTGAGTTTTCAGCTCTGGGCCCCTCATGCTGCCTATTAGGCTCTCAAAGGGGCAGGTGGTCCCTGACCCCATGAGAGACCACCTCCTCCACTCCCCAACTTCCCGGGAATTCTGAATTCTGAATTTTGGGGGAGCTCTGAGCAGCTGGGTGCGGGGAGTCCCTGGCTCCGGCCCTCTCCCCAGTGATCAGGGGTGAGTGGACTGGCTGGCTGAGCTGAGCCCTGGCCTGGGCACCCCGTCTGATGGGTAATCTCCTGCCTGCCACCTGGGGCCTGGGGCAGCCCCAGCGCCTGTTTGCTCTGTTACTCAGCCGAGCAGCTGGGGAGATGGTTGCTTTACTGGGGGGTGGCTGTGAAGCTGTTTATCAGGGAGGTAGGGGCAGGAAGTGAGGCCAAGTCCCAGCCCTGGCTAAAGAGGAGCAGAAAGGCCATGGCTCTCAGGCAGGGGATAGCCCGCTTGAGGCCTGGCTGCGGGCTGCTGGGTGGGCCCAGCTGCAGGGGAGAGGGGCCCCAGGCTAGCTCAGGTCACTGCCCCCACCCTGCATGCACGTGTGCACACATACCTTGTCCAGCTCCAGAGGAGGCTCCAGCCACCGAGACCCTTCAGCCCTCCACATTGTCATCCCCACCACACAGTTCCTTCCCTCCCCACAGGAGGCACCTGGCAAGTCCTAGAAAGGGGCACCTCCAGGTCCCCCTGCCCTCACCCGTACTGTTTTCCCCATGTGCCCAGAGGCACTGTGCCTCCCCGGGGACCCAAGGCGATCACTCAGATCCCCTGGTTCCCGTGCTCACCACGCCCGCCCCACCCCCCCAAGCCCCTGGGCTCTGGGACCGTCGCCCCTGCTCCAACCCCAGACCCTGGCCCTGACCCAGAGCCTCCAGGTTCCAGCAGAGCCCTGCCCACTTGTGACCAGGCTCTGAGAGACCCTGCCCCTGGCACAGCGGCTGTGCTGGCAGCCACAGAAAGGCTGCTTGTGTTTCACTAGCCAAGCAGAACCGGCCTGGTCTCGGGGCCGAGGCTCTGCACCTGCAGAGCCATCTCCCCTCAGGCTGGGCAGGGTGGGCTCAGTGTGGAGCCCAGACGGGGTCATCACAGAGGTGGGGCATCACAGGCCGCCCTCCCCAGGCCGGGGGGCTCAACCGGGCTCTAGGGTCAGCCCGGGGTTGGGGGCAGACCAGGCAGGCAGCATGCACAGGGATCGGGGCTTCTGAGGGTGAAGGACCCAGATCAGGGTCATCAACACTCAGGAGGGCGTTGAAAGTTCCCTCCACCACCCACCTCCTCAGAGCTGGCAGGGAAAGCCCCCATGGCCGGGCACTGCCCCCCACCAGACTTACCCGTTAGCTGCCTGGTGCCCAAGGAGTTGTCCGCAGCAGCGCCAACCTTGGGGGCCAGGGGGAGGTGCGGGCAGCTGGGACTGCTGCTGGGTCTCAGCCAGGCATCTGGGGCACCGGTGGTACCAGGGGCCGGCAGGACTGAGGGCAGAGGTGGCACTCGGGTGGGCCGCCGGGGGCCTGGCCACCCTCGACGGGCAGCTCTCTGAGGTCTCAGGGCTGCACGCCCCGTAGGGAGCCCCCCTGCCCCCAGCTCAGGGCCACTTTCTGGCACTGTGGCAAGACCCAGCCGGGGGGCTTACAAGAGAGGCTGCAGTGGGCTCAGGGGACCGGGTCTGCGGGGCAGTGTGGACGCGGGCGGAGTGCAGGAATGTGCTGGGAGGAAGTTAGGCGGCATGAGATGAAGAGTTGGCCGGGGCCTGATTTCCCATTATAAGTAATCCTTCCGTATTTACCTGAACAAATACGCTCCCTGCTTACCTCAGACCACAGACGGGCTCCTGGTTAACCCTTGCAGGTCTCCCCCTCCTCGCTGGGGGAACCACCCCCTGGCAGCCCGGGAACTCATTCAGTCACTCATTCATACATTCACTCACTCACTCATTCAATAGTTGATATATCGTTACCGAGTTCATCTTACGTGCAAGGTACAGGGGTCAGCTGAGGGCAGGGAACAGGAGCAGTCAGCACTGGAAAGAGCCCAGTGGAGGGACGTGGGAGAACAGTGACGGTGGGCATCTGGCAAAGGAAGTCAGCAAGGGCTTCCTGGAGGAGGCGCTGTCTGGCTCCCCAGGTCAGGGATGGAGAGAGCTTTGGGGAAAGACACCCAAGGCTCATAGGCCCACCCACCCTAAGTTCTGTGTGCCCCACAGGGCCTGGCGCAGGCCTATCATAGCCTGGGGCTCAGGAAGGACCGGTAGCTCGCTTTCCCAGGCCCGGAGTGGCAGTCAGCCAGCTGCAGCTTGCTCCCCACAGTCCTCGTGGGGGGAGCTCCAGCCCCAGCACCCACCCGGGCTCCTCCACCTCCGAGAGACCAAGCAAGGCCACGTAGCCGAGCTTTCAGCGTCTTCCTCATCCTGCCAGGTGGGTTGAGGGCTGCCCTGCCCTCCAGGGACTCTTGCTCTGAATCACCTTGGAAGGGCACCTGGCATCTGCAACCCCCACGCTGCCAGACGGAGGCATTTTAGAGAGTACTTATTGTTATTTTCCAATTTCAGAAGTAACTGTGTGACTGCAGTCACACAATTGTGTGACAATCTACAGTATGATTTTTCTAGGGCTTCGGGAAGATTCCAAGGTCTTCAGAACTAGCCCCCTCACCATAACTGTTGGCAGAATTCTCTTCCATATGGTTGCACTTTTCACCCTGGAGAGCCTGTGCTTGGCTGTTAGCTATCACAGGTGCCTTGGTAAGCAGGAATCATAAGAGTCATTTCCCTGAGAAGGTACAGGTAGGATGGAATAGAAATCGGGGAGGTAACACGAGTTCCTAAGATGACTACCGTCAACCATCCCAGCCTTCCAGAACCAAGAAAAAAAGGAAGACCTCCAACATTCCCAGGCGGGACCTTCTCTCTGTTCTCCCAGAAGCTTGTGCTTATATCACCACTAATAATAATGGCCACCGAGCACTACTAAATGCCAGGCACGGTCTATCGCTCACGAGACGCGAAGGTATTGATCACATTATAAGTACTGTAACATGGGTAAGTACAGGGAGCATCCAATAAATGCTCATTGAATGGATGGGGTGTCATAGATAGTTACCCCCAATGTCCATTCTCTTTTCCTCAATAAACAACCCCCTACTTTACCTGGGAACTTGGCTACCTGGAATTAAGACTACTTCAGGCTCCCTTGCAGCTAGATGCGACTGTGTGACCAAGCAGCAGTGTCATGTGTCATCTGCTATGACTCTTTCTTAAAAGTAAACTATCAAGAAAAAAAAGTAAACTAGCATGTATGATTTACCTCCTTCTTCTTTATCCTTCCTCCGTGTTACTGCCTGGGATGCAGCTGTGATGGCTGGAATCTTGGCTGCCATTTTGGACCATGAAAACAAAATGGTGGAGCAGTGAGCTGGAAGGAGCTTAGGTCTTTGAGGACTGCATAAAACCTTCATACTGGCTTTGGATTGCATGCCTCAGGACTTTTATGAGAGAAGCAGACCTTTGGTTTTTGTTAAGTGGTATCTTTATTACTCAAAGCCAAGCCTGATTCTATATGAGACAGAACAGAAGATGGGCAGATAGAGGAAGACAGAATACTCTTGCAGCCAGAGAGGCCATTTCACTGCTGGGTGGCATTGAGAAGGGAACTGGTCATACCACAGAAAACCTTGACCTTGGGAAGGCTGCTCCTTGAATGCTGATACAGCTTTGCCTTGGGCCCAAAGGAGCAATTCATAGGTGTCCCCAGGAATGGTGGGCCTGAATGGATGGACCAGGCTAAACTGTGCTGAGAATGGACAGATTATACCCACCCAGGCCTGGAATAAGCAAACAAAGCTGCCTTTGGAGGCTGGAAAGACCTAAGAGGTAGCAAGGAGAGGGCCCTCCATCCATCAGCTGGGGTTTCATGGATTGCAGTGCTAAGAGGCTGCTTGGGGGGATGTCAGTGGTGGGTTCAAGGCAGGTTTGGCGCTCACCTGGGGCCAACCTGCCTGTGGGCTCCGGGGGAGGGAGGGTCAAATAAGGGGCTCTGGCTAACACGCACCCCACCAGCATCTCGATCCATCCAGCTCGGTGTTCTGACACCAGCTCAGGGTTTGAGCCAAATACACACCTTAGTTCTGTCACCTTCCACCTTTGCGACTTTGGCTGGAACCTGCCGAACTCCCCCTCCCTGTCTCTGAGGAACTCTCAGAGCTGTGGTATTAGTGTTACTCACTCAGTCATGTCCAACTCTTTGCAACCCTTTGCACTGTAGCCCGCCAGGCTCCTTTGTCCGTGGAATTCTTCAGGCAAGAAAACCAGAGTGGACAAGGAAGCTAAAAGGTTCCTTCTCCAGGGAATCTTCCCAACACAGGAATCGAACCGAGGTCTTCTGCACTGCAGGCGGTTTCTTTACCGTCTGAGCCAACAGGGAAGCCTAGAGTTGTGGTGAGGGGTGAGATAAGGTTGTGAAAAATGCTCTGCAAACCTCAACGCCCTGTCCCAGGGCCTTGCTGATGGCCAACCACAAAGCCATGTCTTCTTAGTCCCCATAGCAGCCCTTTCAGGTAACTTACTGTGCCCATTTTCCAGGTGAAGAAACTGAGGCCCAGATGTTAAAATGCCTTGCCTAAGGTCATAGAAGGGAATCAGATATAAGCTCATATCTGAAGTTTCCTTGATCACCTTATGCCTGATAGTCCCTCTTACTAGCCACCTTATTCCCTTGGGGTCAAGTCCCAGGTCCTTGGCATAGCTCACTGGGTCTACTAGAGTTTCCTTCTCCTGCTCACAGGTCCCCAAGGCTGGTCTCCCCTTCAGTCCCCCTCAGGCCAGCCCCTCAGGGGGTGAAATCTGCCCCCTCCTGTTCCCCCCACCTCATCCATTACGCGGGCAATGCCCTTCCCACATCCACCCACTGCCGACCTGGGGTCCAACACACACCCTCTCCATCCTGGAACTTTTCTCTGACCTACTGAGATAACATTCTCTCCAGCCACCGGGGTTTCTCGGGCTTCGGCGTGTACACTGGGAGCTGTCACCCCCTCGGGCTGTGAGCTCTGACAGCCAGAGAAGGCGCCTGGTGCAGCCATCACCCTCTGAACACCCGGATGAACCAGGAAAAGTCCTTTTCCTGTTGTTCAAATGGAGTTGAGTTTCTTCTACTTCAGTTGAAAGAACCCTCATCTTTTGAGCCCCAACTCAGGAGCTCTCTACTCCAGAGAGTTTTCTCATGTCCCCTCCAGCCCCCACATGTCCCAACTCTTTGTGCTCCATTTTCCAGTGTTTCTTTCCTTCCCAAGACTCTAACTCCTTGAGGGCAGGGACTTCACCCAGCTTGAGCAGCCTCAGACTCAACACAGACTGTGATTTCTGGAGCAGCTGGCTTCAGAGCCTGCATCCAAGCCCATCAGACAGTCAAAAGCGTGGATGGGAGGCAGGGCCAGGGCTTGGCTTGGTGCTGCCAGCGCCTGCCCCCTCTGGACCTCCATCACCTCCCCTGTGAGATGGAAACAACACCTGCCCTGCTGATGCTGCTGGCGGGGCCTTGTGATGAGTGATGAAAAGTTGACAAAGGAAGTGGACGTACTTTGGAAAGGGCAGTTGGTCTGTTGGTCTGTCTCTGTCTGTTGGTCTGTTGGTCAATAGACCGCTGCTCCCATGTCCTTGGGTCCCGCTCTCCTAGGAGCTGTAGCCTGGGAGTGACAGTGAGGAGAAAGCGGGGACCCGTGTCAGCCACAGAAAGACAGGGTTGCCACTGGGTCCTTGCCCTGCCCCCCTGGCTGACACCAGGCCCTGCCCTGACCCAGGCTCCCGCTATGAGAAGGGAAATGGCTTGGGGAGGGGCTCAATTGCTGAAGAGTCTGGGGTTGGTCACCCAGATGGGGTCACTCAGTGAGGGCAGGGTGGGCAGGAAGCCTGGTTTGTGGGACCCGGAGACCAGGAGCCTGTGCTGTCCAGAGGAAGCCCCCGAGACCAGAGAGGCTAGGGAACAGGTTTAAGGACACATACCAGGGCGGCATCTGAGTCCAGACCCCAAGCGTGCTTATGCGCTACTTCATCTCACCGAGAAGCACCTGGGGGCTTCCCTGACCTTCTCACAAGCTCCAAAGTCAAGGCTGGCAAGCGGCAGAGGCAGAATTTGGGCCGCGTCTGTTGGCATTCTCTTCCCAGGACACGTGCTGCAGCTGGATGGGGGCCAGGGGACTAGAAATAGACTGGGGTCAGCTGCGGGGGTGCCGTGTCCTCAGGCCCACGTATCCAAGGATTCCCACCGGGAGCACGCAAGGCCCCCGGGCCATGACGTGGTGCTCCGGGCAGGCCAGCAGGCATTCACTGAGCACCTACTCTGTGCCAGGCCCTGTACGTGCGTGAGGGGCAGGGTGGCCAGGCATAGTCTGTCCTGGAGGAGTTCAAGGCCTGGTGGCCTCGGAGAGCCCAGGTGACCTCCAGCGTCTCTCCCAAGGCTAGCCATCTATGGTCACTGGTTTCATGAACACCTACGGTATGCGTGACCCTCTCCACTCTGGGAAAAACCGACAGGAGATGCCAAAGGCTTTTCCTCACCAATGCCATCCCTCCTCCTCCCCAGACATTCCCCCCAGAACGGAGGCTGAGCAGATGGACCAGTCTTCCCTGTGTCTAAGGTCTTTGGTGCTCACCCCCCGACACACTCCTGTCTACAGCCTCATCCATCCACCCCATCGCCGATTCACACCTGGGACGCAGCTGAAGAAGCCTCACTCCACCCCAGGACCCCGCATAGCTCTCAAGAGCTTCTCTGGGAACCGAGTCACACAGGGCTCCTGCCAAAGATGGGCTCCAACCCTGGGGAAACTTGCAGGCCTCCCTGGGGGTCAGAGAGGATACACAGACACACATATACACGTGAAACATCCGCTTCTCCCCCGCCAGGCCCCTGCGATGGTAGAACAGGGTGATGACCTGGCCCCGGGCCATCCGAAACTAGTCACTGCACACATGTGGGCTGCAGGCCTACTGTGGGCCAGGCAGGGCTCCCAGGGATACAGCAGCCAACTTTGGTTGGTTTACATTCTAGAGGAGAAAGACAGACGGTCAACAGGAAAAGTAACAAAGGAGTGAATTACATAGCAGCTAGGGGCTGATGAGGGCCATGAAAAACAGCTCTCCTGGGTGCTGGGTGGGACGCAGGGGGCAACGTGAAACAGGGTGGTCAGGGCAGGCCTCCTTGGAGAGGTGAGATCTGAGCAAAACCGTGAAGGAGGTGAAGACTTGAGCCCTGAGCCCCGAGTTACCTGTAGGTATTCGAGGCGGAGGCAAAGCTGGAGGCTGGTGAAGCTGGAGCAGAGGACAGGGACAGGAGGGGGATGTGGCCCGGGGCGCAGGGGGGACTAGACGGCAGCCTGGGAGCCTCGGCTCCTCGCTTCCCAGGCCTTCCTGCCCAGCACTTACCCTGGCTCCCTGCGCGCTTAATTCACGGCAGTGTCCCCACGGCCCTGGGAGGCATCACGTCTCCCCTCCTCGGCCCAGGTTAAACCGCAGGGAGGAAACTGAGGCAGGCGGAGGGCGCGGAGGCCGGGAGTCAGGAGCCCAAGCCAGGCCCGGCCCCGCCACAGCGGCCACCCCCACTCCACCTCCGGGCATTGGTCGCCCCTCCTGGACACGCTCCGCGGGGGCGCCGGGGGCAGCCCCGGCCCGGCCCGCCGTCGTGGGGGCTGAGGGCGGCGGCCCGCGTCACTCCCTTGCCCTCTAGCCGCTGCCTTTCCCCCATTAGTGCGGGGCCGCGGGCAGACCAAACCGCAGACCCAGATAAGAGCACAATCGAACCTGTTTTGCTCGCAGGCCGTCCTGGGGCTGGGTGGGAAGTCGGGGAGGCCGCTGGCAGCGCCCCGGGCCTGCTATCAGCCCCTTTGAAATTTACCCACCTTATCAGGGCCACGCTTTCCGAGCGGGGCAGAGAGGGGAACCGGGAGGCTGCCTTCCTTCCTCGGCTCGCTCTGCCCAGAGGAGGGTATGGGGGCACGCCCTGGGAAGGGCCGCCCCCCACCAAGGACTCAGACCCCCAGCACCTCCTGTCCTGCCCTGACCCCGCACCCCACGCCTGCAGCACCCACTCCCTCACCCCATCCCCAGCCGGGGGCGCCTGTTACACGACGACCCCCATCACACCCTCAGCAAATGTTTGTTTGCTGAGCACCTGCTGCTAGCGGAAGGAACACACCAACCTCTCTCCCCCACGGAGCTGACACTGGAGCTGGGGAGACAGTAAATAAACACAAATAAGTAGGTAAGAGTGTGTCCGCAGGTGATGACCCCTGCGGTGGGGCAGAAAGGAAGCGAGGGTGTAGGATGGGGAGTGTTGGGCAATTTTAAGTGTGTGTGTGAAGGGGGTGAGGGGTCGGGGAGAGTCTGAGAAGGTGATGTTTGAGTCAAGACCAGAAGGCTTCCAATTCTCTCCCTGGGGTTAGAATCCCACAGGAGGGCAGAGCCAGGAGGAGCGAGATCAGCCAGTCCTCCGAGATCCCTTTTTACTGAGGCTCAGAGAGGGCGATGAAATGCCGAAGGTCACAGAGCACCATGGCAGCAGAGCCAGCCGGAGTTCGAGCCCAGCCAGTACCTTTCTCCGCATTCCTGTGGCCCCCGGCCTGGGGCCGTGCCAGGGCCCTGGGCAGGACAGTAGGCCCCTGCCAGGCAGTGGGGCTGAGCCTGGAAGTGCAGTGTCGACAGCCGTCTGACTCTGCCTTTTGTAGACCAGGGGCCCGCGGGTGGCGTTTGAGGCTGAGGGTCAGGTCTCGGCCCATTGCTGGTGTATGTGGATGCCGTCGTGGTGGGGACCCAGTGCCCGGGTCCTCTGGCTCCCTCACCAGCCCTGCTCTCCACTGACCCTGGATGTCCAGGTCCACAATGGCCCGACCTGGAGGGTGAGTCCTTCCAGGAGGAGCCCCTCTAGCCTCAGCACTCCCTCCAGACACACACTCACGCTCCTGCAGTGAAGGGTGAGTGGCCTGGAGGGAAGGAGGGGCAGCACGCAGACCACCCGCACAGTGGCCGTGGAGTCCAGGAGGGGCGGACCCCGGGGCCTGGCTGAGGCCCGACAGGCTCTAAGGAAACAGAAGAGAAAACGGAGCTGAGGGGGCTCAGGGGCCTGGGGTGGTGGGGGCAACGTCCAGAGACCCTCGGGCACTGTTTTTATGGAGCTGCAGAAGCATCTGGGAGGAGCAGAGCCTGGAGACTAAGTTTAAGTCCCAGCTCTGCTGCTTCTGGCTGTGTGACCTTGGGCAGGTCAGTTTCCTGCCCAGCCTTGCTTTCTCTTCTTACTGAAAGGGGAGCAAGAATTTCTTCTTCAAAGGGATGTTGTAAGGAGCGAGCGAGAACGTGCGAGTGCCTGGCACACAGCCAGGACCTGTCAACAGTGGTTCTCCCAGTGGGGACCTCGGTCTCTCTCACCTAGATGGTGGCCAGGGTTAGGGAGCATTGAGTAGGTGTCAAGCACTTTCAGAGGCTGTTTTTAGGACGCTTGTTAATTGGATTGACCATAATCCTGAGTTTATGACCCACGCTCACCAGAGACCCTCTCGGTTATTAATCATGTAGTGAACACAGGGACCCAACTGCTAACCCAGGGTCAAGGTTTTTACCAGCCATGCTACTGAATTATTCATGTATTTCTCACATTAATCCTCCTGTACTGATTTTTTTTTTCAATTTTATGTATTTATTTTTATATTTTATTTTTGGCTGCTTTGCATCTTCACTGCTGCGCAGTGAAGGCTTTCTCTAGCTGTGGTGAGCGGGGGCTATTGTCCAGTTGGGACGCTCGGGCTTCTCACTGTGGTGGCTTCTCTTGTTGTGGAGCGTGGACTCTGGGGCACATGGGCTTCAGGGGCTGTGGCTCGTGGGCTCTGGAGTGTGGGCACCGTAGCTGTGGTGCACCAGTTCAGTTGCCCCATGTCATGTGGGATCTTCCTAGACCAGGGACTGAACCCATGTCCCCTGCATTAACAGGTGGATCTTAACCTCTGGACCACCAGGGAAGTCCCCCTCCTAGACGTTTGACCCCAACGTGTCCCCATTTTACAGCTGAGGAAATTGAGGCACAACTGAGGATTCAGTACATCCTGTCTACTGATACTAGAGATTCATTTTTCCAGTTGACTTCCTGTTCTGGGCTCCAGAGCCCCTGATGAGGAGTCTCCACACGACACCTCACGACGTGCTCGGGGCCCTGCCACGTTCTATAGATCAGCTCAGGGGGTTACAGCCATGGGCTCAGCCCCTGGCTCCCTGCAGGGCCCCACCTCTGGAGTCTGCGGGAGCCCCATGCTCTCTGCAGGCCTCCTCTCCCTGCCCCCCGCCCCCCACGAGTCCCCTCCAGCCCAGCTTGGTGACACAAGAGCCTGGTGCTCCCCAGGCATTCTCTGATCCTCCTTCTGGGCGCCCAAGAATAAATGAAGGAAATGAACAAGTGAATGAATGAATGAAGATGCTGAAAGGGGGAAAGGGATATGGAGAGAAAAACACACAGCATTTCTGAGAGCTGAGGGGGAGGGGTGGGAGGAGACTGAGGCTGGACTTGGCATTGAAAGATGCCCCTTTGCCAGCTGCTGCACTCAGGGAGCCCCTAAGTGTGGATCTGATCCTCAGATCCTGCTGCCCAGGCCCTGACCCTGAGTCCTGCCCCTCCCCCGTGGTGACTTCCCAGATACAGTGGCAGCTGCCGAGTCCCCAGAACCACCCTAAGCTGGTACAGCTGAAGCTGCTCCAGGGGCCGGGCTGTGGCTGGCACACCCCTGCCGGGCAGCCGCACCACCAGGCAGGAAGTGCTCGGGGCCCTCGCCTGCTGCCAGGAATGGCCAGCTCCTTGACGTAGGGTTGGGAGGGTCTAGGGTCCTGGGCAGAGTCAGAGTCAGGTTACGATTGGAAGGTCCTGAGGCCTGACCTCTCTCAGCAGAGTCCAGATGCAATGCTGGTGAAGCAACCTTCTTCCATACACACATGGGTCTTGACCTGTGAGGGGAGCTGGTCACTCTTGAGAATCTACTTGAGAATACACACACAATTCCAGGGGCTCACAGACCCCCTGCAGCCCCTCCATGAACCCCAGATTAAAAGGCCCCATCCTCCTAGGAACAGAGTTGCCATATGACCCAACAATCCCACTCCTGGGTATATATGCCAAGAAAACTCTAATTCAAAAAGATACCTGCAGCCAAGACATGGAAGCAACCCAAATATGCATTGACAGATGAATGGATAAAGAAGATGTGTATACACAGTGGAATATTACTCACCATGTCCTGTCCTATGAGCTCAGTCATGTCTGACTCTTTGCAACCCATAGAGCCTGCCAGGCTCCTCTGTCCATGGAATCCACCAGGCAAGAATACTGGAGTGGGTTGCAATTTTCTTTTCCATTTACTCACCATAGAAAGAATGAAATAATGCCATTTGCAGCAACATGGCTGGACCTAGAGATGATCATACTGAGTGAAGTAAATCAGAAAGAGAAAGACATATAATATCACTTGTATGTAGAATCTAAAATATGTAACAAATGACCTTATTTATGGAACAGAAACAGCCTCACAGACATGGAACTGTGAGTTCTATGGTAATTTCCGGTAACCAAAGAGGAAAGGGGGTATGGGAGGGACAAAGTAGGAGTTTTGGATTAGAAGATCTAAACTATTACATATAAAACAGATACACAGCAAGGCCTGACTGCATAGCACAGGGCACTGTAGCCAGGATCCTGTAATAAGCCCTAATGGAAAAGAATATGAAAAGAATATATATATATATATATATATATATATATGTAAAACTGGATCATTCTGCTATATACCAGAAACTAACACAACATTTGGAAAACTCAGCAGTGGCCACAGGACTGGAAAAGGTCAGTTTTCATTCCAATCCCAAAGAAAGGCAATGCCAAAGAATGCTCAAACTACCGCACAATTGCACTCATCTCACACGCTAGTAAAGTAATGCTCAAAATTCTCCAAGCCAGGCTTCAGCAATATGTGAACCGTGAACTTCCTGATGTTCAAGCTGGTTTTAGAAAAGGCAGAGGAACCAGAGATCAAATTGCCAACATCCGCTGGATCATGGAAAAAGCAAGAGAGTTCCAGAAAAGCATCTATTTCTGCTTTATTGACTATGCCAAAGCCTTTGACTGTGTGGATCACAATAAACTGTGGAAAATTCTGAAAGAGATGGGAATACCAGATCACCTGATCTGCCTCTTGAGAAATTTGTATGCAGGTCAGGAAGCAACAGTTAGAACTGGACATGGAACAACAGATTGGTTCCAAATAGGAAAAGGAGTACATCAAGGCTGTATATTGTCACCCTGTTTATTTAACTTCTATGCAGAGTACATCATGAGAAACGCTGGGCTGGAAGAAGCACAAGCTGGAATCAAGATTGCCGGGAGAAATATCAATAACCTCAGATATGCAGATGACACCACCCTTATGGCAGAAAGTGAAGAGGAACTCAAAAGCCTCTTGGTGAAAGTGAAAGTGGAGAGTGAAAAAGTTGGCTTAAAGCTCAACATTCAGAAAATGAAGATCATGGCATCTGGTCCCATCACTTCATGGGAAATAGATGGGAAAACAGTGGAAACAGTGTCAGACTTTATTTTTCTGGGCTCCAAAATCACTGCAGAATGTGACTGCAGCCATGAAATTAAAAGACGCTTACTCCTTGGAAGCAAAGTTATGACCAACCTAGATAGCATATTCAAAAGCAGAGACATTACTTTGTCAACAAAGGTTCGTCTAGTCAAGGCTATGATGGTTTTTCCAGTGGTCATGTATGGATGTGAGAGTTGGACTGTGAAGAAGGCTGAGCGCCAAAGAATTGATGCTTTTGAACTGTGGTGTTGGAGAAGACTCTTGAGAGTCCCTTGGACTGCAAGGAGATCCAACCAGTCCATTCTGAAGGAGATCAGCCCTGGGATTTCTTTGGAAGGAATGATGCTAAAGCTGAAACTCCAGTACTTTGGCCACCTCATGCAAAGAGTTGACTCATTGGAAAAGATTCTGATGCTGGGATGGATTGGGGGCAAGAGGAGAAGGGGACGACAGAGGATGAGATGGCTGGATGGCATCACTGACTCGATGGATGTGAGTCTGAGTGAACTCCAGGAGTTGGTGATGGACAGGGAGGCCTGGTGTGCTGTAATTCGTGGGGTCACAAAGAGTTGGACACGACTGAGCGACTGAACTGATCTGAACACAACCTTGTAAATCAACCATGCTCATAAGGAGTCTCAGTCCTGGACTGTGGGTAATGTGTGGGCAGGACTGTTCATTTCCAGCTCCCAGCAAAACATCTGGCATGCAGTAGGTGCTTAACATGTGCTTATTTCCACAAACCACCAGAGGATATGGACTTGGCTGAGAGAAAGGGCAGCTGCAACAGGGCTGATCAGAAGATTAGATCGGGAAAGGGAACGGAGGGTGAGGCGGGTGTCCCTGGGCCGCTTATGGCCCCCGTGGCCCCCTACTGCCCTCAGAGCAAGTGTGTGGGGTCTCTGAGGCCCCAGAGGCGCCATGTGGTCCTGTCCACTAGCGCCCACGATGCTTCAGCTCACAGGCACAGCGGCCGCTTCAGCTCCAAGAGCTGTGGGACGCTGTCCCCAAACACTGTGACTTGTTCCAACACCTGCTGAGCACCAGAGCAGGAAGTGGCAGCCCACGCCAGGGCTCTTGCCTGGAGAATCCCGTGGACAGCGGGGCCTGGTGGGTTACAGTCCATGGGGTCGCAAGGAGTAGGACAGGACTGAGCGACATCAGTTTCTTTCTTTCTGTAATTCCTTTTGGAGAAGGAAATGGCAACCCACTCCAGTGTTCTTGCCTGGAGAATCCCATGGATGGAGGGGCCTGGTGGGCTGCGGTCTATGGGGTCGCACAGAGTCGGACACGACTAAGTGCGCGCGCGCACACACACACACACACACTGAGCACCAGTTGCACGTTACGCTGTTCCAGACATTGGTGACCAACAGTGAGTGCAGCAGGCCCTGCGCTCGGGGGGCTGACAGACTTGCTTCCAGACTTCTCCACGTGCCCTCATACTTAATCACTGAGTCCAGCACGGGCATCAGCTCCCCTGAGAAGCCTTCCCCGATCCTGCCAGTGTCGGGGGCCCTGGGATCGGGACACAGATCTCACCTTATCAAACAGTCCTTCTGCTTCTCCGACTCCTGCCCTGAGCAGGGAGTCCATAGAGACAGAAGCTTTGTCAGATTTTCTAGGCATCCTTGGCCTTGAGTGCAGTGTCTAGCAAAAAGCTATGCGTGGAGTAAAGGGATGGATGGATGGTTGGAAAGATGGACTGATGGGCAGCTGGGGGCACCAGCCAGGGAGTGGGAAGGAAATGGGGTGGGGCTGAGGGAGGCCTGGGAACGTCCCTGGGGAGGGCAGAGGGTGTGGGGAGGGTGGAAGGGAGGCTCCCTCCTTCTAGTTGAAGCCTGATTTCATTGGAAACAATGGCCGCATGTGCAGGGAGGAGGGTCAGGGGAGGGCTGACGGAGAGTAACATTTGCTTCCTGGTCCGGGGTTTCCAGTCGGGAACTTTGAGCTCTTACCTCCCTGGGTTGTGACATCTGTGTCACCAGGTCCAGGAGGACCCGAGACATGGCCCAGTCTGTGCTCAGACCCCAAGACAGGCTCAGAGAATCGGGGGTCCCCCGGCCTGAGGCCCCCCAGCTGTCAGGGCTCGGTTCCGGTCTCTGCTGTCTTCATTCTTGGGCAAAGCCTGCCTGACTCTGCCGAGCCAAAGAGGGGACTCCCCTGGGGGTTCCTCTGTCCTGATGGAGGGGGCAAGCCAGCCCTGCCTCGGTAGGCGCCCTCCCGGGTCAGAGGGGAGCAGGGGCCTGCCCACCCCCGGGGCACAGAGGGCAGTGGGAACCGGAAAGAGGGCTGGTCGGAGGGGTCTATCCCCTCCCACTGCCCCAGCCTGGGCCGCCTCCCCGCTCCTTCACCACCAACACTGCCCCTCCTTCCTCTGGCGCCTTTGTCTCTCCTGGAAGAGGGGAGAGGAGAAGGGTAGACAGGGGCTGAAGAGGGGCCCTGCCCTCAGGGGTGTGAGGACCGAAAGAGTGGGAGCAGGGTTCTGGGGACCGCGCCTCCACTCCCCAGAATGACGGACGTCAAAGCCAGAAGGAAGGAACCTCCGGCTGAACTAGTCTAACGATTCGTTTTACAGGGGTGAAGCAGAGGCCCAGAGAGGGAAGGGACTTGCTCAGGGTCACACAGCACTATCTGAACTGTTTTCTCGGTACTCCATAAAGGCACTCTTCCAAGCACTTGACACAAATTAACTGCTTCCAGCAACCCTACGGGGACCGGTGCGCTATTATAATCTGCATTTTACAGATGGAGAACAGGAGGCACAGAGAAGCTTAGGAAGCTGCCTCAGGTAACCAGGCTTGTGAGTGGCAGGGCTAAGCTGCAGGCTGTTAGCCTGACTCCAGGGCCTCGCGCACAGCCCTGCGCTTTCCCACCTCTTGCTAAAGTTACCAAGTGGGAGTCTTGGTCCCTCCTCGGCTCTGCCTGCCGTGTGGCTTCAGTTCAATCTCTCATAGTCTCTGTGCCTGTGACTAACAACCAATGTAACTTTTTGCACTTGTGGAAGCTTTTCAGTGGTGCAGGCGATGGGAACCGATGCCCTTTCTACATAGTGTCATGTAATTCTCATCATCACCCGATGGGGTAGGTATCACACCTCCATCCGAAGATGAGAAAGCCGAGGCAGAGAGGTTAGTTAACTCAGGGACATGCATCTAGTAAGAAACAGCCAGCATGCAAAGCCAGCCAAGCCCAGGGTCTGATCACTGGTCCCTCTGGCCGGTACCCGGGCTGGGATATTCAAGGGGGTCCCAGAGTCAGTCAGTCCCCGGGAGGTCGTTCTGTCCAGACCCTCCCTCCACGTTAGTGGGCATCTTGCCACGAGCACCCTTTGCTGGGCTCGGCAGGCTTCCCCAGAAGCCGCCCTACCCCCAACCGGTGACCCTTGCCCCCTTTGGCCACCAGACTCGGCTTCTGCGTCACGTCGGGGAAGCTAGGATCCCCGCACCCAGCCTTGGACGCAATTGGCAGCAGCTGCAGGAAGCGGACTCGCCCAGCATCTCAGGTGTCACACAGGAACCTTCATTCACCCTGAGTCCAGGCTCACCCCCTCGCTCCCTGCATCCCCGGCCCCCCCCCCCCACCATGCTCCCTCACCGCTTCTTACTCAGCCCTAACCGTGTGCCCAGCTGAGCGCCGTGCCCTTGGGGAACCCAGGCTGGCCGCCATGATGGGTGGGCAGACAGGAAGGATTCCAGGGCGTGAGGACAGGGCTGGGACTCAGGCCGCGGGGACTGGCGAGGACTTGGAGAGGAGAGGGAGGATGGTGCGGAACTTTCCCAGGGGCCCCTGAGCTCAGCTCTCCTGCATGAGCAGATGCGTGAGTGACCGGGAGGGCAGACGAGCGCTGTGATCTCAGGCGAGTCCGCCCACCTCGCTGGCGCATGGAGGGTGGCGAGTACCGTGTGTGTGTGTGTGTGTGCCCGCGCGTGTGCGTGCGTGCGTGTGCGTGTACCGTGTGTGTACTGTGCACGTGTGTGTGCACATGCGTGTGCGCGCGCATGTACCGTGCGCCGTGTGTGTACCGTGTGTGTGTGTACCGCGTGTGTGTGTGTGTAGGGGGTCACCTGATGGGCACCCACAACTATCTTGCGCGCAGTCCTCGTCTTACCCCCATTTTAGAGATAAACAAACTGAGACGACCTGCCCATAGCTGGGCAGTAGCAGAGCCGTTTAGAGCAAGGGTTTACCTAACCAGGCGTCTTAGAGCATTTGAGGTAGGAGTGGGTGGGAAGCATGGGGGTCCGAGGGGAGCAGGGGCTGGAGACACCCTCTTCGTCCTCCTCAGGGTGGGTGGGTCAAGGGCCTGGGGCAGGGGGCTCGGGATCTGGCTGTAGTCCCACCTCTCTGACTTGCTGTGCAACTTCAAGTTCCTTTCCCTGTCTGGGCCCCAGCCTGGTCTTCTGAAAGCTGACTAGGTCCCTGTGGGCCCTCCTAGCGCTGTGCTGTGCTAAGTCGCTTCAGTCGTGTCTGGCTCTTTGGCACCCCTTGGACCGTAGCCCGCCAGGCTCCTCTGTCTGTGGGGATTCTCCAGGTGAAAATACTGGAGTGGGCAGCCATGCCCTCCTCCAGGGGATCTTCCCAACCCAGGGATCCAGCCCAAGTCTCTAACGTCTCCTGCCTTGGCAGGTGGGTTCTTTACCACCAGAGCCACGTGGGGGCCCTCCTTGTACCTGCCCGCAATCCCCCACTATTGTGGGAGGGGACTCCGGGGCCCCCTCCCTGAGTTTACTCCCCGTCAGCATCCTGAGCAACACTCACAGTGACCGGCAGGCACTTCACGCACGTCGTCTGGTTTCATCTCCACACACCCCCAGAGGAAGTTCTTATTTCCTGTTTACAGATGAGGAGTCTGAGACCCAGAGAAGGCAAGGGGACAGCCAAGGCCCCACCAAGGGGAGGTGAGTGGGCTGAATGAGGGCACCCGATCTCCACGCCTCCCAGAGTAGGTGGCCACCTGGCCCAGCAGAGTCCACCACTGACTTGTCCTCCGACCACCAGGCCTTCACTCACCTGCATGGTAGCCATGCACGCCTGGGGCCGACTTCCCATGGCTCAGCCTTTCCACATGTAGGGGCTGGTGGCGGGCATCAGAGTGAGCCCTCTGCAACCAGGTGGAGGGGAATATTACGCCTGAGACCAGGCAAGACCCCGTAGGTTCTCAGCAGTCTATGCGTTTAACGTTCAAGCTGAATGTGGACCCTATGAGATGGGCACTTCTACCATCAAGCCCATTCTACAGATAAGGTAACTGAGAGGGGAGGCCACGCTACCTCCTGGTAACAGAGCAGCAAGTGCGGAGTGAGGGCTGCATCCTGGCATCCTGGCCCGAGAGCCACTGTGCTCCAGCCCTCCCAGCACACAGGAAACAGGAAAACAATAGCGGACAGGCGGTCTGTAATTGAGGATTTCACTGTACAGGACGAACTCTCTGTACCCGAGGGAAGCTGAGCACGGAGGTGATCAAAGTTTCAGAGAAGAAAGCCCGAGTCCTGGGGACCAAGGGGTTGGGAAGGGTGGGTCGGGGTTGAGGCACTGGTCTTCCCATATAGGTGCCTGGTCCATTTGAGATACTGGGGGCCCCACCCTAGCCCACCTCCCTACCCCCACACCAACCCTGCCCCTCCCATTGCACAGATGGGAAAACTGAGGCCTGAGCTCTGTCCAGCAGGACCCTCTGGGGGTATCAAGCCAAAGGGAGGAGTTCCTGGGGGCCAGATGGAGGGGACTTGGGCCCTCCTTGCCTGGCCTGGGACCTTTAGCTCTCCAAGCTTCCAGTCTCTGCCCATCCAGGGGAGGCTTACCCTTCCCCCACTCCAAACTGCCACGGGCAACACGAGGGGCCAGGGCTGCCCTTCACTAGAGGCCTCCTGAAGCATCCTTCAGCCTCCAGAACCCACCCAGGGAGGGGGCTGCTTCACTAATGGAGGAACTAGAGCTCAGACAGCATCAGTGAGGTGCCCGAGGTCACACAGCAGAGGGGAAGTGGGTCTCTCTTGAGAAGGGGGAGAAGGAGCTGAGAACAGGAGGAAGGAAGGTGGGGAGGAGATGGGGAGGGGGTGGGCTCAGGGGTCCTCCTCCTTACACTTCCCTGCCCTGGCCTCAGCCTTCCAGGTTGGCTTTCCCTCCCCTTTCTCGGGGAAAAAAAAAAAAAAAGAAAAGAAAACAGCGGGCAGCTGGCCCTGAGTGGCTGCCCTCACCCCAGGCAGGGACGAGGTGTCTTCCTGGTGAGGCTCCAGCGGGGTGTGGCCTCTTGGGAGGGGCCGGGAAGGGCTGTTTGTTCCTGGGCAGCCCAGGTTCGGGATGGCTTTATGGTACCATCTGGATGATGTGGCTCGGGCGGGCCTCGCTGGCCGTGGGCCAGGGCGGGGAGGGGGCACCAGGGCACACTGAGGAGCTGCCCCCCAGCTGTTGCCTGGCCCCACGAGGAGGGTGGGGGCCTCAGGTGGCATGAGCTGGGCACTGTCTGCAGAAGATCTTGAGAAGCAGGAACTAGCCGCATTTCACGGGCGGGGGACACTGAGGCCCAGCGGATCAGTGAACTGCCCCAAGTCACACCTGGCTGGGTGTAAGTGACACGGAGTCCACGTCTCACCCATCCACCCGCCCCTCAGCACCGTCACAGGAGTGCTGGGCACCAATGGCAGGCCTGGAACCAGAGGACGTGGCCCAGATGCCCTGAAGCCTTGGGCCAGGATCTCCACCTCCTCAGCGTTCCCTTTCCTGTACCGTCAAATGGAGATACGATACACCTTCTGGGCCAATCGATGGGAGAAACGGGCGACAGTATTTGTGCGTGAGGACAGCAGTCCCCGGAATGAACATGGGTTTCCAGTGGCTGACCCCACAGGGTAAAGCCCTACCTCGGCATCTAAGACCCTTGACAAAAGAATGTAGCTCAGGCCTTTCCACCTCCATCCTTGCCCCTTTCCCTCTGGGGAGTCTGGGCAAGTCCATCTCCTCTCTGAGCCTCAGTGTTTCTCCTGCATCAGATGGAGGTGGAGGAGGTAGATAACGTTCTCGTAGGGGGTCCATGAAGGCTCCAAGGAGCCCCTGTGGGAGAAAAGACATTATAAACATAGTGTCTTTATTTTTGGGGCTCCAAAATCACTGCAGATGGTGACTGCAGCCATGAAATTAAAAGATGCTTACTCCTTGGAAGGAAAGTTATGACCAACCTATATAGCATATTAAAGTGCAGAGACATTACTTTGTCAACAAAGGTCCATCTAGTCAAGGCTATGGTTTTCCCAGTGGTCATGTATGGATGTGAGAGTTGGACTATAAAGAAAGCTGAGCGCCAAAGAACTGATGCTTTTGAACTGTGGTGTTGGAGAAGACTCTTGAAAGAGTCCCTTGGACTGCAAGGAGATCCAACCAGTGCATCCTAAAGGAGACCAGTCGTGGGTGTTCATTGGAAGGAATGATGCTGAGGCTGAAACTCCAATACTCTGGTCAAATGATGTGAAGAGCTGACTCATTGGAAAAGACCCTGATGCTGGGAAAGACTGAGGGCAGGAGGAGAAGGGGACGACAGAAGATGAGATGGTTGGATGGCATCACCGACTCGATGGACATGAGTTTGGGTAGACTCTGGGAGTTGGTGATGGACAGGGAGGCCTGGCGTGCTGCGGTTCATGGGGTCACAAAGAGTCGGACACGACTGAGCAACTGAACTGAACTGAAACATAGTGTCCTGTGACTCAGTAACAGCATCGCCCCTAAGCGGGGTCCGCCCTTAGCTCCTTAGTGAGAAGTTTATTCCATCTTCCTAAGGGCCTCAGAGATGTAATGTGAGAGACAAGGTTGGGGGCAGCAGGGTTTTCAGGAAGGGACTTGGGGAGCCAGCCGGGTCTCTTTCCTCCCCCAGCACCCTGAGGTTGCTCTTTCTAGGGACAAGAGTACTCAGGGCTCAGCATCTCTGCCCGCAGTGCTGAAAGCCACTTCTCTTACATGGCTGGTTTGGGGGTAGGCTGGCTCCGTCCAAGCTCGCTGGGCTGCCAGGAGGTCTGCCTGGTATGTGAGGGTCTGGGGCCTCCTGGAGTCCATTCAGCCACACATCTAAGACCTGGTCTGCTAGGGAGGGCCACTCAGAGGAACCCACGGGGTCCACCGCCTTGGACCTTTGACATTCGCTAGGTGTCTGGATCCAGCAGCATTTCTTTTTTTTTAAATTTTACTTATTTAATTTTGGGGCTGCCCTGGGTCTTCGTTGCTGTGCACGGGCTTTCTCTAGTTGTGGCGCGAGGGCTTCTCATCGTGGCGGCCTCTCTTGTTGCGAAGCACAGGCTCAGAGCTCATGGGCTTCATTCAGTAGCTGCTCCCAGGCATGCAGAAACTTCCCAGACCAGGGATGGAACCCGCGTCCCCTGCACTGGCAGGAGGAATCTCAATCACTGGGCACCAGGGAAGCCCTCCACTAGCTTTTCTAAACAGCTCTGGTACTGCGCAGGACACCTCCCCTCCACACACAGTCCCCTGTGAGATTTCTTGGTCTCATCTCCAGGCTTGGGCCAGGCACCCTGGGCTGAGAGTCCCAGCACCTGACACCTGCCCCGGGGCTTTTCATCTGGAGCCGTGTTCATCCCCTGCCCCTCAAGGGTCTACAGCCTTTGGAATCGGGGCCACTTTCCTGAGGGCTCCCTTCAACACACTAAGTGCGTGCCTGGTGCTCCCCGACCACCTGCTTAATCTCTATCTACCCCCTTTCTCTGATTTATCTTCTCAGTACTTAGGGCAGTCTGAACCGATCTTCTTTTTTTAAGTATTTAATTGATTGATTTATTTTGGCTGCACTGGGTCTTAGTTGCGGCATGCAGACTCTTAGCTGCGCGGCATGTGGGATCTAGTTCCCCAATCAGGGGTTGAACCCAGGCCCCCTGCATTGGAAGCGTGGAGTCTTACCCACTGGACCACCAGGGAAGTCCCTGAACCAAGCTTCATTAGGTTTTGGTCTTTATGATGGCTGTCTCTCTCCCTCAGAATGTCAGCTCCTTGGAGGCAGGGACTGGCCTGGCTTATCCACTGCTCTGACCCCTGCCGAGCAGGGGGTGGGGAGGCCTTACCACTCCCTCTTGATGGATCCCAGGGCTGGTATTCTGTGTTCTGAGAATTAACTCCACCCTCCCCCTTTCACTTGAGCGACCCCCAGGAACATTCTGTTGTGGCAACCCCAGTAAGTTCAGAAACTGTACCGTGAGCTCCTTACCAGAGACTAGATGACTGTGGGGTGAGGGCGGAGGACTCCGCAGGAAGAGGCAACAGCACAGTTTGTACATGTGCATGCATGTGTGTGCTGTGCTGGGTCTTAGTCGCGCCACTCGGGAGCTTCGATCATTGTTGCAGTATGCTGGATCTTCACTTGCAGAATGCTGTTAGTTGGCATGCGGGATGTCGTTCTCTGATCAGAGATTGAACCCAGGCCCCCTGCTTTGGGAGTGCGGAGTCTTAGCCGCTCGACCAGCAGGGAAGTCCCAGCACAAGGTTTTTCAAGGTAGAGATGGACAAGTTCAGGGCATATACAGAGAAGAAATTGTTAACTGTCTGCCCAGTATCCATTCTCTTCTTTCTTACTAATGGAATCCCAATTACCTTGGATGAAATCACGCCAGCATGTCTTGGAGACAGAAGGAAGTTAACCAAATTCTGGCCAGTGGGATATAAATTAAGTTCTTGGGTAGGGATTCCAGGACAGTTCCTTTAAAAGGGGACGGAGTCCATCTTTCCTCCTTTCTGCCTGGAACTGGAATGTGATAGCTGGAGCTGTGGTGGTTACACTCTGCCAGAAAGATGGCCTTGAGGCCAGAAGCCAGCCCCGACGTTAGCCCCGGACTGTCCACTCCAGGGGAGGGAAATAAATCCCCATCTTGTTCAAGCCACTGCCGTTCACGTCTGTTACTTACAGCTAGTTGCAACTCCTAAATGACTCAATAGGGCCTGTCAATATCTCCTTCTTTGCCATTTCCTTCTTTGTCTAGATGGTCTTGGGTAAGCATTTCCCTTAAGGAGGACTTCGAGAAGCTAAAGGTGTTAAAGGGAGAACAGGGCCAAGACATGAAGCCAACCTTGGGAGGTGGTCAGGGGGTCCCCAGGAGAGAGATCCTCCAGAGACAAGCCAGGCCTGGGAGTGTCCAGGGAGGGTGGAGTCTGGAGGGACCCTACTGTCCACTGTTGCCTTCAACAATAAATATGCAAATAAGCCTATGGCGTATGTTTTGGACATGACACCCAGGGCGCACACAAATCCCCAGTAGCTCCACCCCATTCACCCAAACACACACAGCTTTGTTTGGAAATGCTGTAATATCCGGAACTGTGCCAGCGCCTCCCCGACTGCCACCCTGGCCCCTGCATCTAGAATGGTCTGGTCCTGGACCGGAGTATGTGGCCAGCCCTGGAGTCGGGTGGCCAGACCATGGGGCCAGAACTTGGGTGGGCAGAGATGCCCCACTGCTGGTTAGGGCAGGTCCGTGAGGACAGAGTGCACAGGTGGCCAGGGCAGCTCATTGTCAAAGCCTCACCTCCTGCGGGTGAAGAGACGGAACCCAGAGAGGAAGACTTGGCCCACCAAAGTCACACTGCCCCGATGGGCGAGGGGTTCAGATGCCAGTCTGCACTTCACAGGACCCACAACTGGCATCTAAAAGGGTGCCATTATTTTTGTTTTGGCCATTCTCCTTGCCTGGAATGCTCTTCCAGATAGCTGCAAAGCTGCTTCGTATCCTTCCTTAAACCTCACCTTCTCCATGGGGACTGCCTATTTAAAGCTGCACTTCAGGATTTCCCTGGTGGTCCAGTGGTTTAGAACTGCCCTTCCACTGCAGGGGGACACAGGTTCAATCCCTGGTCAGCGAACTTAAGATGCCGTGTGCTGCATGGTATAGCCAAAAAAAAAAAAAAAAAGTTGTATTCCCCCCTCTCATCCCATCCTCTCCTGCTTCTCCCTTTCTCCTACCCCAAACGCCATATATTTCACTGTCAGCTCCGTGATGCAGGCATATTCTGTGTTGTTTTCACTGATGCATCCTCAGTACCTAGGACAGGTAGTACCTGGGCACCAGGTAGGTAAGTACTCACTACATACCTACTCAGAATGAATGGATGAATGAATGAATATCAAGCTTTGCCACGAGTGCTCCTTTGATGGAAGGCACGAAGAAAGTGCTCAGGTGGCTTCTTTTGGGGCAGAAGTGTCTTCAAATGCATCTCTCGCCCCATGGATACACGGTGCCCCAGGGCAGGAGCAGCAGCTCTGAGCTCACAGAGTTCACCGATCCTTTGATCCTTCCTGAGCCAAGTTGTGCCCTTTTAAGGGCAGATTGAAAACAAAGCTTAAATTGTCTCTATTGCTTTCCTCCTGGAAAAAACAAAATAGGTTCGTCCAGCCCTCTATGACCATGGCCCCTCTATCAGTGTGAGGTGGGCACTGTGTAAGAACAGCCATCTATGTGGTGTGGTGGTCTGAAGTCAGAGCCTCCAGTCTGGCCACTGCTGAGTATGCGACCAGGAGCCTGAGCCTGTCTTCTCATCTCTTAAATGGGAATAATAATGATACTTATTGTAACAGGACACTGGCTTGATTGACAAGGCACACATGTGAGCCTCCTGGGGGAGTGGACATGTTCTAGATCTTGAGTGAAATGACAGTTATGATTCGTGCACTTAAGAAAGAGTTCATTGGACTTCCCCTGGTGGTCCAGTGGTACAGAACCGTCTTGCAATGCAGGGGACATGTGTTTACGATCCCTGGTCCAGGAAGATCCTATGTGCTTTGGGGGAACTAAGCCGTGCATCACAACTGCTGAGCCCCTGGAGCCCAAGAACTGCAACTACTGTGCCTATGTGCCAGAACTGCTGAAGCCCGAGTGCCTGAAAACCTGTGCTCTGCAACGAGAGGCCACCGCAAGGAGAAGCCCGTGCACCGCAACTAGAGAAAAGCCTGCGCACAGCAACAAAGATCTGGTGCAGCCAAAAAATAAAAGTGAAAAAAAAAAAAAAGAGTTCATCAAGCCAAACCCATCGAGTTTCATGTTCTTTTTACTGTGTGTACAGTACACACCAATGACAAAGAAAAAACAGTGCTTCAGAAGTTTGTTGTGAGGATGGAACAGAACTTCAAACATGCCTGACTAGGAGCAAAAACGTAAAAACCATCAACTATTATTGAGGATGAATGTGGGAAACAGGTGTGAACTTTGGTGTGGGCACATGCTGGTGTGAGAGGACGTGACCCCAAGGGTGTGTCTGCGTGTGAACTAAGGTCGTGTCCCTGCACCCGTGTCAGTACATGGAGGGCACAGATGTTGTGTGAAGACACGTTCCTGCCTGTGAGTGGTGCACAGAACTGCACATGTATGTTGGATCACATGCTGCGAGTGTGGGCATGCGTGTGCAGCTGCGCAGACGGCTTTGCTCCTCTGAGCCCCTGTGTTCCACACAGGACAGAGCTTGAATGCTGAGCCGAGGGCACTGGGACTCAGCTGAGCTCCTCACCCTGGGTGAGGTGGTGGCTGGCTGGCACAGGGCCTGCTCCCCCACACCCACCCCATCCAGAGGGAGGCGGGAGACGGAAGGCCTGACTAAGAGCTCCTGGCGCCCACTCCCTTCCCACAGCTAGAACTTCTCAAAGATGCAAATTCCACTTAGGTCCATGCAAACGAATCCCCAGAGCCAAGGCTGCCTCCCCTGGGGCCCAACCACCACCACGGCTGGCCTCACTGGACGCCCCAGCCTGGATGCCTGGCTTGGGGATCGGAGCCAGCCAGAGTCACTTCCTGCTTCCCAACCTCTCTCTCTTCCCTGGGGGACCTTGGCTCCCCCACTGGCTCAGGTGTCCTGGAGGCAGCTGGGGCGGGGTGCAGCTGACACTGGCCGGGGGGCCCTGGGGAGAGAAGGCCCCTTCTCGCTGGGCCCTTTCCGGTCTCACCTTTGGGGATACACTGAATAGTCACTGTTCCCAACCCAAGGCGCTCAAGGGAGGGCTGGCTCTCTGAGACCCTTCTGCGCGGGCTCCTCTCACAGGACACTCAGCCTACCCCACTCCCCACTGTGCCCACTTTGCCTGTCTCCCCCTCAGGGACGTGTCTTCATCAGCCCTGGAGGACCCACATCCGGGGTCCTGGCAGAGGCTCAACACACGCACACACACAGACAGCCCTCTTGACCTATCTTCGTAACCACTGCCCCAGCCCTCCTGGTTAAAGCATGCTCAACTGCCAGGAAGCCAGGATGTGGGGAGAGAGGTAAGTGAAGACAGAAGCGTGCAAGAGCTGGAGATGCTCAGGGGGTCCGGGTGCCTTTGGAAGCAGAAAATGCCACGAGGGTGGGATGCCAGTGCTATCTTGGTGCCCACCTGTGGCCTGGCCTGCGTCCCTGGCCCTGATACAGGTCCTTGCAGGCACCTGGAGGCAAACATGTGAGCCCCAGTGCTCCGCCCTTGGAAGTGGTAAACCGCAGCGGCCAAACCAGTTCCCATAGGCTTCTGGGCTGTCATTCTCAACCTCGAGCGCACCTGTGAGTCGCTGACCCCTCTCTAGGAGCCCCCACAGTCTGAGGTCTGCGCTGGACTAAGCAGTGTCCACGTGCAGAAGTCAGGCCAGTCCCACACGAGGCAGTGTCTCCTACACATGCGGTTGTTTCCTCACTCAACAAGTGTGCTGAGAGCCCTTGAGGACCGCCTCCTCCCCCTCGAGTCTATTCTTAGAGGGAGCTGGACCTTCTTCCAGAACAGTCCTTTCCTGCTTCCCAACTCCCAGCCTGACCAAGGAATACCCTCAGGGCAAGGACTTGCTGTGGTCCTGGGAGAGACTCCTGAGCAGGCTGTGGATTTCTTGGACTCCGCCTCCCAAATGCCCAGGGTCCCAGTCCCCTTCTCCTTGGGAGCTAGACCTCCATCTGGAGGGTCACAAAAATAACAGTGGCCACCACATACTGGACACTCACCTGTGCCAGGTATGCAATGCTAAACTTTTACGAAGGGTTTTGATTTTCATGATCCCTCTGGAGAAAAAGAACTGTCCTCGTTCACAGGTTAGAACACGGAGGTTCCGAGGGCTGACATACACTTGAGCAATCACAGAGCAGAGCAGCAGCAGGGCCCGGGTTCAAAGCCAGGCTCGGTGGGGAGAGCTGACACTTGCCCTGGAGGTGTGCGGATTTGGAAAAGCTATTGGCGCGGGAGCCAGGCCAGGCTGGTGTCTATCTTTTCCAGACAAGGCCTGGGCCACGTGGTGCCCTCTGCTGGCCACGGGCCCACCCGCACCAGCTCCCAAGTGGCCGCACTCCCAGCACCCCGGAGGGCTGCTCCCGCCCTCCACACTCCCCCTTCCCGTCTATCTCTCAGCACAGGGCTCGGAAGACATCCCCACACAGCTCAGCCAGAGTCCCCTCTCTCCACCACCCTGTGTGTGTAGGGGGGGGCCTTGGCTGCTCAGAGGGGCCTCAAGCAATCACGGTCCAGCCTCTCAGGGATCTTCGGCCAGGGGCAGGTGAGCGTGGCACCACAGGGCCCTGCTCCTTGGGCTCCAGGCACACAGCCCCGCCCCTCTCAGACTTCTCCCTTTCCTGCAGCCCAATTGGAGGAATTCCTAGAGTTGGCTCTGGGGCTCCAGGGATTTGGGCCACAGGAAGTAAGCAGCAAGCTCCTGGGGCTCCAGTCTCCCCCCAGGCCCTGGCCACCTGGTTCCATCTAGTCCCTCGGTGACTCTATAACCATCCGCAGGGACACAGGGGTCAGGGACAGGATGGGGATCGGACAGGAGAGCAGTGAGAACGGTGAGTCAGGGGCGGGGGGGGGGTGGGAGGTGGGGGCCGTCGTCTTTAAACTGTATCTGTTTGGCTATGCCAGGTCTTAACTGTGGCATGCAGGATCTAGTCCCCTGATCAGGGATTGAACCCTGGCCCCCTGCACTGGGAATGCAAGTCTTAGCCACTGGAGTAGGAAGTCTCCTTGATCAGAGATCACTGCAGAGGGAGCTGGGCACCCAGCAGACTGAGGGAGCGTGTGACACATGGGGTCAGGTCTGCGGCCACTCCTCTGATGACCTCATCTGGTCCTGAGGCTTTAAATGGTCTCTGATGACTCCTGCCCCAACCTCCCCGCTGAACTGCGGGCTGTGCATCCATCCGCCACCTCCGCACCCTCAGAGGAGCTCCCCGGACACCCCTGGAAGAAGTCGAGGTTGCTTACACCATGCTCCCAGCCTTCACACCTGTTTCCCAGGGAGTCGGAACACTCCAGGGTTACCTGTTCACAAACTGAGCACCAGGCTGGCTGCTGAGTCTGGAAGGTTGTAAGGGTTAAATGAGGTCATCCATATAAACAGTTTAATAGGAGTTGGTCAGCCAATAGTACCATAATTATGGTGGACACTCAGACATTTATTGTTTGTGATGGAAAAACATAATGCTAGAAATAATATTTAAGTCAGAAATTACAGCCTTGGATAAACCCTGGGAAATGTCGGGGAGCCACGGCCCAGCTTGAACATTACCGTTCTAAATGATTTCAGCTCCCTCCAATTCTCATGGGTCTGGACAACACAGCCCTGGCTAGATCTGGCTTGGTCTCCTAGCCCAGGTGGCTGCAGGGGTGGGTGAACCCCTTCAGACCACCACCTACTATCTTCATGTGAAGTGCGGTCGGAGGACTAGCAGAGCCCATTCACTAGGGTGCTTGTTAGAATGGTGGAATCTTGTCCTCTTCCGCAGGAGCTACTAAATCTGAATTTGCATTTTTAACAGTTAGGTTTGAGAAGCACTGTTCCAGATCACAGAACCTCAGAATATTTTTAAAAACCTGTGAGTTCCACCCAAGTCCTGCTTTCTAATCCAATACATCTCCATTTTACAGAGGAGGTATCTGAGGCTCATCCGTCAGTCACGCTAGCTTGTCAGAATCCATTCTCTGAACACTCTTGACTCCCAAACTCATATACCCTTCTCAAGCAGCCTTGCCCGCTCCCTGCTCTGGTGGTGGTGGTGGTTTAGTCGCTAAGTCGTGTCCGACTCTTGCAACCCCATGGACTGCAACCTGCCAGGCTCCTCTGTCCATGGGATTCTCTGGCCAAGAATACTGGAGTGGGTTGCCATTTCCTTCTCCAGCTCCCATTACTGAATTATTGAAATAAAGGGCGGCCATGAGTGCCCTTGGAGCCTGTTCTCTTGGCCGCCAGACAGGGCTGGACACCACACAGTGTCTGGGAAAGTGGCCGGGTCAGAGCAAGCAGATAAAGGAGGGGCCTTCCCAAGAACAGGGTGGGAGGTACCCAGCACCACCTGAGCTGGGACAGGGAGGTGGCCGAGAAGACCTGTTTGCTCTGCCTGGAGGGCTGGGCCCACACCACTGCAACCTCCCCCACCGCACCCCCAGACAAAAGCTCGGCTGAGCGCCCTTCCTGTCACCCAGCCCCCGTGGGAATGGCTCCGGCCAGGAGCTACCATCAAATCTGCTTCTTTCTCCCAGGGCCTGGTGACTTCTTGACAGGTTACAGCCCCAAAGACAAACAGATTCTGCCAAGCAAATAACTGTCCAGTGGCTGAGGTGTTGGGGAAGGCCTGGGAGTGGGTCTGAGCTGCCAGAAGACCCAGGTGACAGGGTGGGGGCCCTTCTTCTACAGAAAACAAATAGCCGTGGGTACCTGGAAGGAAGCAGGATGCGGGAGCACTGGCACGGCACAGGCGGAGGTAAGGTGCTCACTCCAGGGATCTCTGGGCCAGTCTCCCTCGCGCTGGGCTCCTGTGTCACGCTATACAGAGACCTTGTGGCTGAGACCGGTTCTTCTGTGGCGCCTCTGTCTCGTGTAATCTGTGGCCACAGGTTTCCTCACCAAACTGCCCGCAGGGCGATGGCTGGGGATCCCCCTCCCCATACCTACATCCTAGACTCTGGCTCAGCGCCAGGGCCACCATTTAGAACATTCAGCTCTGCTAGACAGGGTGAAGGCCCGCAATTAAGTGAAAACGCCAGCATCTGGGAGCCGATGTGCTGGGCCCCAGCCTGGGTGACAAGTAACTCTCTTCCCCCTCTGATCTCACTTTCCCTTCAACATACACACAAGAGTGATGTGGCTGAGGACAAAACTGAGTTCTGAGCTCCCAAGAGTCATGAAAGCATGGATCTAGTGAGCCCACCATTTGCTAATGCATTTGTCAATTAAGTTTCTTTCATGCTACAGACCTTGAAACCTGCCTCACCATCTCCTGGCCAAGGTCATAGGTCTGTCTCACAAAAGTACATGGGGGTAGGATCCAGATTTGCTTGTCAACTGCCTGGAGTGTGGCCCCTAAATGGTTCTCAGACTCCCAGATCAGTCTGCAAAAATGCATCTAATCTGAAATCAACCAGAACCACCAAGGAAACACATCAGGGAAAATGTTCCTTCTCTTCTAAGTCCCAGTCCCAACTCACCCTTGTCTGCTTCTCCAGTAGGAGAGGCTGGTGGTGCTTGGTGTTATCACCCCCACACTGGGCCTGACACGCAGCACGTGTCCACGCAGTGCCCGGTGCCGGTCCACACTAACCGGTACATCTGTGCTGGGGATGGGGCAGTGCCTAACAGAGGCACGGCAGGGGCCCTGGGAACCGGAAGGCCACTGCAAGGAGGTTCTGGTCACATGACCGGGTCACAGAGCAGGATACACAGGGCTTCAGGGCGCGATAAAGTCACTGACACACATGAAAATAGGGTTTTTGTTTCTCTTTTTTTGGTGTGTGTTAATTTAATCATACAAATATTCATTTATACAGTAAGGAAAAACCTCCTCATCTTCATCTCCTCCCAGGCACCACGAGGCCCCACCAGGAACACCCACCCAGCTCGCTTGCTACACGCCAGTGTCCAGGAGGAGGCAGCAGCTAAGCTGCTCCAGCATTCACCCAAGGAAACAGCAAAAAGGCAGGGCGGGGTGGGACAGGGAACCGGCTTGCACTTCTGGGGCCTGGCAACCCCACCACCCTCTCCTGCCGGGGCTCACGCTCGATTTGGGGAGGTGTTTATTCTTAGGCCCTCTCCCCTCCTTGGCCATCCTGGGGCCACACCAGCTGTTCTGGTGAGGTTCTTTTCTGGCTCCAAGTGCCTTTGATGGACTAAAGTTTACGGCCAGTCCTTGATGGGGGAGAGAAGGCTTGTTTCTTGTAGAAAAATGCCCCAAATTCAACTATCCCTGCGGCAAAAAGAAAAAAAGCATGCACACGTGCACACACACCCACACACACCTCACTCCATGCACACAGAGAGGTTCCTCGCAAGCCTGAGCCCCTCTGCCTCCCCCGTGGACTCAGGTCCTGAAGGATGGCGCATGCCTCCCCTCCTGCCTGCTAGACACAGGTGGTCCTGCCCAGAGGCAGCCTGCCATTTGGTAAAGAGTCCAAGAGGAACTGAGGGGGTAACCTCTGCTGTCCCATCAGGACGGAAGAGGGACTCCAGGACTTGCTTGGAACTCAAGTCAGAGAGAGGAGACAGATGATGGTACAAGGGCCTCCAGGTCCTGGGGCAACCTCAGATTCCTCCTGCCCCTACTCCACAGCTTGTGCGTGCTCTGGTGTCGGCAAGGAGCCTACCTCTCTGAAGACGCATACAGAAATGGTTTTGTTCTTGGGAGGGAAGCCCCACATGCTTGGGACAATTACCTTGCCAGGTGAGATTGCCTAGAAGCAACAGGAGGAGCAGGAGCCCCCTGGCAGGGCCAGACCCACTGACGGTGACCTGGAAGCCAATGCTGAGTAACCAACGGCAGGCAGCTCCCCGTGGGGAAAGGGGACGGGGCGGCTGGTGTGGGGCACATCAGGAGGCCGGGAACCAGGGGATGTGAAGCCAATGCTGAGTAACCAACGGCAGGCAGCTCCCCGTGGGGAAAGGGGACGGGGCGGCTGGTGTGGGGCACATCAGGAGGCCGGGAACCAGGGGATGTGAAGCCTCCTGCCATCCCATGCGGGCAGCTGAAGATGCGATGCCAGCAAGCCAGGAGGGGCTGAAGGGGGTGTGCTCCAGGAGGGGCAGTGTCTGGGAGGCTGGTACCAACAGTGGTGGCAGTCTGGGCCTGGCAGGGCCCTCAAACAAAAAGCCATCGTGAGCCCCTGGCTCAGGCCTGTGGTAGCCTGGGCACCTGGCAGGGACTCCCCTCTCCTCTGCTGGTAATAGGGTGCTCTTGGTGTGCATAGAGAGTAGGTGCCCCAGTGTGAGCCCTGGTCCACCCCAGCTGCACCGCCCCCTCAGCGCCTGGCTCCACCCTCCCTTGGGGTTCCTCCAGTGGACCAGAGTTTACTCCCCCTTTATTCTGGGGTGGGGGGTAGGTGGGGAGGCATTGGGGGAATTTCATACAAGCTTTTCTCTCACAGTCAAGCTTTTAAAAAAACAACAGTCTCAGAAGAGAATGAGGAGGCACAAACAACACACACGTTCGGAACTCAGACACCCAGACAGACAGATAGGCAGGCAGACCCTCACCCACACCCAGGCTATATGACCCCTTGCCTCATTGACCTGGCCTCCCTGCTGGTTCACACCCCCGGGGAGAGGGACGGTGTGGCAACAGGCAGGCGACCCAGCAGCTGCACCCTGGATCCGTATCCCGGCTATCAAACCAACCAAGACTCAGGGAAGGAGGGGCTGAGAAGAGAAGAGGGCCTTTGCATATTCTTGTATCTTTGGCAGACAGCTGTTCTGGCCTGGTTCCAGCTCCCCATGGAGGCGTCCACATCCCAGCCTGCTCAGAACCCACAGGGTGCCCGTGGGGCCACCTGTTCCTGTGAGCAGCCGGCCTGTCCACCCGGGCTCCGCGGGGCTGCCCCGAGCCCGCCTCCTCCCAGTCACTAAGCATCCTGCTTGGGGCAGGGTCCTTTCATTCCCGGCAAAACGTGGTCTCCAAGATCACGCGGTCAGTAAGCGTGGCCCTTCCCTGTGGCGAGTCCCCCACCTGGGGCTACATTCTCATACCCGAATAGCACAGCCTCCGCTAACAGGCTGTGAAGACACCACACGGGATGACGGCAGGGAGACACGGGGGAGGGGAGCTGTGTGACAACAGAGAAGCACAGGCACCTCCACACGCGCCTGCTGCACACTCGCTGGTGAGCAGCACCGACCCCTGTGCGCGTGCACAGGGCGCACACGCACGCATGCACGCAGCACAGAGGCACCGCTCCCAGCGTGAATGGGGAGCCACTGTGTGCCAAGCATCCAAGAGAGCTGTGTGGTGAGCGTGCCGGCGCCGGGAAGGGAAGTGATCTGAGCTGTTACATGCGTCTGCAGGCGGACACCTCTCGGCCTCAGAAGCTCCGTCACCTGCGCTGTCCTCCAGGCTTCCACTGCTGGCCGCACAGGGAAGCCTGGTCTTCGGAGAGGTTCTGGTGGTAACAAGCCACAGGGTTGACGCATACAAATGTCAAAGGTGTACATCAACAGAAGATTAAAGAGAAAAGAGGAGGAAAAGCGTGGTAATTCACTGGCTGGTGCCATTAAAAAAAACGGGGTCAGAGACTCGAGGAGTCAGGAGGCAGGTGTCATCCTGCAGCGCCGACCTGCACGGTCCCGAGCAGGCCGCGCCAGCTTTTGACCTGAATCGCTTCCAGAGCAAGCAGCTATTCTATAAACAGCATGTTATCCCTTATCTAAAAAAAAAAAAAAAATAGTAAAAAAAAAAGTGGGGAAAGAGGGGAAAAAAATTAACATGTGCTCAAAACTACAACCTGTCTGTAGGCAAAATAATTTTTGTTTAAAAAGATGGCTTTTTTCCCCCATTTAAACATTTTTTTCTTTTCCTTCCCGAGCAACCTAGTGACTTGTTAGACTGACACCTAACAAACGAAGCCCAAAGTGGCTGCATGGATCTCTTCTTGGTAGCCTCAACACCACTCCTGCGACTCGGCATTCACACATGCACACTGAGTTTACTCAAAACTAGTCTTTTCTGCGTCTTCCTCTTCTTCCAGGATGGGGGTCAGAGCCAGGGGTCCGTGCGATGTGGTCTGCAATCCAGAGGAACCCCCTGCCCTTCCCCCCCCAGAGTCAAGCCTTCTTTTGTTAGTTTTTCTTCTTGCTGACACCCGTTTAAGACTGGCCGAAGGGGTAAGGCCCGTGGAGCCCCTGGAAGAGAGTGAACACAGTCAGTGGTTGGCAGACAGCAGGGACAACGAGGCAACCAACCCGAGCAAAAGAACCCACGGTTCCCAGTGAGCCAGAAGGAAGCCCCGAGGCACAAACATGGCTCGAGGGCTGACTTTGCCATGCAAATCCTCGGGAGGCCACAGATCGGCACAGTGTGAGGTGCTGAGTCTCATCCCTCAAAGACTTCATCCAAGAGAGCTGAGGCTGGTGGGCAGACTCATCTCTCAACTTCTACATTAACTGGTACCAACTTCCCTCCACCCAGGTCACAAAGTCTTCCCTCCTTCCTGACAACACCTTACATCTCTGCTAAAGATCCTTGGACACCGCCTTCTGCACCTTGACCTCAGATGCAGGCCGCTGTGGGCTGACGACACACACACTATCAGCAGCACACACACTGGAGCAGAGGCAGCAGCCATCCAGCAGGCACCCAGGATGGGCATGGCAGCGGGGGCTTGGCGTACACTGTCTTCACCTCTCACCCCAAAGGCCAGGCTGAGTGTTGTTATGCCCATCTGACCGCAGACAGATTTGTTCAAAGTCACGTAGGTAGTAAAGGGCAGAGCCAAGAGTCAAGCCCAGGTCTGATTTTTGTTCTCTTCGCATTGCCTCTCCCTGGCCATGTGATGATAAGGTTTGTTCCAAATTCCCAAAGGCTTTTTCCCTGCTGCTTGGCTGGTGGAGAAAGCACCAGAGTTTCCCTTTTCCTTATGTTAAGAATGAGACACGAAGAGGTGCCAACCCCAAAAGCAGCTGCATGAATTCGCTGGAGGACGTCCTGTGCCTCCCTGTTCCACTGCTCCCTGAAGCGTGGGCCTTGAAGAGACCGGGTCAATGCCAAGACCTGGGTGGGCAAAGGTAACTGGGAACTAGCCTCACGAAAGGTCCGACATCCCAAGCTGACTCAGAAGCAGCAGGGCCCTTGGACCATTAGCTTGTTAAAGACATGGATGGTTAGAATCTGCTTTTCTTTAAAAAATGACACTTTCCTTTGGGAAAAAAATGTAAAAAAGTGCACGGTTGCAGGGTTGCCAATGATTAGCACAAATCCCTTTGTTTGCTGCCATCTCTAGCTTACCTGTCCCTGAGCAGTGCTTATCGGTACCCAGTAAGTACTACTGAATTAACAGCTGAAAGAAAACAGGTATTTCTCAGACTACTACCTGCAGCATCAGACCCTTTTAAGTCACAAGAATATTGGCCTTTCCAAACCAAGTTTTTGTTGTTGTTGTTTTTGGTCACATGGTGTGGCATGTGGGATCTTAGTTCCCCAACCAGGGATCGAACCTGTGCTCCCTGCATTGAAAGGTGGAGCCTTAACCACCTGACTACTGGGGAAGTCCCCTATACCAAGTTTTTAAACAGCCACCCAGGCTTGGGGACACACGCATCCGAGTCATGCACCCATCTGGTCACAGCCTCCTAGGTCCCAGAGAGGGTGGGCTCCCTGGGGGTGGTTAGCTCGAGATGCACAGCTCGCACTCGTTCCCAAGGCGGTGGGCTGCGGGTTCCACAGAAGCAGGAGGAGATCTGAGTTCTGCTCCTGGCTTTGCACTTAGCTCTCCAAAGTGGCCCTGAGTAAAGTCCCTTCCCCTCAAAGGATCTCAGACTGCTCCTTTAAACTTACAGATTTAAGGTTCTAGGAGCTGACTGAAAGTACCTAACTCAGGAGGCTGAAAAACAGTATTCTAAGAAAAAAAAAAAAGCCCCTTGATCACACTTTTTTAGACCAGAGGTCAAAGCTGCCAAGAATAGGGAACATGAGATTCAAGTTTTCAGTTTTTTTCCCCGCCAGTGGAAAGCACTGCAATTGCCCTTTGCCTTTTTATTTCCTCCCCCATAAAAAGCCTCAAGAGATCAGATACAGGTCTCGAGCTGCTTGGTGGTATTGCCGGAGAGGTGAAAATGGGGAACAGACAGGCCAACAGCGATACAGCGTCAGCTACGTGCTGGGTGCTGCTGGGGCAGGTGAAAATGTTCTCCTAAATTCTGACACAGACAAACCGGGGCAAGCACGCTCTCCAAGCTCACAGAAGTGAGGCAGCAACCTGACTGGGAGCACAGAGCTGGCGAGCGGAGCGGTGGTGGTTCAAATGCCAGGTCTGCAAGTCCCCGATTCACTGTGCTGCCAGCAGGCGAGTGGAGGCTGTCACACCACCTCGGTGGTCACAGACCCAGCCACTTGCTCAAGTGTGGCCTGGATGAGCAGAGGGCTCTCAGACCCCATGGTGTGGGGCCTGGCTGGCGGGTCACACGCCCCAGAGGCAGAAATTAAAGAAGCTTAAAACACGCTGCTCTCAGTACTTCCTGACGACGTTCACTGACAAACTACAATCCAAGGAGAGCAACAAAGGCTTAGATCCCTGTGAGATTTAGAACCAACACAATGCTCAAAGGGCTTCGTGCAGGAAAACACACACAGAGAAAAGAAACCTCGAAAAACAAACATGCTTTTGTCTTTTATGAATTTTTTTCCCCTTTACCCTAAATTAGACTACTTTCCAGACGGAAGCTTCACACACTTCATGTGGGCCTTTATAAAGCCAGCACTAGCCTTGTGACTTGTCTGGAATGTTTGGAGAAAGGAGTTGATGACTTTGCCAAGGAGTGGTCGTGCGTTGCTAATTACAGATAAAGTGAATGGATCCCAAGCAATTGGCAGAGAGAGGAGTACAGATACAGGCATTTTCAGATTTCCACCTGAAGACTCTGGTCCTTAGAATATGCAGTGTGGTATTTAACTAGCTTAGATTAAGAATTATCGGTGACCCCTTATTTACTGACTGAGGTGCTGTGTGCCTTTTGGAAAGAAAAATGCCGTCTAATTCCCTTTCATCCAGATAATGGCATATTGGAGTTGTTGACGTTTAACTGGTGCAGAAATGTGGCTTGAAGAACAAGCTCTATCTTCCTTCCCCCCAGATTAACTACAATCACTTCAAGGAACAGAGAGGGAGCTGAGTCTATTTCAAAAGTACCTGATCACCTAGACTCCCCACATGCAGGATTACAGGCATCACAAGTGGATCACAGAACACAGCAACGCAACACCAGTCACACAGGAGAAGCCTGGCGGAGAGTCCAGGAACAGCTTGTCCAGGGTGTCTGATGGCAGGAGGCCAAGCATGAAGTGCCTTTCCTAAGAGTGGGATGGACGTATATTCGAAACGAGAGGCCCATCCACATTTCAGCTTCCACGGGAGTTCCAAGACCCTGTGGAACAGGTTCTGGTGGCTGATGTCTCCAACGCCAGTCTAAAAGTAGGGTTTGGCAATACAGGTAAGTGTTCGCTCTCTCCTGAGACGTAGCGGCTCTTCAACTGTTACCTCTGGAGAAAGCAAATGCCAAATATTTTCCTTAGCCTGGCATCCCTGACATCTCTTCTACAGCCACTGTGCCACGAATAAGGAAAACAGATAAAGGGATGGATGCATCAGATGGTGCCACAGAGCCCAGAGTTAAACTCCAACGCAAGCAGAGAAGGAGGTCATCACAGCATGATTACAAAGTTCACTGAGTCTGAGGCAGAAGGTCACCCTCCTCTCTTTGAGGATTCATCTCTCACCACATCACTAGCAGCAAGGCTGGATTTAGGCATACTAATAGAGGGTGTGAATGACAAAACCCAGAGAAGAACTCCTCTATCTGACTCTCCAGGTCTAAAAAAACCCAGGACAAACTTGTGCAGAAATGGCTTTTCAAGAGCGACATTTCTTGGGAAGAGGCCCCACATCTGCTAAGGGACCAGAAAGCTATTCCTGATGAAGGAGTGGCAGCCTCTAGGTCCACAGGGGTTGAGGTGCTGCCTGTTTGCCTCAGTCTTCCCTAAGCTTTTTGATGGACACTGTCATGGCTGTGAGCCCTGGGACCTCAATTCTACTGGCAATGGGGCACATGAGTCCCCTTAAACCGCTCGAGGCCCACACGGAGGGGCCTCTCTGCTCGTGGGCGTCTGGGAAGAGACTCTGGCCTCAGGCCAGAGGAGGAGTCCGGTAGTTGGGCCAGGTCCCTGACTGTGCTTCTGAAAGGTAATAACCATTGTGAGCCATAATTTGGCTAACCTCCTAAAATATTTTTAAAAGAGAACACTAGTAGATATAAACAGACAAGCTCAGTTTCATTCATCACAATCTTCTGAAAGGACAATTTAAGATCTAGTACTTGTGGGCCTGTGCTCAAAGCAAAACTAAAAATAAAACTATCTCTATGATCTGTTTTTCACAATGGTTGATAAAGCCCACGGTGATTTGGTTTTCACTGATTTTATGTGAATGGGCACCTACAATATCTTTACCTTCTTCCTAAAATTACACAGAAATCAAAATAACTTTTCCAAAAAGGAGTACAAAAAACCCCAGGAAACTAGTTTTGTTTCAGCTGGAATGCTTATTGATGTTTACCCGTAGGACGATTGTGCTATTAGAAGAGAAAGTCACCTTTTCAAGATGGTAGAACCTGTTTCTGCCACTTATTTGTGCCTGGCATGCAGTTAAGACCCACGTTTCAGTAAAATGAGTGAACGAACTATGGAATACTCTGCATTGCTGAGCCATCTGTTTAACCTTCCAGGGGAGAAAAAAAGATTAAAATTCCTAAAGAAACAAGGATGTCTTATGAGGGCTTTTGGGGTTACTCTTCCTATATGAAAGCTGGTTTAGATAAAGCATCACAACACAAAAACTTCCATATACCTGTCTTTATTTTATCTGTGATTTGATTTAAATAAATAAAAAGGTTCATGATGGTTAATAAAAAGGCAAGAGTGTTTGCTGCATGGCTGTGAAATAGCATGCTCTTGCGGTGTGTACTGATGGCAGCATCAGATACCACCACCGGGCCCTCCTCTCTCTCCCCCTGGGCCCCCAGCCAACGCTTTGCCCACCTAGCACTTCTTTTGTATTGCTTATGTGCCCTGAATGCAAACACAGACGAATACACAGTTTAGTGCTAAGTTCTGTTCTGATCCTGCACTGCAGATCTGCTGCGAGGCCCTGTCAGGGGCTGGCTTGGCTGGTGAGGACCAGAGACTGATCAACCCCTGATGGAACCTGCTCGTCTCTCGTTAATTACAAGTCAAGTCCATACTGCAGCAACAGGCCGCGCAGTGAGGACTCCTCTCCCAGGAGCACACAAAGCAAGGCCCTTCCCTCGAGAGGTGCTGACCACTCAAGGCGGCTCGCTGGTGGGGCAGCAGGGCCAGCCCAGCACGACGGGAACTTCTGTGGACGCTTTAACCTTGGTGTTCAAGCCGCTTTCATGCGACAGTCCTCAAAATTTCAAAGATGTGTTCGATGCAATGGCTGAAGACAAGTGTGAGAATCAGCCAAAGAAAAGAAAACAAATGTACTTTTATGCATGAAAACTGTTCATGGGACAGGCTCAGTTCACAGCCTCTGTGTCAAAGTTGTGCTGAAAAGCTTAACTCAGTTTTAAGCATGGTGAACTGGTGTTTTAAAAGCCCTATAAAGCAATTTTTATACTTACCTCGATAAGACAGTTTTTCTGTTGCTCTTAACTAACTTCTACAATCCTGCTGGGGACCTTCTCCACCCCCCTCTATCCACCCACACATTCTTTCCATCATGCACCCCTCATTCTTCCTCTGTCACTCATCCTCCCATCCTCCCAAGCTCCCCAGGACCAAGCTTTCAGAGCCTTCACCTACCTTCTGACAGATCAAGAAAATCACCATAAAGAATAAAACTCAAACATCACTGCGAATGAAACTGTATTACTGAAAATCCTACAAGGGGATGAAGGATATTGGCTATGTTCGACTTTGCCTTTCATTAAAGACTTCAGAAAAGGCTATTTACTATTTGAAATTCTAACCCCCAAGATCTCATGTAATATCAAGTGTGCTAGAATCCAGGTGACATGCTGGCAGACAGAGAGCTCTCTCATGGCCATCTCCTAGGGTACAGGAGATTCCTAGAAAGGAAGAAAGAAGTGATAAGAGTCTCACTGGGGAGGACAGCTAAAAGGAGGGAAAGCTCATCCCAGTTCCCCGCCACGTGGCCATGGGTACTGTCCCGTGGGCGCCCTGAGGCACGGGGTGAGGCTGTGGGCCCCACTTCCTCTCGCAGTCTCCATCCAAGCCCCAGGACTCCCCTGCCTCTCTCACTGTGGATTCACAGCATCACCTCCCCTACCCTGGACAACCACTGGCTGACTGAGGGAGAATAAACGGTCTCTCCTTCAGCCATACTTGGCTTCATCTTGCCACTTCCCTGCTCAAAAGCATTGCAGGCTCTCTTGTTTCCTTTCACATTAAACGCGAACTCTCCTTTGCTTGGCTTTCAAAGGTTTCCTCCAAAATTCACCCCACCCTCTTTAAGCACACCTCACTCAGCACAGTCAGGCTGGCTGGTGTCCCAGAACACTGCCTGTGAATGCCTCTGGGCCTTCCTGCATGTGGTTCCTTTTTCCTCCACATCAGTTTGAATCTATCATTTTACTTTCTTTCTTTTTGGGGTGGGGGAGGGTCCTACTGCACGGCATGTGGGATCTCAGTTCCCTGACCAGGGATGGAACTCAGGCCCTGCAATGCAAGTACAGAGTCCTGCCCACTGGACCACCACGGAGTTTCAGTATGAATCTATCATTCATCAAGATATCAGTTCCTGGCTACTCCCAAACCACATTGCCTTCTCTTTCCTTCAAATTCAAGTACACTCAAAACTCAATATACTCCATCTTTACTGGCCTCATTCTTTCGTATGAGCTAGTCACATCTATGTAATCAGACAGTAAATTCTTAGGAAGGATTAACACAGGCTGAGCACCCGAGGACATGTCCCTTACTGACCAAATACCAAAGCTCCCTGTTAGTTCTGACTTGCTTCTGCAGGTGAATGTCCACAGTTTTGACAAGGGTCTCCCTCACGGCCCCCTGATGTGCAGCTGCCACGGGTCTCACGTTGTGCACCCGGCCCTGCTGGAGTCAGAGCAGACTTGGCCGAGAGCGCCGGCGCGGCGCACATCCTCACATTTCTGAATTAAACTCATCTGTTTGAACCTGTACATTGAGAAAGTTCCACTCTGAGAATTTTCATCAGAAATTAAAATGCTAAATTCAGAGTATAGGGAAAAGAATACATCCTTACAACTGAAGTAAAACTATGGGAACACTAGCTCTGTTTC